>NC_089844.1:208177821-208495321 GCF_035609145.1 Eleutherodactylus coqui
TTTTGAGAGGACCCCATCCACTAGAACCCTGGCGGAGGGGGAGCCATAGAGAGCTCGAATGGCCCTGAGAATATTTCCCTGGAAACCAAATTTCTCCAAGGTGGCGAAGGCGAACCCTCAATGTAGCCTATCAAAGGCTTTTTCGGCGTCTAAAGCCAAAAGGATTGTTGGGGTATGATTCGCCTTTGCCATTGCCATAAGATTCAGTACTCTTCTGGTGCCGTCCGACGCCTGCCTACCTCTCGTAAACCCGACCTGGTCGCTATGAATAATCTGTGGAAGGATTTTTAGTAGGCGTTGGGCTAATACTTTTGAATATATTTTTGTATCGCAATTTAACAATGAAATTGGCCTAAAGTTTGCTGGAGAATTCAGGGTTTTTCCCTGTTTAGGAATTGTGACCAAAGTGGCTCTCAACATTTCCTCCGGTAGGCTACCACTGAGCATTGCTTTGTTGAATGTTTCGGCTAGACAAGGGGCCAGGTCCGGAGCGAAGTCTCTATAATATTCATTTGAAAAACCGTCCGGGCCTGGAGCCTTGTGTGCTTTCAGTGTCTTAATTGTTTCCAAGATCTCCGCAGGAGAGATAGGGGTGTTTAATGACTTTAGTTGGTCCTCAGCGACAGTAGGGAGAGTTATTTTCCCCAGGAAATTATTGATTTGCTGGATATCTGGTTGAGGGGTGGAGCCATCTTTATTCAAATTGTACAGATTGGAATAGAACAGACTGAATTCATCCGCTATTTTTTGTGGATGTATTATTTTCGTTCCCGATTAGAGATGAGCGAACACCAAAATGTTCGGGTGTTCGTTATTCGTAACGAACTTCCCGTGATGCTCGAGGGTTCGTTTCGAACAACGAACCCCATTGAAGTCAATGGGCGACCAGAACATTTTTGTATTTCGCCGATGCTCGCTAAGGTTTTCATGTGTGAAAATCTGGGCTATTCAGGAAAGTGATGGGAATGACACAGTGACGGATAGGGCAGGCGAGGGGCTACATGTTGGGCTGCATCTCAAGTTCCCAGGTCCCACTATTAAGCCACAATACCGGCAAGAGTGGGCCCCCCCCCCTCCCAACAACTTTTACTTCTGAAAAGCCCTCATTAGCATGGCATACCTTTGCTAAGCACCACACTACCTCCAACAAAGCACAATCACTGCCTGCATGACACTCCACTGACACTTCTCCAGGGTTACATGCTGCCCAACCGCCCCCCCTCCCCCCCACAGCGCACACCAAAGTGTCCCTGCGCAGCCTTCAGCTGCCCTCATGCCACACCACGCTCATGTCTATTTAGAATTGCGTCTGCCATGACGAGGGACCGCAGGCACACACTGCAGAGGTTGGCACGGCTAGGCAGCGACCCTCTTTAAAAGGGGCGGGGCGATAGCCCACAATGCTGTACAGAAGCAATGAGAAATAGAATCCTGTGCCACCGCCATCAGGAGCTGCACACGTGGGCATAGCAATGGGGAACCTATGTGCCACACACTATTCATTCTGTCAAGGTGTCTGCATGCCCCAGTCAGACCGGGCTTTTTAATTCATAGACACAGGCAGGTACAACTCCCTATTGTGAAGTCCCTGTCGACCCACAGCATGGGTGGCTCCCTGGAACCCACCGGCGGTACACAGAAATATCCCATTGCATTGCCCAACACAGCTGAGGTAGTAATGTCGTGCTTAATGCAGGTGGGCTTCGGCCCACACTGCATGCCCCAGTCTGACTGGGGTTCTTTATAAGTGTACAGATGTAGTAAAAACTCTGTGTGCACCTACAGCATGGGTGGGTGCCAGGAAGCCACCGGCGGTACATAGAAATATCCCATTGCATTGCCCAACACAGCTGAGGTAGTAATGTTGTGCTTAACCCTTTCCAATCCAATTTGTATATGGTTTTCCTAGGGGGCTTACTCTTTTTCTGCCGTTATACAACGGCGCTATATGCTGGCTAAAGCCAGTACTGCATGAGCTGACACGTAGGATAGGCTCCGACAGCAGAGAGGCTGGCAATATACAGTAAGAGAACCCCGACGGACGTCTACCAACAACGGAGCTGTACAGCCTTAAACCCTAATGTCTTCACAGGTCACACAGTGGACTGGAAAGGGTTAATGCAGGTGGGCTTCGGCCCACACTGCATGCCCCAGTCAGACTGGGGTTCTTTACAAGTGGACACATGTAGGTTTAACTCCCTGTGGACCCACTGCCTGGGTGGGTGCCAGGAAGCCACCGGCGGTACATAGAAATATCCCATTGCATTGCCCAACACAGCTGAGGTAGTAATGTCGTGCGTAATACAGGTGGGCTTCGGCCCACACTGCATGCCCCAGTCAGACGGGTTCTTTAGAAGTGTACAGATGTATTAAAAACTCAGTGTGCACCTACAGCATGGGTGGCTCCCTGGAACCCACCGGCGGTACACAAAAATATCCCATTGCATTGCCCAACACAGCTGAGGTAGTAATGTCGTGCGTAATACAGGTGGGCTTCGGCCCACACTGCATGCCCCAGTCAGACTGGGGTTCTTTACAAGTGGACACATGTAGGTTTAACTCCCTGTGGACCCACTGCCTGGGTGGGTGCCAGGAAGCCACCGGCGGTACATAGAAATATCCCATTGCATTGCCCAACACAGCTGAGGTAACGTCAGCTGTAATGCAGGTGGGCTAAAAATTAATTTGATTACACTGTAGGCGAGGGCCCACAAAAATTGCTGTATCAACAGTACTAATGTACATCCCAAAAATTGGCCATGGCCAGCCAAGAGGGCAGGTGAAACCCATTAATCGCTTTGGTTAATGTGGCTTAAGTGGTAACTAGGCCTGGAGGCAGCCCAGTGTAACGAAAAATTGGTTCAAGTTAAAGTTCCAATGCTTTTAAGCGCATTGAAACTTATAAAAATTGTTCTGAAAAATTATTTGAGTGAGCCTTGTGGCCCTAAGAAAAATTGCCCGTTCAGCGTGATTACGTGAGGTTTCAGGAGGAGGAGCAGGAGGAGGAGGAGGAGGAATATTAGACACAGATTGATGAAGCAGAAATGTCCCCGTTTTGGATGGTGAGAGAGAACGTAGCTTCCATCCGCGGGTGCAGCCTACGTATTGCTTACGTATCGCTGCTGTCCGCTGGTGGAGAACAGAAGTCTGGGGAAATCCAGCCTTTGTTCATCTTGATGAGAGTTAGCCTGTCGGCACTGTCGGTTGACAAGCGGCTACGCTTATCTGTGATGATTCCCCCAGCCGCACTAAACACCCTCTCCGACAACACGCTAGCCGCAGGACAAGCAAGCACCTCAAGGGCATACAGGGCTAGTTCAGGCCACGTGTCCAGCTTCGACACCCAGTAGTTGTAGGGGGCAGAGGCGTCACCAAGGATGGTCGTGCGATCCGCTACGTACTCCCTCACCATCCTTTTGCAGTGCTCCCGCCGACTCAGCCGTGACTGGGGAGCGGTGACACAGTCTTGGTGGGGAGCCATAAAGCTGGCCAGGCCCTTAAAGACTGTTGCACTGCCTGGGATGTACATGCTGCTCGATCTACGCACATCCCCTGCTACCTTGCCCTCGGTACTGCGCCTTCTGCCACTAGCGCTGTCGGCTGGGAATTTTACCATCAGCTTGTCCGCAAGGGTCCTGTGGTATAGCAACACTCTCGAACCCCTTTCCTCTTCGGGAATCAGAGTGGGCAGGTTCTCCTTATACCGTGGATCGAGCAGTGTGTACACCCAGTAATCCGTAGTGGCCAGAATGCGTGCAACGCGAGGGTCACGAGAAAGGCATCCTAACATGAAGTCAGCCATGTGTGCCAGGGTACCTGTACGCAACACATGGCTGTCTTCACTAGGAAGATCACTTTCAGGATCCTCCTCCTCCTCCTCCTCCTCCTCCTCCTCCTCCTCCTCAGGCCATACACGCTGAAAGGATGACAGGCAATCAGCCGGTGTACCGTCAGCAGCGGCCCAAGCTGTCTCTTCCCCCTCCTCCTCATCCTCCTCATGCTCCTCCTCCTCCTCCTGTACGCGCTGAGAAATAGACAGGAGGGTGCCCTGACTATCCAGCGGCATACTGTCTTCCCCCGCCCCCGTTTCCGAGCGCAAAGCAGCTGCCTTTATGGTTTGCAGGGAATTTCTCAAGATGCATAGCAGAGGAATGGTGACGCTAATGATTGTAGCATCGCCGCTCACCACCTGGGTAGACTCCTCAAAATTACCAAGGACATGGCAGATGTCTGCCAACCAGGCCCACTCTTCTGAAAGGAATTGAGGAGGCTGACTCCCACTGCACCGCCCATGTTGGAGTTGGTATTCGACTATAGCTCTACGCTGTTCATAGAGCCTGGCCAACATGTGGAGCGTAGAGTTCCACAGTGTGGGCACGTCGCACAGCAGTCGGTGCACTGGCAGCTTAAAGTGATGTTGCAGGGTGCGCAGGGTGGCAGCGTCCGTGTGGGACTTGCGGAAATGTGCGCAGAGCCGGCGCGCCTTTACGAGCAGGTCTGACAAGCGTGGGTAGCTTTTCAGAAAGCGCTGAACCACCAAATTAAAGACGTGGGCCAGGCATGGCACGTGCGTGAGGCTGCCGAGCTGCAGAGCCGCCACCAGGTTACGGCCGTTGTCACACACGACCATGCCCGGTTGGAGGCTCAGCGGCGCAAGCCAGCGGTCGGTCTGCTGTGTCAGACCCTGCAGCAGTTCGTGGGCCGTGTGCCTCTTATCGCCTAAGCTGAGTAGTTTCAGCACGGCCTGCTGACGCTTGCCCACCGCTGTGCTGCCACACCGCGCGACACCGACTGCTGGCGACATGCTGCTGCTAACACATCTTGATTGTGAGACAGAGGAGGAGGAGGAGGAGGAGGGTGCTTTAGTGGAGGAAGCATACACCTCCGCAGATACCAGCACCGAGCTGGGGCCCGCAATTCTGGGGGTGGGTAGGACGTGAGCGGTCCCAGGCTCTGACTCTGTCCCAGCCTCCACTAAATTCACCCAATGTGCCGTCAGGGAGATGTAGTGGCCCTGCCCGCCTGTGCTTGTCCACGTGTCCGTAGTTAAGTGGACCGTGGCAGTAACCGCGTTGGTGAGGGCGCGCACAATGTTGCGGGAGACGTGGTCGTGCAGGGCTGGGACGGCACATCGGGAAAAGTAGTGGCGACTGGGAACTGAGTAGCGCGGGGCCGCCGCCTCCATGATACTTTTGAAGGACTCCGTTTCCACAACCCTATACGGCAGCATCTCAAGGCTGATGAATTTTGCGATGCGGACGGTTAACGTTTGAGCGTGCGGGTGCGTGGCGGCGTACTTGCGCTTGCGCTCGAACACTTGCGCAAGCGACGGCTGAACGGTGCGCTGAACTACACTGCTGGATGGGGCCGAGGACAGCGGAGGTGAGGGTGTGGGTGCAGGCCAGGAGACGGTAGTGCCTGTGTCCTGAGAGGGGGGTTGCATCTCAGTGGCAGGTTGGGGCACAGGGGGAGAGGCAGGGGTGCAAACCGGAGGCGGTGAACGGCCTTTGTCCCACCTTGCGGGGTGCTTGGCCATCATATGTCTGCGCATGGTGGTGGTGGTGAGGCTGTTGGTGTTGGCTCCCCGGCTGAGCTTTGCGCGACAAAGGTTGCACACCACTGTTCGTCGGTCGTCAGGCGTCTCTGTGAAAAACTGCCAGACCTTAGAGCACCTCGGCCTCCGCAGGGTGGCATGGCGCGAGGGGGCGCTTTGGGAAACACTTGGTGGATTATTCGGTCTGGCCCTGCCTCTACCCCTGGCCCTGGACACCGCACTGCCTCTTGCAACCTGCCCTGCTGATGCCCTTGACTCCCCCTCTGAAGACCTGTCCTCCTGAGTAAGCGTTGCACACCAGGTGGGGTCAGTCACCTCATCGTCCTGCTGCTCTTCCTCCGAATCCTCTGTGCGCTGCTCCCTGGGACTTACTGCCCTTACTACTACCTCACTGCAAGACAACTGTGTCTGATCGTCATCGTCCTCCTGACCCACAGAAAGTTGTTGAGACAGTTGGCGGAAGTCCCCAGCCTCTTCCCCCGGACCCCGGGAACTTTCGAAAGGTTGGGCATCAGTGACGATAAACTCCTCTGGTGGGAGAGGAACCGCTGCTGCCCAATCTAAGCAGGGGCCCGAGAACAGTTCCTGGGAGTGCTCCCGCTCCTGAGCAGGTGTTATTGTAGTGGAGTGAGGAGGCTGGGAGGAAGGAGGAGCAGCAGACAGAGGATTCGGATTGGCAGCAGTGGA
This sequence comes from Eleutherodactylus coqui, assembly GCF_035609145.1. NCBI lineage: Eukaryota > Metazoa > Chordata > Amphibia > Anura > Eleutherodactylidae > Eleutherodactylus > Eleutherodactylus coqui. The sequence continues at coordinate 208,184,063 of NC_089844.1, forward strand.
CGGCGCAGAACTGCGGGTAGACGATAGGTTGCTCGAAGCACTTTCTGCCATCCAGGACAGGACCTGCTCACACTGCTCATTTTCTAATAACCGTCTCCCGCGTGGACCCATTAATTGGGCGATGAATGTGGGGACGCCAGACACGTGCCTCTCTCCTAATCGCGCAGTAGTCGGCTGCGACACACCTGGATCAGGAGCTTGGCCTGTGCCCACACCCTGACTTGGCCCTCCGCGTCCTCGGCCGCGTCCACGTCCTCTAGGCCTACCCCTACCCCTCAGCATGCTGTATTACCAGTGATTTGATTTCACAGGCAGGAAATAAATTGGCGCAAGACTGCAGGCCAAATATAATTTTTGCCCTTTTTGGAAAACGAAAGGCCCCACTGCCTCTAGTGAATGAATTATCTAAGTTTAATAACTGTGCTGTGTCCCTGCTAATGTGTCACAGAACGTAAGGGTAGCAGAGTTATTATAACTCTGGCAGAGCAGGTATTTTTTTCCCAATTAAGGAAAGCAAATGGCGAACCCAGCAGTAAAGCGTAGCTGGGTGCGTATGATTTAGCAATGTTTTTCACGCAGCTCACACGTCTCCACAGGCGTAAGGACGGACAGAGGCTGGACAAATAGATTTGTTTTCAGTTTTTTCCCACCAACAGGCAGCACTGTGTATATTCAATGAACATGAGAAGTTTAATAACTGTGCTTGTCATGTCTCATCTACCTGACTCTATTCATTGACATGTATAACCTGTACTGTATCTGTAAGTGCTTGCCTTCTTTAGTTTGTCCCTCCTGGTTCTCTGTACCCCCCTGTGTTGCATAACCCCTCCCTTTCCTCCTGCCAGGGAGTTTCCTGTCTATAGCCTATGTGTTAGGTCTCTACTCTGTGCTCTGGCTAACCATCACTCTTTTTACCTACTGCTGAATGTGCATTCTACAAGATACCTGAATAAACCCTGGAATCTTCTCACATGCCTCTGCAGTCGAGTTGGATGCTGTCTGACAACATATATCTTCTGTGAGTACTGGTTCATAACTACAAGAGAAGTTACTTCAGCCGATACGCTTACAGCCATGTTATTGAGTCAGAATAGTAAAAAGAATGTATAAATACAGCCAGACACCGCTGTAAAGACTCCTCCAGCAGCTCCATATACAACCACAGCTGCAGCTCATAATCTACCACCAAGTTATCACTCTCCTCAGTGTTTCCTCCATCCTGTGTGCTGCATCATGGCTGAAGGACACTCTGAGGCACAAGCTAGCATGGACCCTAGCCTGCAGTCTAGTGAGAGAGACAGGCGCTCTAATAAGCCAACCTGGAAAGTTAGAGAGAACCTTGAAAGTCTCAAGCAGGAACTTTCCTCTGACATTTTAAAACTGTGGGAAACATTACTAAGTCATGTCTCCAACATTCAGCAGAGTCTGTCTTCACTCCATGTGTCACCACTAGAGGGAGCCCTGCAACAGCTTCGTGCAACGTATGAACATTATAATATAAAGGTCCAGGAGTACGAAAATGCTTTGAGAAAATTAAACACAAAGGATTCCATAGAGGAATTGCAAAACTTCCAACATCTCAGTGTAGGAAGAGACAGCTCAGTACGCGACATTAAGTCTAAGACAGAAGCGAGAATCGCGCAACTTCAGGAGATGTCATCTCACATATCTGACTCTACCAGGCACTCCAAGCGTACATCTAGGTCACGATCTTCAAAGCATTCCACCCTCAGTGAGCAGCTTCTAAAAGCACGCGTAGAAGCAGAAGCGACTAAGATACAGGCCGTCTTTGCGCATAAGAGAGCAGAAGCGGAAGTGGAAGCTGCACATAGAAAGGCGGAAATAGAGGCTCTGGAGAAACAATGCGAACATGCTACAGCCGTAGCAAGGTTAAGAGTTTTAGAACAAGCCACGAGTCAGAGCGAAAGAGACAGCATTGACTTCAGCGGAATGGATGCAGAGGAACCTCTCAAGCGTACAAGAGACTATGTACTAAGCCAATGCTTCAATTCCCCATCTGCCGCAAACATTCCAGACAAAACAGACGTCTCTCCAGAGCGGCAGGCCGCACATCCTTCCACAGCACCAGGCATGCAAAGTCAGCACAGAACTCCGCTCGTTCCTCACACCAACCTTCCATCCTATATGGAGCACCAAGGCTCTGCACCCCAGCAAGCTCAATATACCGGTATTCATGGACAATTCAAAATACCAGCGGTTCTCCAAACCTCTAGCAATTACATGGTTCCATATCCACATGTCACCAAACCTATGGACTTCAAACCAGCTCCCAGGCTGAATACCCTGGCAGCCCCATATGTACCTACGTCTCTCATGCAAAACACCACAAACGATGTGATTAGCACCACTCAACCAATTTCACACCTGAAGTCAGAGAAAACCGACATGTCAGAGTTTGCAAAATACATGGTACGTCGTGAGCTCACCAAGACAGGACTGATAAGGTTCGACGACCAGCCTGAGAATTACAGAGGCTGGAAATGTGCCTTCAGAACTGCAACTCACGATCTCGGCATTACTGCTTCGGAAGAACTAGATCTACTGATCCGGTGGCTTGGCCCACAGTCTACAGAACGAGTAAAGAGACTCAGATCTGTCCACATTGAAAATCCAGCAGCAGGCCTTGCAGCCGCTTGGGAGAGACTGGAGAGAACCTATGGTAGTCCTGAAGCAATAGAAAACGCTCTGTTCAAACGTCTGCAAGCCTTTCCAAGGATATCTGGTAAAGACAATCAGAAATTCCAAGAGCTCTGTGACTTACTGCTAGAGCTACAGCTGGCCAAGGGAGACACTCACCTACCTGGCCTCAGTTACCTGGACACTGCTCGTGGAGTAAACCCAATCGTGTCAAAGCTGCCATACAACCTTCAAGAGAAGTGGACCGCTCTGGGGTCAAGATATAAGAGAGAAAATCAAGTCTCCTTTCCTCCATTTTCCTACTTCTGTGAGTTCATCAAAAACATTGCAGAATCCAAGAACGATCCAAGCTTCTCCTATGAGGAATCCAATCCCGGTCCACATCCATTCAAGTCTGACAACCCACGCATCGACTACAAAGGCCGCAGAGGTCCAGTGTCAGTAAAAAAGACTGATATTTTTCCCTCTACTTTGTCAGCTTCACAGGGAGTCAGTTACAAGAGCAATCAAGATGAAAAGGTTGAAAACCCTAATCGCCTGTGTCCCTTACATAAGAAGCCTCATCCCCTCAAGAAGTGCATCGGCTTCAGGAAGAAACCACTCCAGGAACGCAAGGAGCTTCTAAAGAAGTTTGGGGTATGTTTCAGATGTTGCGCTTCTACTGAACACATCGCTAAAGACTGTAAAAATGCCATCAAATGCATTGAGTGTGGTCGTGAAGATCATGTACAAGCTCTTCACCCATCTCAACCTAGAACCGCACCAGCTACAAGTTTCCCTACCCCACCAACGTACGGCGGGGAGAACACAGATCAAGCAGAAAGTCCTACCACTGTATCTTCTTCATGCACAGAAGTCTGTGGAGAAGGCATTTGTGACCAGTCCTGTGCAAGGATATGCCTAGTCGATGTGTACCCCCAGGGTCAACCAGAAAGGACTATGAAGGTGTACACCATCCTCGATGACCAGAGCAACCGATCACTTGCAAGGTCAGAACTCTTTGATTTGTTTAACATAAAGGGAGATGTTTACCCATACACCTTGGGTACATGTAGTGGAGTGACAGAGGTCTCGGGGAGAAGAGCCAGCGGACTTGTAGTAGCCTCTCTTAAGGGCAACCTTGAGATACCCTTGCCCACACTTGTTGAATGTAATCAGATACCATCCAATAGGGGAGAGATCCCTACACCAGAGGCCGCTTTCCATCATCCCCACCTAAGGGCTATAGCTAACGAAATACCAGCCCTTGACAAGAGCGCAGAGATCCTACTTCTGCTGGGTAGAGACATTCTTAGGGTGCACAAAATATGTCAGCAAATTAATGGACCTCATGATGCACCATTTGCCCAGCGCCTTGACTTAGGATGGGTCATCATAGGCAATGTCTGTATAGACAAGATGAAAAAGCCAACCAAGATTTCCTCATTTAAAACACACATCTTGCCAAATGGTCGCGGTACTTATTTTCATCCATGCCCACACCATTATCGGGTGAAGGAGAAACTGACTAACAGTAAGTGGCACCACGACCAACAAGACAGTACAAACACTTTCCTCTGGGATGACAGTCTTGGATCAACAGTGTTCAATACAACAAGTGACGATAACAAGTTGGCACCTGCTAGAGAAGACATTGAATTTCTCAAGGTCATGGAAAGGGAATTCACCCAAGATGACTCCAATAGCTGGGTAGCTCCCTTACCCTTCCGTTCTCCAAGAGTAAAGCTACCTAACAATAGGCAGCAAGCTACCACTAGATTCTCCTCTCTGAAACGCACTCTTGAGAGAAAACCAGTAATGAAAAAACATTTCGTAGACTTCATGCAGAAGGTATTCGATAGAGACCATGCAGAACCTGCGCCACCGGTAAGGGAAGGAGAAGAATGCACCAACATCAGATCTGCTAGACCACATATGGTCTTCACCTCCAAGTTTTCTATACGAAGATCCTTGTTTGTTACCTACCAATGCCATCTATGATCTGGTGGACCCTGCGTCTGACAAGGAAATCAGAGCCCTAAGTTCTACACTTTACACTTCTGTAACTTCTAAGGTGAAGCTGAAGTCACATCGCTTTGAACGTTTCTCGACATGGAGATCTCTCGTGCAAGCTATTGGCAGACTAACTCACATTGCTCAGTGTTTTGCAAAGAACGCATTGTCAAAGTGTAGTGGTTGGCATATGTGTAAAGCACACCCTACAGTCACAGAATTTGAACTTGCTGAACAAATCATCATCCAGTGTACACAGCAAGAGGTGTATCACTCAGAGATAGACAATATCTCGAAGGGCATCAGTCCGCCCAAGAGCAGCGCACTCTATAAACTCAACCCAGTAGTTGACCACCACAAATTGCTCAGAGTGGGTGGTCGGATAGAGAAATCCGATCTATGCAATAAAGAACAGAACCCCATCATCATACCAGGTGGACATTATATCGCTACCTTGCTAATCCGACACCACCATGATCAAGTGCATCACCAAGGCAGACAGTTCACTGAAGGTGCCATCAGGTCAGCCGGTTTATGGATCGTAGGAATGAAGAGAAGCATTTCCTCCGTACTCCATAAATGTGTCAAGTGTCACAAGCTAAGGGGAAGACAACAACAACAGCAAATGGCGAACCTACCAGCAGATCGGTTGAGTACCGATCCCCCTTTTACTTACGTTGGTGTGGATGTCTTTGGTCCGTGGTCCGTAGTCACACGAAGGACGCGTGGTGGCGCCGCAAATAGCAAAAGATGGGCTGTGCTGTTCACCTGTCTTAGCATTCGTGCAGTACATATTGAAGTGATTGAGTCTATGGATTCTTCCTGTTTCATCAATGCTCTTAGAAGATTCTTCTCCATTCGTGGACCAGTCAAACAGCTGAGGTCCGACTGTGGGACTAACTTCGTAGGAGCCTGCAAGGAACTACAACTAGGCAACTTCTTGCTCAACAATGGATGTACCTGGGTATTTAACCCTCCACATTCATCTCATATGGGAGGAGCTTGGGAGCGCATGATTGGCGTTACAAGAAGAATACTTGATTCAATGTTAATGGATCACAAGTCGTCGATACTCACTCATGAAACATTGGTCACCCTTTTTGCTGAGGTTTCTGCTATCATCAACGCAAGACCATTAGTCCCAGTATCTTCAGACCCTGATTCTCCATTTATTCTTACTCCAGCCACGCTCCTCACCCAGAAAATTGGGACTGCTACTATTCCTCCAGGCAACTTTGACTGTAGTGACATTTACAGACGTCAGTGGAAACAAGTTCAACATCTCTCCAATGTGTTCTGGCACCGTTGGAAGATGGAGTATCTACACACCCTTCAAAGTCGTCAGAAGTGGCAGACTCCAAAACCCAATCTCCAGGTTGGTGATCTTGTTCTTCTGAAAGACAAAGAGGTTCACCGGAACGAATGGCCCATGGGTCTCGTCACCAAGGTCATCCCTAACGACGATGGGAAAATTCGAAAAGTGGAAGTCAAAGTGACAAAAGGAGGCACTGTAAGAGTTTTCTTCCGTCCAATCAGTGAACTAGTACTTCTTCTTCCAAGGAAGAAAGTCAGCTAAGGAAGCTTGATTATCCTACACAGCTCATGGCGGGGAGCATATCACCGCAGACTGCAACCGAGAGAAACTGAAGAAGTCCACCTGTGGATTACCTTTGCCACAACAGTTGATTTGTTCATTTATTATTGCTGTTGCATTCGTTTACTTGTTTTTTAGGTTAAACAAGAATTTCTGGACTTTGAAGGACATTATGTCAAAATAGTATTCAGTGAAATCTAAAGATTTCAGACGGGGAGTGTCATGTCTCATCTACCTGACTCTATTCATTGACATGTATAACCTGTACTGTATCTGTAAGTGCTTGCCTTCTTTAGTTTGTCCCTCCTGGTTCTCTGTACCCCCCTGTGTTGCATAACCCCTCCCTTTCCTCCTGCCAGGGAGTTTCCTGTCTATAGCCTATGTGTTAGGTCTCTACTCTGTGCTCTGGCTAACCATCACTCTTTTTACCTACTGCTGAATGTGCATTCTACAAGATACCTGAATAAACCCTGGAATCTTCTCACATGCCTCTGCAGTCGAGTTGGATGCTGTCTGACAACATATATCTTCTGTGAGTACTGGTTCATAACTACAAGAGAAGTTACTTCAGCCGATACGCTTACAGCCATGTTATTGAGTCAGAATAGTGCTGTGTCCCTGCTTATGTGTCACAGAACGTGAGGGTAGCAGAGTTATTATAACTCTGGCAGAGCAGGTATTTTTTTCCCAATTAAGGAAAGCAAATGGCGAAGCCAGCAGTAAAGCGTAGCTGGGTGCGTATGATTTAGCAATGTTTTTCACGCAGCTCACACGTCTCCACAGGCGTAAGGACGGACAGAGGCTGGACAAATAGATTTGTTTTCAGTTTTTTCCCACCAACAGGCAGCACTGCGTATATTCAATGAATATGAGAAGTTTAATAACTGTGCTGTGTCCCTGCTTATGTGTCACAGAACGTGAGGGTAGCAGAGTTATTATAACTCTGGCAGAGCAGGTATTTTTTTCCCAATTAAGGAAAGCAAATGGCGAAGCCAGCAGTAAAGCGTAGCTGGGTGCGTATGATTTAGCAATGTTTTTCACGCAGCTCACACGTGTCCACAGGCGTTAGGACGGACAGAGGCTGGACAAATAGATTTGTTTTCAGTTTTTTCCCACCAACAGGCAGCACTGCGTATATTCTATGAATAATAACTGTGTTGTGGCCCTGCCTATACAATTCTTTCCCTGCAGTATCAATGAAGGGTGGAATGCTCTGCAGAGGCGATTTTGAGAAGCCCCAAAAAAATGCAGCACAGCTAACAGCAGCCTGGACAGTACTGCACACGGATAAATATGGCCCTAGAAAGGACCGTTGAGGTTCTTGAAGGCTACACTCACTCCTAACACTCTCCCTGCCTATGCAGCACTTCTGTCCCTAATGCCAGGTGCAACGGTCTGCAGAGGCGATTTTGAGAAAAAAAAAAATGCCACTGCTAACAGCAGCCAACACACAGCTATCAGTGGCCCTAATAAGGACCTTTGGGGGGTCTTGAAGCCTACACTAACTACCAATTCTTTCCCTACAGCAGCTCCGGTATAAACAGCACTGTCCCTCATCTAACTCACACCGCATCTGAGGCGAGCCGCGGGAGGGGCCGACTTTTATATTAGGCGAACACCTGATCTCGCCAGCCACTCACAGCAGGGGGGTGGTATAGGGCTTAAACGTTGCAGGGGGAAGTTGTAATGCCTTCCCTGTCTTTCAATTGGCCAGAAAAGCGCGCTAACGTCTCAGGGAAGGAAGTGAAAGTAACCAGAACACCGCATGGTGTTCGTTACGAATAACGAACATCCCGAACACCCTAATATTCGCACGAATATCAAGCTCGGACGAACGCGTTCGCTCATCTCTATTCCCGATCCATCCTGCCTTACCAGATAAGGAATTTTGGATGGTGACTGGCGTTGTTTTATTATCCTAGCCATTAATCTAGAAGGCTTATTATACGCTGTGTAATAATTCATTTTTGAGAAATTTAGAGTTTTGACGTAGTCTTCTATTAATTCTTGGCGAAGTTTATGGCGCAGATACATTAGTTCCCTGTGGAGCCCAATTGAGGGGGAGATTTAAATTTTTTGCTCAGTATTAGCAATTTGTGCTAGGATATTGTTTATTTGGAGTTGTTTCTTTTTTTTATATTGAGAGCTAATCTTAATCATTATGCCCCTCATGTATGCCTTGTGGGCACACTATGTGGAGAGGACATCTGTGTCTGGGTTCCTGTTAAACAAGAAGTATTCTGTCAGGGATTCTTTGATCAGCTTATTAAATTCAGGGATCCACATGAGGGAGATATTGTTTCTCCAGTTCCCAGGTGGGCGGAGAGGATTGGATGTCTCAAACGTAAGATATATAGGGGAGTGGTCTGACCATGTAGTCTTACCAATGTCTGCACTTCTAACTCCCGCTAATGTCAATTTGCCCACCAAGCATAGGTCGATCCTTGAGAAGGATCTATGGCGAGGGGAGTAAAAGGTATACTCCCTAGATGTGGAGTTGAGACATCTATAAGAGTCGAACAGTGCTCGTTTGTGAAGCCATGGGGCGAGGGTGGGTGATAGTCTATTGGCGGTGCTGGTTGAGTCAAGTTGTTTGTCAGGGATGATATTGAAGTCGCCGCATATGATAAGTTTGCCTTTTTGGACTTTACGTACTTTTTTTAAGGATCTTGCTTAAAAACGAGATCTGCGAGGAATTAGTGGCATATATGTTTACTAGAGTCATTTGTACCTCGTTAAATAGACCTACTAAGATAACATATCTACCATGGGGGTCTATGATCTTTTCGGTGAGATCTATATCTATGGTTTCTTTAATTGCAGTTATAACCCCCGCTCTCTTCTTCTCAGCGCAGGATAAAAAGATATTGGGACATGTCTTGTGGAGAAAGGGAGGATGTGCTGCCGCGACGAAATGTGATTCCTGGAGACATATGATGTCGACCTTTTCATGCATCACATCTCTCCAGACTGCTGACCTCTTATAGGGAGAGTTAAGCCCTTTTGCATTGAGTGAAGATATTTTTAACACCATTTTTTAGGAAGCTGCTGAGTGTTGTACTTATGGAACCTTGGATTTTTGCTGACTGTTGTTGGGTTGGGGAAGGGAAAGACAACATGAACAATCATAACAGAGATAGCTGGCCACAAACGCCAACTAGTATGGCCAGATATACAACTGTTTCTGGATGCAGTGTTTAATAGCCAGAAAATTGTTGGGAACAGCTGCCCATATTGAGCTGTTCTCGCAGGTTTGTGATCCTGCGTGGTTATGGGGGGGGTAAAAAGTTCGCCCGACGGGAGAGAGAAATAAGCCTCCAGGTTTTGCGGGGGAATATATAAATCAGCGAGGTGAGCGAGGTTGCGTATTCTCTCCTGAACGCTCTAGTGGACGATGAGCGGCGGATTTATTTTGGGGTTCTTCGGTGAGCTGAAAGCCCCACGAGATGAGGGTTTTTTCACCTTCTTCTGGCTTGTTAAATACATATGTAGTGCCTTCTTTGTGGAGTATAAGTTTGGTGGGGTGGCCCCATTTGTAAGGAATTTTTTTTCTTTCCTGAGGGATGAGGTTATACGGAAGAAGGATTTCCTATGGTAGCGGCGGATAGGTCCACAAATAATTTAATATTTGAGAACTGTGGAGGTAGATCAGTCATTTTGCGGGAGGCAAACATGAGTGCCTCTTTGATGTGATAGAAATGGATCTGCGCTATGACATCACGTGGGACATTGTCGTGAAGGAATTTCGGTTTCTGCAGACGGTGTGCCCTATCAATTATGAGTTCCTGATCTGGAGTAGAAGGCAGGAGTTTTTTCATTAATTGCACCAGAAAGTCCTTCAAATCTGCTGGGCTGACTTTTTCTGGGATGCCCCTAAATTTTACATTATTGCGTCTGTTGCGATCTTCCAGATCCGCCATCTTAACTTTAATTTGGTCTACCTCCTCCTCCAGAGAGTAGTGTGCATCAATCAGGGAGTTGTGAGATTTAGTTAATTCCTCCATTTAATTTTCTATATGGGAGGTTCTTTCCTCAATCTCATTTATGGTGGAGCTGAATGATGACGAGAATGTGTGGAGATCTTCTCTTATAGTGCTCCTTAGAGCGAGCATCATCTCCTTTATAAAGGCCTCCGACGCAGGTTGGTCTGATGTTGGGACCATTTCTAAAAATTCAGCGGTATTGGGTGGGGACAAAGATATGTTTATTGCCTCCGCTAGCCTCTGTCTCCCCTTTTCAGGGCTAGCTGAGGGTGAACGACTGTCCTCTGAGTGTGACATGTGGCTGGGCGCCATCTTGGCTGGGAGAGTGGGGCTGCGTGTGATGGCTGCCGATGTCTCACTCACCTCTCCCAGGATTAGAAGTCGGCATGCATCCCTCCGGTCGGTGTTGGGACTCTCTGCTGATGAAGCTTGCCTCTGGGGAGAGCCGATAGCAGCATTGCTAGGTTCGTCCGAGGAGGGGAAGGGGGGGGAGCGCTGTCGCCGGAGCTCTTCTGCCTCTGCGGGCAGAGTAGAAGTCGGGAAGAGGCTGCGGGGGCGCCTTTGAAGGCTTGCGTCGGGTCATATCGAGACGGCAGGAGGTTCAGGTACGTCTTTGTGGCGGAGGGAAGTCCTGCTGGTGCTTTTCTAATTGCTGTGGAGGTTTATATCAGAGTGGTGCTCAAAGGATGGCGTCCGTCTTTGTCCGCAGTCAGGCCACGCCCCCCAAATATTTTTTTAAAGATACAGCTCGCTATTGCTTAATTTTCAACATAGCCTGGAGGCAGCCCAGTGGGGAAAAAATGGTTTCTGGTAAAGTATCAATACTTTTGAAACTTTGAACAATTGTAAAAAAAAAAAAAAAAGTAAGCAGAGCCTTTTGGGCCACAGAAAAATTGGCAGTTCAGCATGATGACATGTTGTTTCAGGGGGAGGAGTAGGGGGAGGAGGACTAATATCCAAGAGTGATTGACAAAGCTAATCCCCCCCTTTTTTTTTCTGGTGATAGGGAATGCTTATTTATCCGGCTGCAGCGAAAATAATCTTTAGGTACTGCTGCTTTCTGCCGGTGGAGAAGAGAAGTCTGGGGGAATCAAGGCTTTGCTCATCTTTATGAGTGTAAGCATGTCGGCACTGGCAGTTGACAGGCGGGTACGCTTGTCCATGATGATTCCCCCAGCTGCACGAAACACCCTCTCTGAGAAGATGCTAGCGGCAGGGCAAGCCAGCACCTCCAGGGCGTACGGCGCAAGTTCGTGTCACGTGTTCAGCTTTGCCACCCAATAGTTGCATGAAGCAAAGGCATCACATAGAGCGGTGGTACGATCAGCTACGTACTCCCTCACCATCTTTTTACAGTGCTCCCTCCGACTTAGCCTTGACTGGGGAGTGGTGACACAGTCTTGCTGGGGAGCCATAAAGCTGGGCAAGGCCTTGGAGAGTGTTCCCCTGCCGGTGCTGTACATGCTGCCTGATCTCTGCACCTCCCCTGCTACTTGGCCCTCGGAACTGCGCCTTCTGCCGCTAGCGGTCTGAGATGGGAAGTTTACCATCAGTTTGTCCACCAGGGCCCTGTGGTATAGCATCACTCTTGAACCCCTTTCCTCTTCGGGAATGAGAGTGGAAAGGCTCTCCTTATACCTTGGGTCGAGCAGTGTGTACACCCAGTAATCCGTAGTGGCCAGAATGCGTCTAACACGAGGGTCATGAGAAAGGCAGCCTAACATGAAGTCAGCCATGTGTGCCAGGGTACCTGTATGTAACACATCGCTGTCCTCACTAGGAAGATCACTTTCTGGATCATCCTTCTCCTCCTCGTCCACAGGCCATACACGCTGAACAGATGAGAGGCAAGCAGGATGGGTACCCTCTGCAGTGTGCCCAGCTGTCTCTTCCCCCTCCTCCTCCTGAGGCTCCTCCCCCTCCTCCTCCGCCTCCAAAACGCGCTGAGATATAGACATGAGGGTGCTCTGACTATCCAGCGACATACTGTCTTCCCCTGTTTCCTGTTCCGACCGCAAAGCGCCAGCCTTTATGTTTTGCAGGGGACTTCCCAACAGGCATAACAGAGGAATGGTGATGCTAATGATTGCAGCCTCGCCGCTCACCATCTGGGTAGACTCCTCAAAGTTTCCAAGGACCTGGCAGATGTCTGCCAACCAGGCCCACTCCTCAGTAAAGAATTGGGGAGGCTGACTCCCACTATGCTGCCCATGTTGGAGTTGGTATTCCACTATTGCTCTACACTGCTCATAGAGCCTGGCCAACATGTGCAGTCTAGAATTCCACCGTGTGGGCATGTCGCACAGCAGTCAGTGCTCTGGCAGATTAAACCGATGTTGCAGGGTCCTCAGGGTGGCAGCGTCCATGGTGGACTTGTGGAAATGTGCGCAGACGCGGCACACCTTGCCGAGCAGGTCAGGCAAGTGAGGCTAGTTTTTAAGAAACCGCTGAACCACCAGATTGAAGACGTGGGCCAGGCATGGCACGTGTGTGAGGCTGCCGAGCTGCAGAGCCGCCACCAGGTTATGGCCATTGTCATACACGACCATGCCCGGTTGGAGGCTCAGCGGCGAAAGCCAGAGGTCGGTCTGCTCTGTCAGACCCTGCAACAGTTCGGGGCCCGTGTGTCTCTTGTCACCTAGGCAGAGTAGTTTCAGCACGGCCTGCTGACACTTGCCCACCGCTGTGCTGCCGCGCACACCGACTGCTGGTGACGTGCTGCTCACACTTCTTAATTGAGAGGTAGAATTTGCGTAGAAGGAGGAGGAGGGGGAGGGTTTAGAGGAGGTGGCATAGACCGACGCAGATACCAGCACTGAGGTAGGACCCGCTATTCTGGGTGTGGGTAGGACGTGACTCGGTCCCAGCCTCCACCAAATTCACCCAATGTGCCGTCAGGGAGATATAGTGGCCCTGCCCGCCAGTACTTGTCCACGTGTCTGTGGTTAAGTGGACCTTCCCAGTAACCGTGCTGGTGAGGATGCGATTTATATTGCGGGATACGTGCTGGTGTAGAGCTGGGACGGCACACCGGGAAAAATAGTGGCGACTGGGGATAGAGTAGCGCGTGACCACCGCCACCATCATGTTTTTGAAAGTTTCTGTTTCCTCTAGCCTGTATGGCAGCATCTCCAGGCTGATTAATTTTGCAATGTGCACGTTTACAGCTTGTGCATACGGGTGCGTTGTGGCTGAGTTGCGCTTTTGCTCCAACGCTTTTGCTAGGGACAGCTGAACGCTGCGCTGAGAGACATTGCTGGATGGGGTGGAGGACAGTGGAGGTGAGGGTGTGGATGGGGTGGAGGACAGTGGAGGTGAGGGTGTGGGTGCAGGCCGGGAGGCGCACGTGCCAGTATCCTGAGTTGGATCTGAGTGGCAGGTTGGGGGACAAGGCAGTGGTGTTACCCGGAGGCAGTGAACGGCCTTCGTCCCACCTTGTGGGGTGCTTGTCCAGCATATGCCTGCATATGCTAGTGGTGGTGAGGCTGGTAGTGGTCGCTCCCCGGCTGATCTTGGCGCGACACAGGTTGCACACCACTGTTCAGCGGTCGTCCACGCTCTCACTGAAAAACATCCACACCTTTGAACACCTAGCCCTCTGCACGGAGGCTTGGCGCGCGGGGGGGGGGGGTGCTTTGGGAATCAGTTGGGGGATTCTTCGCTCTGGCCCTGCCTCTACCTCTGGCCACTCCACTGCCTCTTCCAAGCTGTCCTGCTGCTGCACTTGCCTCCCCCTCTGAAGCCCTGTCCTCAGTAGGCTTAGCAAACCAGGTAGTGTCAGTCACCTCATCGTCCAGCTGCTCTTCCTCTGAATCCTCTGTGCGCTCCTCCCTCTGACTTACTGCCTTTACTACTACCTCACTGATAGACAACTGTGTCTCATCATCATCATCATCCTCACCCACTGAAAGCTCTTGAGACAGTTGTCGGAAGTCCCCAGCCTCATCACCCAGACCCCGGGGACTTTCCAAAGGTTGGGCATTGGTCAAGACAAACTCCTCAGGTGAGAGAGGAACCATTTTTTTCCCACTAATGGCAGGGGCCCCAGAACAGTTCCTGGGAGTATGTCTGCTCAGAATATGTCATTTTCATGGAGTGAGGAGGCTGGGAGGAAGGATGAGTTGCAGCCAGAGGAATCAGAGTTGCAGTCCCTATCTGGGAGTAGTGGACTGCATAGAAGACTGGGTGGTCGACACATTGCTGGATGCACTTTCTGCCATCCACGACAGGACCTGCTCACACTGCTCTGTTTGTAATAAAGGTCTACCACATGGACCCATAAATTGTGATATGAAGCTGGGGACCCCAGAAACTTGCCTCTCTCCTAACCCCACAGAAGCCGGCTGTGATTCACCTGGACCAGGAACTCAGCCTGTGCCCACACCCTCACTTGCACGTCCATGTTCACGTCCTCGACCCTTACACCTACTCCTCATCATGGTGGATTAAGAATAGAGCAGGGGCTAAATAAAGTACCCCGCTGTATAGCACTGGCAACCTGGCCTTAATTCACCGCACACAGAGACTTGTAGATAGCGGAGGCTCTACTGCTCGCAGAGAATCGTAGATAATAGAGGCTGTGTGGAGTGGGAGAACACTGTAAAGCCAGTGGAGAGTGCTGGTAACTGTGGCGATCTCAACCCCACCAAGCTGCATAATACTAAAATGGAATCACTACAACTCCAAGTAGCCTCCCAGTAAAATCCACATGGTCAGATGTAGCCCTAAGAAGGACCGTTGGGGTTCTTGAAGACAGGATCCTACACTACCACTGTCCCTATCTCAGCAGCACTTTCCCTATACTCTGCATAATCGACTGCAGCCCGAGATAAAAAAAGAAAAAAAAGTGCAAAACTGCTCCCAGCAGCCACAACAGTAATGCACACGGTCAGATGTGGCCCTAAGAAGGACCATTGGTGTTCTTGAAGACAGGATCCTACACTAACACTCTCCCTATAGTAGCAGCAGCACTTTCCCTATGCACTCCCAGTGTGTGTCTGAGGCGAGCTGCGGGCGGGGCCGCTTTAAATATTCATCAGTCACTTGATCTCGCCAGCCACTCACTTCAGGGGGGTGGGATAGGTCTGGCACATCACAGGAGGAAGTGGTATTGCCTTCCCTGCATGTCTATTGGCTAGAAAATGGCGCTAAACATGTGGGGAAGAAAATGGAATTGACTCGAGTACCGCATGGTACTCGAGTCAATTCAATTCGAGTAACGAGCATCTCGAGGTCCCTAATGCTCGGACGAGTGTGCTCGCTCATCTCTATTAGTTAGTTCTTTTTTTTTTTTTTTTTTTTTATTAATTAATTTATTTTAAGGGAGGAGTAAAAACAAAAATGGGAAAAAATAAAACAAAAACAAAAATGCGTGGCCACTGAGGGGTTAACTTTAGAGATGAGCGAGTGTACTCGCCCAAGCTTGATACTCGTTCGAGCATTAGCGTACTCGGGATGCTCGTTACTCGAGACGAGCACCACGCGGTACTCGATTCAATTCCATTTCCTTCCCTGAAAGTTTTGCGCCATTTTCTGGCCAATAGAAACGCAGGGAAGGCATTACAACTTCCTCCTGTGACGTTTCAGCCCTGTCCCACCCCCCTGCAGTGAGTGGCTGGCAAGATCAAGTGACCCCTGAGTATTTAAAGTGGGTCCGCTCGCGGCTCGCCACAGTCACACACTGGGAGAGATCAGGGGCAGTGCTGCTGCTGCTATAGGGAAAGTGTTAGTGTAGGAACCTGTGTACAAGAACCCCAACGGTCCTTCTTAGGGCCACATCTGACCATCTGCATTACTGTTGTGGCTGCTGGTAGCAGTTTTGCTTTTATTTTTGTATATCGGGCGTGTAGCCCCATTACAGCTATAGCGTTCTCAGGCTGCAGTCTGTACTGCATAGTATAGGGACAGCGTTGCTGAGATAGGGACAGTGGTAGTGTAGGATCCTGTGTACAAGAACCCCAACGGTCCTTCTTAGGGCAACCTGTGACTGTGTGCATTTTACAGGTTGTCGGATGGGAGTTGTAGTCCATCACTATTGCACAGCTAGGCCTGTTTGCAGCCTTCCGTATAATTTTTTTTCTGGCTGCAGTTAGCGTTAGAATACCGCTGTCAGCCTCCAACTGTACGCCAATAATTCCAATTTTTTTTTTACACCGCTCTGTGTCTGTGGTCAACTTCACGCACAACGTACGGCGACAGCCCCTGGTAGAGGGAAAGTCATATACACGCTATATAGCCGGTATTCTTTTTTTAAAATAAAAATAAATATATAAAAGCTCCTTCTTAGGGCTACCTGTGACCGTGTGCATTTTACGGGTTGTCTGATGGGAGTTGTAGTCCCACACTATTGCACTTAGGCCTGTTTGCGGCCTTCCTGACTATTGATTTCTGCCTGGAGTTTGCCTTACTATACCGCTCTCAGCGACAAAGTCTACACACATAATTCCAAGATCATTTACACCGGGCTGTGTCTGCAGTGAATTAGAGACGCACAGCATACGGCCACAGCAACTGGTAGAGGGAACGTGATATACACACTATCCAGCCTGTATTCCTTGACCAAAAAAACCCCAAAAAGCTCCTACTTAGGGCTACCGCTGAGCGTCTGCATTTTACTGGGTGCCTGGTGGGAGTTCTGGTGCATCACTATTGCATTGCTTCCATTTTTTTCTGCCTGGAGTTAGCGTTACGATTCCGCTCTCTGCGTAGAAAACTGTACGCATATAATTCCATAATTATTTACAGCGGTCTGTGTCTGCTCTATTCATAATCCACCATGCTGAGGGGTAGGGGTCAAGGATGTGGATGCGGGCGAGGATGCGGAGTTCCAAGTGAGGGTGTGGGCACAGGCCAAGTTTCTGGTCCAGGTGTATCCCAGCCGGCTGCTGTGGGATTAGGAGAGAGGCAAGTTTCTGGGGTCCCCAGCTTCATATCACAATTTGTGGGTCCATGTGGTAGACCTTTATTGCAAACAGAGCAGTGTGAGCAGGTCCTGTCGTGGATGGCAGAAAGAGCATCCAGCAATGTATCGACCACCCAGTCTTCTACGCCGTCCACTGCTGAAACTCTGAATCCTCTGGCTGCTGCTCCTCCTTCCTCACAGCCTATACTGATGCAACAAAAATGGTACTGGGGTCTGCATATGCTTCTGCTACATTAATGTTACAGGGGTCTGCTGCTAGAGAAATGTTACTGGGGTCTGCCTATACTTCCGCTACATAAATGTTACAGGGGTCTGCTGATATTGCTGCTACAGAAATGTTACAGGGGTCTGCCTATACTGCTGCTACAGAAATGTTCCTGGGGTGTGTTTATACCTTTGCTACAGGAATATTACAGCGGTCTGCCTATACTATGGGTGCACTAAGTCTTCCCATTGCAGTGCTTTACCTATGTGGCACAAATAGTACAGTGGCTGACTAGGCCTGAATTGCTGTCCGAGGCCAAGTTGCTTGGCGGGGCGAAACTCTCCCATGGTTGGGCACTCCGAGTACTTCCTGTGTAATACCATCTTTGTGCACTTACAGCATAGGCTAGGCCAAGGAACTCAAAGACTGCCTCTTCCAGTCTTGAGCTATCTATGTTGTGTCACATGGATTTCTTGTTGCTATGTAACTCAGGGCACCTTGGGTCACAAAGGTGGAGGCTTGGAACCGAGCCTGACCCTGGGCCCGCTAACGTGCTTCCCACACAGACTATAGCGGGTCCTGGTCATGGTGTCTTGGCCTTGTAATGCCACCTCCTCCCGCTTGGGGTCAGGGGATCAGCAATGCACATCATGTGCTTTCTCTAGTGTTACTACAGTTATCGGAGAAACTTGTTTGGGCCAAATGAGATGAGCGTAACTGCATTAACGTTACAGGAGCCTGCCTATACTTCAGCTGCAGAAATGTTACAGGGGTCTGCCAATACTGCTGCTACATAAATGTTTCTGGGGTCTGTGTATACTTCTGCAACTAAAATGTTACTGTGGTCTGTCTATACTGTTACTACTGAAATGTTACTAATACTGGGCTATGCCTATACTGCTGAAACTGAAATGTTACTGGGGTCTGACTATACTGTAACTCAGGAGAAGAGGCAGCGGTGTGTCCCGCAGGCAGTGCTTGTGTTTGGTTGGAGGTAGTGTGGTGCTTAGCTAAAGTGCGCCTTGCTAATGAGGGTTTGTCCGGAGTTTGTCTGGAGCTACACAATGCTACAACATCAGCATCGAGGGGCATTTTCTGCTCAGCCATCGTGGTAACTTCCCGGAAAACCTTGGTGCCCTCAGCCATGAGCAAGGTGGACGATCCCACCAAGATGTGAAGGTCATGGAGGCAGGGTATCAGGGTAGACGGGGTGCATATATCAGGGCCGACTATTATTGGGGCATCAGACCAGATTGCCAAAGATTGAACAACACTCCGTGACAAGCTATCAGCCTAACT
The DNA here is from genome assembly GCF_035609145.1 of Eleutherodactylus coqui. Taxonomy (NCBI): domain Eukaryota; kingdom Metazoa; phylum Chordata; class Amphibia; order Anura; family Eleutherodactylidae; genus Eleutherodactylus; species Eleutherodactylus coqui. Next base: position 208,202,716 of record NC_089844.1, read on the forward strand.
ATTTCCCTTTACCGCTACTACTTGCACACAATGTGACACAAGAACACTAGACCCTTTGTACGGACACGGTGACCTTTACATAAACATTACATTCAGAACTCATTTATTGTATTGTTCTCCATTGTATGTCCATGTTGGTCATTGTGAGCAGATTATTGACCCACCGGCCGCACTGTGTACTGCGGCTACTGCCTTTACATGTATGACTGCAGGTAGATACAGTGACCGGAGACTAGTGGGTTAAGGGTTAAATGTACATAGCTAGGCCGGTGTCCCGTGGGAAGTCACGCATGGGGCAGCCCGGACAGGGAGCTGTCTTCCGTGAAGCTTCTTGATGGCACCCCATGGTATTTATTATCCCCTCCTCCCCACGGAGGCATCACATAGACATAGAACAAGAGCAGCGTCCGAGGCAGCTAGGAGAGCCCGTCCTAGAGAGCGCTGCCCCCTCCCCTCACACCTGCCCGGAGGAGGGTTCATGGGAGGGCATGAGATGCAGCAAAGCCGGAGTGACCCTACTGTACTGAGAAGGAAGCTGGAGGCCGGCCGGGAGACGGAGCTCAGCTACAGTTGTACTGATGCCGTACCATCTGCGTTGCTCCTATTCACTTACAGCTGAGCGGCCCTGGTGCATTATGTCTCCAGCGGATGTAAGGGTGGAAACATGGGTTGGGAGCCCCGAGTTAGATGGTACGTCTAGGCGAGGGGCACGACGGTGGACCGGCTGCCGCACACACACCTCCCCACATGTACCGCCCATTCCCCTGGCAAGCTCACATATCTCCCAGGCGGATTCCCATCTCTGGTCCTGTCTCACACATCTCCCCGCCGGATTGACATCTACTCTCGTTTCCCCCCGGGCGCTCGCTGGACAGCTTTGTCTGCTCCCAGCTCCTGTCCCCGTCGGCCGCAGCAGCCGTCGCCGCTGTCACCCTACGCGCTGGCCTCCGCTCCCGTATACCGATGGCACTGGCGCCGCTGCCACGGCGAACCCCGCTCTCGCTGCCCATGGCGCCGCTGGTGGCCAGCTCTGCCGATGACTGTGCGCTGCTTTTGTTCGGCCGGAGCAGCGGCTTGCCTACAAGAGCTCCACTAGCTGCCCCTGACACTGCTCTCTTTCTGGGTCGCCTCCTTGGGCGCTAAATAGAAGAGCTGATTAGCGATCTGGAAGGGTATAGGGGACGGGGTTGTGGGGGAAGCGGGGGTCTCACAGTACCGATGGTCCTTTAGCTTTCTGGACCAACACGCTCTCCCGTAGGAATCCCAGCGGACACTGTACAACATCTGCTGCCCCGGGGATCTACAGTAGAACCCTCCCTGCGGGTTCTGTACGATGTCACCGACTGTGGCACTGGATCTGGCGCTGAGAGTCCCGCTGTATCACTGCTCCGCTCGGACATCAGTGACTGACAGGCCATCGCCGGCTGCTGGAGACCCGCGGGTAGAAGGCTTTGTTCAGGCGTCATTTCTTGGCGATTTACATCCCGATTAGAGCGTTGTTAGATGCCACCGCTCTTCAGCAGAATCCCAAGTTCCATCTTCACCGTCAACGATTGATGGGAACTACAGAGCCGATGCAATGACCGTCACGTCCAGCACATGGTATCCCTGGGATGATATAGAACGGGCAGCAGCCCGCGGGAGGAGATGAACCTGCAGAGAAGAAGAATCGCTTCTTCTTGTGGACAACCACACCCATCATGTCCGGGGTATTAAAGGGACGATAACGTGTGGCATTCCCGATCGTCTGAGTGTACAGGGGGGTACTGGGTTTCCTCATCTTACATTGTGCCGCAGTATAGAGAAGTCTGCAGTATATACAGTATACATTCAGCACCCGGGAGCTGGCAGTGAGCGGAGGCGCCGCCTGTGCTACACCTCTGGGCTCTCGGCAGCTCCAGGTCGTCCTCGCATTGTGCAATCAGCTTCTGCACGATGGAGATTGTGGAGTAGATCCCGGGGATGGTGACAAGGGCCGGGAATAGAGGGAAGGCGCTCCCGCAGCGGTTTTATCTCCGCAGATACGCGGTGATGTGCAGATCGGGAGAACTATGGCGAAGATCTCGTGGCCTCCTCTCCGCTCCTCCCCGGAACCTCCGCCAGCAGCGGCTATAAACAGTTGCATGAGATGTCAGAGAGTGAGGAGTCACGTTGAACGCGAGCTCTCCTGTCCGGTTCTGACCGGTAACGGACTCTTATCCCGGGCAGGGAAGCACAAGAGGAGAACGGAGCGGAGAGAGGCCCGGATGGGATAAGGCAGTAGCTGTGCTCAGTGTCAGCCAATAGCAGCTCAGGACGGGCCTGCTCACGAGCCAATCAGAGCGCGGCCGCTGTACATATAAGAGGCGCCACCAGCGCCGCTCTCAGAATTTCTCTTCCAGGAGAGTTTTAGTATTTGATTTCCGCAGCACACAATGGCAGAAACCGCGCCAGCCGCCGCTCCTCCTGCCGCCGAGCCGGCTGCCAAATCCAAGAAGCAGCCGAAGAAATCCGCCGCAGGGGGCGCCAAGAAAAGCAAGAAGTCCTCCGGTCCCGGCGTGTCGGAGCTGATCGTCAGAGCCGTGTCCGCCTCTAAAGAGCGCAGCGGGGTGTCTCTAGCCGCCCTGAAGAAGGCTCTGGCTGCCGGAGGGTACGATGTAGAGAAGAATAACAGCCGCCTGAAGCTGGCCGTCAAGTCTCTGGTCACCAAGGGCAGCCTGCTCCAGGTGAAAGGCAGCGGCGCCTCCGGCTCCTTCAAGCTGAACAAGAAGCAGGAGACTAAGGACAAGCCGGCCAAAAAGAAGCCAGCGTCTGCGGCCAAGCCCAAAAAGCCCGCTGGAGCCAAGAAAGCGGCGAAATCTCCTAAGAAGCCCAAGAAGGCTCCGGCCAAAAGCCCGAAAAAAGCAAAGAAACCTGCAGCGGCCGCCGCCAAGAAAGTGGCCAAGAGCCCGAAGAAAGCCTCAAAGCCGAAGGCCGCCCCAAAGCCCAAGAAGGTGACGAAGAGTCCGGCTAAGAAGGCGGCCAAACCCAAAGCTGCCAAGAGTCCGGCTAAGAAGGCTGTTAAAGCCAAGAAGAGTGCGGCTAAGAAATAAGCTGAAGCCGCCCATGCATTTACCCCACAAAGGCTCTTTTCAGAGCCGCCACCTTCTCACCGCAGAGCTGTATTATCACTGCCTCGAATTCTGTTCTAGATAGCAGCGCCCCGATAGCGGCTACAGGGGACTTCATATCAGTTGGGAGTCTAGGGAGCGAGGGGGAGGCTGTAGAGGGGGAGTAATACGAGACATTGTCGCCGCATCATCCCTGTTCCTGTTGGGGAGTGTGACCTATACAACGCGTGTATGGATGCCGGGCTGAGTGTGAAGGGGGAGGGGACTCGCCGACCTAATGCATTTCCCATAAAATCAGCGCAGCTTCTAATGGGGGAGACTGCCGTGCAGCGTGGAGTGCGTGTTTCTGCGGACATATCAATGCAGGGAAGCAGCTGAGAACATGATTTCACAGACACCCGTACGTATCATGCAGTGGCCTGATAGGGTGAGGTGGGGCCAGCCTCTGCCGAACGCTGATTGGTCGCGGGCATCAAGCGTTTTGGCGGGCTAGTGGTTTGTTCGAAAAAGCCAATGAGATGTAGGGGGCGTTGTTTCTAAGAGCCAATAGGGAAAAGCAAGTAGGGTATAAAGGCTCTGCTCTTTCTACGGCTCCCATCATATCACATCTGTGTGCATCTCTACAGTAGAGCTATGGCCAGAACCAAGCAGACCGCTCGTAAATCCACCGGAGGGAAAGCTCCCCGCAAGCAGCTGGCTACGAAGGCCGCCAGGAAGAGCGCTCCTGCCACCGGCGGAGTGAAGAAGCCTCACCGCTACCGTCCAGGTACAGTGGCTCTCCGTGAAATCCGTCGCTACCAGAAGTCCACCGAGCTGCTGATCCGTAAGCTTCCCTTTCAGCGCCTGGTGAGAGAGATCGCCCAGGACTTCAAGACTGACCTGCGCTTCCAGAGCTCAGCGGTCATGGCCCTGCAGGAGGCCAGCGAGGCTTACCTGGTAGGGTTGTTCGAGGACACCAATCTGTGCGCCATCCACGCCAAGCGGGTCACCATCATGCCCAAAGACATCCAGCTGGCCCGCAGGATTCGCGGAGAGAGGGCTTAGATCTGCTCTGGGCACCGCATGGAACACAAAGGCTCTTTTCAGAGCCACCAAATCCTCAAACGAGCTGCATCCTGTCCTCCGCTGTCATTTCCCCAATTCGGGTTCACAGCCAGCCTGTGTGCGGTGTACCCTGGCGCCGCCTCTCCCCAATAATGTTCTGTCGTCAGCAGGAGGTGGTCTGTTAACCCCTTCAGTGACCTAGTCAGTTCCTCAATTAATTCATGCCATTCTCTCATCTTTCAAATGTAGTAGAAAGAGATTTGAATCCCCGGCAGACTGTTATGAACGTGGTTGATCAAACGTGTCCGTATGAGGCATCTATCTGTGCCTGTGTGCCGGGAAGGGATTAGTGTTGATGTATTTATGTGGATATTATCTCATTGTACGAAGAAGAAAGACAGCAATACACAAAACTACACTAATTAATACCGCATAATGGGATTGGGAACCGCCCGGGAAACTGTTGAGAATTGTAAGAATACGCGGTCAATTCAAAATTCCAAACGGTTCTGTGTTAAACCAATCAGCAAGGAGAGGGGAGTGGCCAACATGTAATTGCCCCAATAGGAACGCCTAAACTGTCGTCATTGGTTACTGTTTTCAATCTGGTCCGCTCGTCGCGTAGATAAGGGAGGACGCTTGAACCGGTTTGCAATTGCTTTCTACTTACAACGTAGAAGATCTGTTCTGATACGTGTAATCCGCCCTATATCGGATGCCTGCCATCACCCCTTATGCGTTGGCATTGTTAGTGGCCAAACTCATTTAACCCTTTGAATCACACTTTATGCCCATTGTTGTTCTTTGCGTATGCTATAGTCAGCCGTGTTCCCCTCATGACGCCTTCCCGCAAGGTCTTTGTATCATTAAAATGAGTTGTCTTAACTAATACTAGAGAGAGGGGGGCGGGGACAAAGTAAATAAATGCCTAGATGCGCACATACATACTTCAGTTATTGCGGATAACAGAGATTTAAGCGTTCTATTAAAAATACCCCCCGCCATGATGACCCCTAATGCCAGGGAATCTTCTCTTCTACCAGGAAGCAGGCTGCGGCGCACTGAGTGTATGTCCTCCTTGTACTAAAGCATACGGCCTGCCAGCTAATCCGTGTAGTGCTACCATATTGGAGGCGTCCTCTCATATAGAAGTGCTGCGATTGCACCAAGCTCTCCTAGGGACCCGCACAGCCATTATTTTACATAGAATTGCCGTCATAGCAGCCAGCTCTCCCAGAGTGCTGCACTGATTTCCCATTGCGGGACTCTGGGAGACCTGGGTGATATAGCCGGAGCACTAAATTAATCTAGGGAAGAGGTTGGTCTCTGAGAAATCCGGGATGCCCGCTGTTCTCCATGCCAGACTGCCATCTCCGCTCCCGTTCACCTGCGGCCGCTGCCACGATGGTCTCTGCTTCCGTTCACCCTGCTGCCGCGGCTACTCTGGTCCTTGCTCCATTATGGTCCCCGCCCCCGTTCCCCATGCGGCTGCTGTAGCCGGTGCACTGCCCCTCTGGTTCTCGCTCCCCTCCGGTCCCTGCACCCGGGAAGGCTGCCACTTTGGTGACTGCCATCTCCTCTCCGGTTCCGCTGTCACTGTGGTCACCTCAGGTTTCTACACCGACATAGAAGGGGGTTCTTCATTGTAAGAGCAGTGAGAGTGTGGAACTGTCAGCCCGAGGACGTGGCTGATGGCAACTTCGATAAAAGGGTTCAAAAGGGGCATGGGCGTCTCTACATAAGAAGCTGGAGAAGGTGAGGCTATTCTCCCCTTGGCCCCCCCCCCCCCCTCTCCTTTCCTAGCACCCCCAGTGCTCTTATTTTCAGGCATCCCCGATTGCCTCCGCTACTCACTACAATGTACTACAGCCCCCAGCATGTCGTCTGCCTACTACCCCTTTCCCTTTGTGCACCCCACTGCTTTAGGGCGCAGACCCGCATATCCCCTGTAGTCTTCTGCCTTCCGAGCACTCCAGTACAGCTGCTACTTGTGGTCGGCATCCCCCTCCGACGTCGACCGCCTCGTGTAGCCACCACGCCGACCTCACCCCACAGCATAATCCAGTCATGGGCGCACTGTGCTCCGTGTACCTCGGTGGCAAAAACGCTGCCGCTTCTCTAATGGCTAATTGTCCGCAGCTGCATCACCGAATCCACGTAGCGCCCACCTCTATGGAGGCGTCCGCATAGCGCGGCTTCGGTCACCGCACGTATCCCTAATCTGCAGCGCAATCAGCATCGCAACCCCCGACAGAGATACAGTTGTGTAGGGCTGCAGGGAAGATCTCCTCAAATCCAGTACATAGACAGAGAACAACTCCGGTACAGAGACAAAGACGAGTTGTGCAACGCAGGGGACTAAGTAACCGAGCCGATGTATACACAACCTTTGTTACAGAGGAGCAAACGAGGATGCTCCCTACACAACCGGGAGGTGACAGCTCTGCTGTAGACGGGGTGGGTGGCTCTTAGAAGAGCCTTTGGGGTGATCGTGCACGGCGGGCCACAGAACAGATTACTTGGCGCTGGTGTACTTGGTGACGGCCTTGGTGCCCTCGGACACGGCGTGCTTGGCCAGCTCTCCGGGCAGCAGCAGGCGCACGGCGGTCTGGATCTCCCGGGAGGTGATGGTGGAGCGCTTGTTGTAGTGAGCCAGGCGGGAGGCTTCCCCTGCAATGCGCTCGAAGATGTCGTTGACAAACGAGTTCATGATGCCCATGGCCTTGGAGGAGATGCCGGTGTCGGGGTGGACCTGCTTCAGCACCTTGTACACGTAGATGGCATAGCTCTCCTTCCTGGTCTTCCTACGCTTCTTGCCGTCCTTCTTCTGAGTCTTGGTCACGGCTTTCTTGGAGCCCTTCTTGGGCGCTGGAGCAGACTTGGCGGGATCAGGCATGATAACGTAGAGATACTTTCCCAACTGGTGAGAACAGTGTTCCTGCACCTCCCAGCGCTGCGGTATTTATAGCGGGGCCATGCAAATGAGTACCGCCGTCTGCTTGCTGTTCTAGTGGAGCAGCAAAACATGTGACCCCTGTGAGCGTCTTAGCCACGCCCAGTGCAGCTCATTGGTTCTTCCTCAAGTCTGGCCTCTATTGGGGGGATTGAAATCTACCCAATTAGAGGAGAGGAGGGCGGAGCAGCAGGTTATAAAAATCAACAGAACTGCGCTTTCTCGTTATCACAACTTTCAAGGTGTTTTTTTTTCTCCTAGTTCTGCTTTCCTGTGCTAGAAGATGTCTGGACGCGGCAAACAAGGAGGCAAAGTCCGTGCTAAGGCCAAGACTCGCTCATCCCGGGCAGGGCTGCAGTTCCCTGTCGGCCGTGTGCACAGGCTTCTCCGCAAGGGCAACTACGCTGAGAGGGTGGGCGCCGGCGCTCCGGTCTATATGGCAGCAGTGCTAGAGTATCTGACCGCTGAGATCCTGGAATTGGCTGGCAATGCCGCCCGGGACAACAAGAAGACCCGCATCATCCCCCGTCACCTTCAGCTGGCTGTGCGCAACGACGAGGAGCTGAACAAGCTGCTCGGTGGGGTGACCATCGCCCAGGGAGGCGTCCTGCCCAACATCCAGGCCGTGCTGCTGCCCAAGAAGACCGAGAGCAGCAAGACGAGCAAGAGCAAGTGATCGCGCCGATCCCTCCATAGAACCAAAGGCTCTTCTAAGAGCCACCCACATGCTCCTTACAACAGAGCTGCGCCGCTTCTATGCTGTGATACTCGGCGGCCGGTACGCCGGCTGCACCGGGAAACTAACTGTACAGGACTTTCCACAAGGAGGCAGAGATTGGGGCGGATGCCAATTTGGCCATCCCTGTCACCGGCAGAAGCGGACAATCGTCCTGCTCTAGGTGACCTCATGTCCAGAGGATGGGCGGCTGTAGGACTCGCTCACCAGTCCTTGCGATAACGGGTTAACAGAGTCCTCTGTTAGGTCACGTATATACAAGAATCGGAACGATTCTGTTGTGTTTCGGATAGAACACCCAGCTTTCTCAGGGTCCTGCGTGGGCCGTATGCTTACAAAGCGTTACAGCCGCATCATCCAGCCCTCTCAGAGCTCTGCACGGTCGCCCCCTTAGAAGTGCGCTCATCATGTCACTCCACAGCCATGCCCTTTTTATGGAGGTGGAGCTATATCACCCAGCTTTCCCAGAGCCCTGCACGGCTCAGGCTGGTTTTGGATTATAGTAAACCTACAGGGATTAGACGTCCTCTTGCGTTACGGGTGGAGCAGGTAGAGGATTCCACCGCCCGTCGTAGGGCTGGGATTAGGGGGTGTATCTGAGGGTTCTTTACCTCCAGCCCCGAGCGCCTCTATATCAGACGGCCTGGTCACTGATTACACGTGTTACATGGATGGGGGACAGGAAGAGCGGGAGACGCGATCAACTGAGCGGGAAGTTCAAAATCTCCGGGGATCAGCCAATGAGCAGGAAGAATCTGACTATAGCCCCGCCCATAGGCGGCACTAAAACCACCCGACCTCCAACGGCAGGTCTGTTAACCCTTCACCGCACTCATTAATTCAGGCCCAGCTCCTCGCGTATTATAAACATAACCTGCCTGCCCTAAATCGGTTAAGGGGTTTAAAAGCGTGCCGTGACCGCAGCCTGAAGCGCACCCTGACGGGGAGGCTGCTCCACCCCCGCTGTATCATGTCAGAGCGCATAGACCATCACCGCTGCTGACGACCCCACAGGGAGTTGGATTACAGCCTTTCCTTGGAAGAGGTGGGCGGCTCTGAGAAGAGCCTTTGTGTTATGGTGAAAGAGCAGAATTATTAACCTCCGAAGCCGTAGAGAGTGCGGCCCTGGCGCTTGAGCGCGTACACCACGTCCATAGCGGTGACGGTCTTCCTCTTGGCGTGCTCGGTGTAGGTGACGGCGTCGCGGATCACGTTCTCCAGGAAGACTTTCAGGACGCCGCGAGTCTCTTCATAGATGAGGCCGGAGATACGCTTGACGCCTCCCCTGCGAGCTAGACGGCGGATGGCAGGCTTGGTGATGCCCTGGATGTTATCACGGAGCACCTTCCTGTGCCGCTTGGCGCCGCCCTTCCCAAGACCTTTCCCTCCTTTACCGCGACCAGACATCTTCTACGTTGTAAGCAGAAAGCGATAGCTGCTCAGCGCCGAGCCCTACTCTATATAGACAGAGAGCGGACCAGAGAGGAAACTACTGATCAGGGCCGTCATTGCGGGGCGTTTCTTTCAGTAGTCTAGAGTAAAGGCCCATCCCCTCTCCCTGCTGATTGGCTGAATACAAGAGCCCTTGCCATCTTGTGCAGCCGATTGGCCTGTCAGCTCCTGAAGCAGTGGGAGAGAAGACGGAGGAGGGGTGACGGAGACAAGGGCCAGGCAGCAGAGAGCCGCTGGAGCGTGAATCCCTCCTGTAAAGCGAGCAGTGCAGCTGCTGCCAGAAACACGTGGGGGCGAGGAGAGAGCGCGCAGGGAGGCTTCGGTGAAGGGGAGTACTAGAGCTCTGCTGCATCAGCGCTCCCCTGCCGGAGCAGAGAGCCACTCAGAAGCCACAACAGACAGCTGTGGGCGGCAGGAACATCAGGGCACCGTGTATAACAAGGAGGCCCCATAACCTGTGACAGTCCCCGGCACAGGGCATACAGTGGCACTTCTACTGCCACCCCAAGAAGCACCAGCATTACTCCTCCTCTGCTGTGGCCACCATGCTGTGCAACACTCTGCAGATTCTCAAGACCCGGAGTCCCTCATTACAGTCATCAATGAAGTGCAAACCGAACGACTTCCCTGTGTGACTGCTGCCAGACACTGCTGTATACTCCTTATGTCTTAGGGGCCTTTACAGGTCTACTTAAGGAGCTTTAAGCAATTTGCACAATCCCCTACAAAGGCAGGAAATGCAGAAGTGGTTCTGCTATGGGACCCACTAGACAGAACTCTCCCAGTGATACACTAAAGATGTTTGTGACGGGGGAACCCCCCCGACACGGAGCCTACGACATCATCTGCATCAGGAGACGTGGCCTCTGCACCAACCGCCTGTTTGAGTTCGCTTGCTGGGTTGGTTCAGACTTTGCAATGCCTGTCCGATCGGCTCTTATCAGCGATGCAGACAGCTACTGCTGCCCCTACGGGTAAAATCCACGAGATCCGAATGGATGTGAGCCTGTTGAGACAAGCCACCCAGAATCTAAGAGACCGACTGGGTCACTAGTACAGAGGACAGGATCTCTGTGCTGGATGATACCGTATCCCCGCCGGCAGCGACTGTGCGAGCGCTTATGCCAAAAGCAGAAATCTGGAAACAAAAGGCGGGCGGCTTGGGAAATGGTTCACGGCGGTATAATCTGTGTTGTGGGCCTGCCAGAACGCACTGAGGGGCAGAGACCGCAGGGGATCATGGAACAGTGACTACCTGAATGCTTCCCTGTCACACAGGTCTCTGTGGTGGAGCGCGCACACCGAGTACCCATGAAACCACCTATACCAGGCGGGCGCTCCTCCTAGACCCCTGTTGGCAAAGCGGCTCAACTCCTGGGATAGAGAGGTGATCCTACAAGCTGCCAGAACAGGAGGCCCTCTTAGATGCAACAATGCTGCAAAATCCATCTTCCCGGACTTCTCGGCAGATCTACAAAAGCAGAGAGCGCCCTTCTTTGGGATCAAAAGGCAACTCTGAGATCTCCAGCTGCCATACTACATGGCATATCCTGTGCGACTGCGAGTGGTGGATGGGGACCGCACACGTTTCTTCTCCTCTCCGTCTAAGGCTGAGGAATGGCTGTCTAACAGGCATCAACCAGAGTGACTGAAATGTACACTTATCTAAGGAAAAGACTTGGGTATACTAATAGATCATAGACTGAACATGAGTCAACAATGTGATGCAGCAGCCAAAAAGGCAAACACAATTCTGGGATGTATTAAGAGAGGCATAGAGTCTAGATCACATGAGGTCATTACCCCCTCTACTCCTCCTTAGTCAGACCTCATCTGGAATACTGGGTCCAGTTCTGGGCACCCCACTTTAACCCCTTAGTGACAGAGCTTTTTTGCTTTTTTTCCATTTTTGTTTTTTCCCACTCCCTTTTAAAAAAATCATAGCTCCTTTATTTATCGATCGCCGTCGCTGTATGAGGGCTTATTTTTTGCGGGACGAATTGCATTTTTCAGTGGCGCTATTTATTGTACCGTATAATGTACTGAAAAACTTTTTAAAAATTCTTAGCGGAGAGAAATGGAAAAAAAACGACATTCCACCATCTTTCGGTGCTTCCTGTTTCTACCACGCACAAAATGCAACATAAATGACCTGATATTTTTATTCTATGGTTTGGTACGATTGCTACAATACCAAACTTGTATTTTTTTTTGCTGTAGTACTTGTATTTTTTTTTTTTAAATATTACATTTTTTTTCAATTATTTTCTGCGGTCATTTTGTGCGCGCGATAACTTTTTTACTTTTCCGTCAATGTAGTTGTGCTAGGGCACATTTTTTGCGGGATGTCCTGTAGTTTCTGATAGTATCAACTTGGAATACATTCGACTTTTTGATCACGTTTTATTGCGTTTTTTCTGGGAGACAGGGTAACTAAAAAAGTGCATTTCTGGCGTTCTTTTTTTTTTTTTTTTTTTGGACGACGTTCACCGTCCAGAAAAAATAATGCACTACTTTGATAGATCTGACTTTTACGGACGCGGCGATATCAAATACATATTTTGATTTTATGATTTTGATTTTTTTAATAATGGATATGGCAAAAGGGGGGTGATTTAAACTTTTATAACTTTTTTTTTTTTTTTTTTTTTACATTTTAAAAAGCTTTATTGATCTTTTTTTTTAACTTTACTTTGAAGTCCCCCTGGGGGACTTTAACATGTGATGCTTTGATTGCTCCTGCAGTATGACGTAATGCTATAGCATTACGTCATACTGCTTTTTTACAGGCAGTCTTTCAAGCCACCCTGTGTGGATGTCTTGATAGGCAGTCTACTAAGGCAGCCCTGGGGCCATTCATTACGCCCCCGGCTGCCATGACACCTGCACAAATCCCCCGATCTCACCGCGCGCGGGGGGCGTGTGGGACCCCCAAACAGCGTTTGTGGCATTTAAAGGGTTAATAGCCGCAATCGGCCGAACAGCCGAGCGCAGCTATTGCCCGCAGGTGTCAGCTGTAATAAACAGCTGATGCCCGTGCTGTATGGAGGCAGATAGCGGCGCTACCTCCCTCCATACACGTCCTGCAGCTGCAGGACGTAAAAACACTATGGCCCGGTCGTTAAGGGGTTAAAAAAGACATCGACAAACTGGAGCAAGTTCGGACAAGAGTTACCAAGATGGTGAGCGGTCTGCAAATCATGTCCTATGAGGAATGGTTAAAGGATCTGGGAATGATTAGCTTGCAGAGAAGGCTGAGAGGAGACTTAATAGCTGTCTACAAATATCTGAAGGGCTGTCACAGTGCAGAGGGATCAGCCCTATTCTCATCTCCACAAGGAAAGACTAGAAGCAATGGGATGAAACTGGAAGGGAGGAGACACAGATTAGCTATTAGACAGTGAGGGGATCAATGAGTGGAACAGGTTGCCACGGGAGGTGGGGAGTTCTCCTTCAATGGGAGTCTTCAGAGGCCGGACAACCATCTATCTGTGATGTTTTAGTGATCCTGCACTGAGCGGGGGGTTGGATCCGATGACCCTGGGGGTCCTTCTAACTCTACCATTCTATGAATCTATAACTATCTTCTTCTTTCAGGCAGAGAGCCTATTATCTGCTGAGTGAGCCCACTTCCAAATTACCCTGCTTCGCCTCAGAGGCTCTATGATTAGAATATATAATTTGCATTCAACTTCAGGTTAGCAGGCCCAGGATATATATGTGCATGTAAATGATAGGAGCCTGGAGGCATAGAGATAAAAGCTTTCTTCTATTTATTCAGTACTAGCGTACCCGTCGCGCGTTGCTGCGAAGACATACATACATACATACATTCGTTTTTATATATATAGATGACGGCAGCAGCGACCACTGAGGTTTTGTAGGCCGCTGCTTCCCCCTTGCAGGCTGAATAAAATAGCCATTGTGTGAGAATCGCTGGGGGGGGGGGGGGGGGGGGAGGGGGAGACATTCTTACTGCTGGGAGAATTGCTGGGGGGGGATGGGAGACATTCTTACTGCTGGGAGAATCGCTGGGGGGGATGGGAGACATTCTGACTGCTGGGAGAATCGCTGGGGGGGGGGATGGGAGACATTCTGACTGCTTGGAGAATCGCTGGGGGGGGATCGGAGACATTCTGACTGCTGGGAGAATCGCTGGGGGGGATGGGAGACATTCTGACTGCTGGGAGAATCGCTGGGGGGGGGGGTGGGAGACATTCTGACTGCTGGGAGAATCGCTGGCGGGGGAGCGGAGGCATGACTGCTGGGAGAATCGTTGGGGGGAGGGGGGGCATGGTGACTGCCAAGAAAATCTCTGTGGGGGAAGGGGGGCATGATGACTGCCAGGAGAACCGCAGGGGGGAGCCATTATGTCTGCTGGGGGAACCGCTTGGGGGGAGGGGGGCATTATTATTGCTGGCGGACAGCTGGGGGTGGCATTGTGACTGCTGGTGGACCACTGGGGGGGGGGAGCGGGCATTATTACTGCTGGGGGACCGCTGGGGTATGTCACTCTTATTACTAATGGGGGGAGTGTCACTATTATTACTGCTGTGGGATGTCACTATTATCGCTGGGGTGAAGGTGTCACTATTACCGCTGGGGTATGTGTACATGTGGCAGAAATGGGCAGGGCTCTTTCAGAATAGACCGGGTGCAGATTTTGACTGCTTTTTAGATGCGGAAATGCTGCAGAATTTTCCACAGAAATCTCCGCTGAGCACATTCTGCAGTATTTCCGCGTCCAAAAAGCAGTCAGAATCTGCACCCGGTCTATTCTGAAACAGCCTTGTCCTTTTTAGAACGACGGGGGTAAAATCATACGTTGTGATAAGCCCTGCCCCCTGACGTGTTGGCACTTTGCGATACATAAGTGGGTTTTGGGTTGTAGTTTGGGCACTCGGTCCCTAAAAGGTTCGCCATCACTGGCCTAGTACATGTTTGCCCACTTCCAACTCCAATGGAGACTGACTGTAAATGGCTGGCGTGCTCTAGTATTTATGGTTCCAAGCTGTACGTGTCATTGCATACAGTCTATCTATCTATCTATCTATCTATCTATCTATCTATCTATCTATCTATCTATCTATCTATCTATCTATCTATCTATCTATCTATCTCATCAGGAAATGAGAGAATTAGATTTTGTAGGCCGCTGCTTCCCCCTTGCGGGCTGAATAAAATAGCCGTTGGGTGGAACATACAATTTATCCGGCTGCTGTGGCTTCTTAGGAAGATATCCTAGTACTTGTTTACCCACTTCCAACTCCAATGGTAATTGGCTGGCGTGCTCTAGTGGTTCCAAGCTGTACGTGTCATAATACAGCCTTAATGACATCACAATGCAGCTTTATAGAACATGTTGGGGCATGTTCAAGGGCGTCCGATGTTGATGACATCACAATAGCAGGTGGCTTACTTACTCGATCTACGTGGGGGGGGGGGGCGTAACTTTCGACGACGCTTGCGCGCCATTTATCGTAGGATATTTGTACTATGCCTATAATCTTCCCAGGAGTGTACTCAACAACTTCCCAAAGTTTCATGGCGATCGGATGAATGGTGTAGTAGCGCATAAAGGACAAACAGACACGCACACAGACACGCACGCAGACAGACATACATTCAATTTTATATATATAGATGTGCCCATTATAACAAGAAAAATACAAACGTCTCAGGACGTACCGCCTAGGATCGAGCGGTATGGATGAGAGACTGCTTTCTTCATGCAGAAAAGAGGACACAGCAAGACATATAAGACGGAAGCTAACATAACCTGCTGCATAGGTGAGATCATTACCTTTACCAGGATATATATATATATATATATATATGGATGCCCATGGATCGCTGTGTTCCTGACTGCTGCGGGTGTGACACCCCAATGGTTCACAAGCACTACGCTCAGCAACGGCGCAGGGTGATGTTCACAACTACTCTGGTAGATAGATATGCACCGAAGAGCAGTGTGCACCACAACTGAAATGCATAACCCTGATGAAAAGCCTGTGCGACACCAGGGTACCACACTCAGCACGGCGACAGGGAACGCATGCGCTGTAGGAACGAGCCGCACACCATGCTATGCTGAATGGTAGCACCGCTACAGGGAGGATGAAGCCTGGCCCTAACCTAGTAAGGGAGGTGAAGGGGCCCTGCCTTAAAGAAGAGCAGTAGCCTCGATAGAGACGACCCCACGGTCTTCCTCCTGGGCCCTGTCTGTCCCTGAAAGGACCCCTGGAGAGATGAACCGAACAGCAAAGCAACACAGAAATGAAAAACAGAAATGCAACTGAAAAGGAACCCACAGCTACTCCTCTGCAAGTAGAAATACACCCAGCACAGAAGAGCTCCAAACTCCAGGGACTCCACTATGGAACCGAATAAGCAGCACTGAGCAAAGGGAGGCGTGAGAATATATAGCCACTATGCACATGGGAACTGGCAGAGTGAATGGAAAACCACACAACATCACCCTACTCCCAGGCATGAATAATCTAGCATGCATCAAAGACAGGCAGCACCAGCAGTCTCTGCACATGGTGCATTAACCCCTGTCCTCCATAACAAGGCAACAGGTCTTTACCTGCGTCCAGACCACCATGCCCCAACAGCGTCAAGGTACAACCGCACCCTTCACTCCTAACCGTTGAAGAGGATGGACTCCAACTACACCTCAATCACCCGTATTTATAGAAGGCAGACATCTTGTGACGGTACATGTATTGGTACTTTTGCAGACATATCCCAGCCACTTTCAGACATTAGCCCCTTACATGCTGCAGCTGTGCAATGCATACAGCAGAGTACTAGACCCTTAGCACGGCGCATCCACATAAAATACATGACATGCATGACTACCCGGGCACTACCCCCCCCCCCCCCTCAATAAGAAAGGGTCTTATTAAAATGATTGTCCTTCCCCAGTAGCTATACTGGCTACACCAAGCAGACATGTTTCAATAAAGGCCCATTTAGCTAGCTGAAAGACAACAATGAGCCTTATCCATGCTGCATGCTGCATTCTCAGCGGGATACCGCTGATACTATTGTTTTAGCTGGTATCCCGCTTGGGGAACACAGCCGGAATATGAAGAAGACAAGCGCTCCAGCTGTGTTCTGCATACCCAGCTAGGAGTGCTTAGCGGGATATCAGCTGAGCGCTCTGAGAAGACAACAGCTGTATGGAGAAGATAGCGGTCCCGCTTGTATTCTGCATACAGCGTGAGCCTTCATTTACACGCTTATGCAAAGAGAACGCTCAAAACTGTCCCATGAACTGCCGTGTGCGTGGATTTTGAGTGATAATCGTTGTGTCTAAATGGGCCTTTAGAATTTTCTTCATTAAACACAGGGAGATACTTAAAAGTGATATTTGCCTAATAGATACCATAACCCCCAGGCCCAATATAGTATTCTGTAGGGACACATCAAAAACATAGGGGCAATTTATCTACCCTACCGGCAGGATCCTATAAGTGCCGCATGGAAGATGCACACGCTGCAACAATATAGCATGCAGCAAGCGGAGATATGACCGGGCACATTTACGACAATACAATACTGTTTAATCTGTAACCCGTCCGAAGTGGAGACTGACTTCAGATGGTCACCAAGCTCCAGTATTCATCATTCTATACTGCCCGTGTCACACCAGATTGATGACATCACAATGCACAGTCAACTGCCAGACAGACGGGCTCATTAGCATGCAATGTGTTTGTATGTCTGTCTGTCTTTAGATATACTATGTAATCAATATAAATGATAGAATCCACATTGATATAATTAAGGTAATAACTAGAGATGAGCGAGCACACTCGTCCGAGCATTAGGGTACTGGAGACGAACACCACGCGGTACTCGAGTCAATTCCATTTCCTTCCTCGCATGTTTAGCGCCATTTTCTAGCCAACAGACATGCGGGAAGGCATTACCACTTCCTGCTGTGACGTGCCAGCCCTATCACACCCTCCAGCAGTGAGTGGCTGGCGAGATCAGGTGACCGCCGAGTACCTAAAGCGGCCCCGCCCGCGGCTCGCCTCAGACACACGCTGGTAGGGGTTAGGGAAAGTGCTGCTGCTGATATAGGGTTAGCGTAGGATCCTGTCTTCAAGAACCCCAACTGTTCTTCTTAGGGTCACATCTGACCGTGTGCATTAGTTGTGGCCTGCTGGGAGTTGTAGTGCATCCATTTTTGTATTACGCATCTAGGCCTGTTCGCAGCCTGTCAGTAGTAGCGTTCTCAGCCTGCAGTGCCGTACAACCAGCTCTCACCGTGAAACTGCACTCAAATATTTCCTAGCCTACAGCAAACGACTTCAGTTATACCGTTCTGTGTCTGCAGTGCATTAGACAGCGGTCTCACCGCTAAACAGTACTGTAATATTACCTGGGCCACAGCATGGTATTTCAGCTCAGGCGCTGTGCAGAGCGTCTCACAATACCCTTTCCTTGGTGGGGTTGAGATCGCCGCAGTTACCAGCACTATCCACTGGCTTTAGAGTCTTCTCCCACTCCATACAGCCTCTATTATCTACAAGTCTCTGCGAGCAGTAAATTACCCCTAGGTATCAGTGCAAGCCAGAGGGTTACTTTTTTCAAGTTACAGCATAGAGCCTCCGCTATCTACAAGTCTCTGTGTACAGTGAATTAAGCCACAGTTGTCAGTGCTGTACAGTGGGGTAATTTATTTGGCCCTGCTCTATTCTTAATCCACCATGATGAGGAGTAGGGGTAAGGGTCGAGGGCGCGGAGGTCCAAGTGAGGGTGTGGGCACAGGCCGAGTTCCTGGTCCAGGTGAATCGCAGCCGGCTGCTGCGGGATTAGGAGAGAGGGAAGTTTCTGGGGTCCCCAGGTTCATATCACAATTTTTGGGTGTACATAGTAGACCTTTATTACAAACTGAGCAGTGTCAGCAGGTCTTATCGTGGATGGCAGAAAATGCATCCAGCAATGTATCGACCACCCAGTCTTCTACGCCGTCCACTGCTGCAACACTGAATCCTCTCGCTGCTGCTCCTCCTTCCTCCCAGCCTCCTAACTCCATGAAAATGACACATTCTGATGAGCAGGCGGACTCCCAGGAACTGTTCGGGGGCCCCTGTCTTGATTGGGAAATAATGGTTCCTCTCTCACATGAGGAGTTTGTTGTGACCGATGGAAAGTTCCCGGGGTCCGGGTGATGAGGCCGGGGACTTCCGGCAACTGTCTCAAGAGCTTTCAGTGGGTGAAGAGGTCGATGATGATGAGACACAGTTGTCTATCAGTGAGGTAGTAGTAAGGGCAGTAAGTCCGAGGGAGGAGCGCACAGCGCCCCGAACTGTTGCAGGGTCTGACAGAGAAGACCGACCTCTGGCTTTCGCCGCTGAGCCTCCAACCGGGCATGGTCGTGTATGACAACGGCCGTAACCTGGTGGCGGCTCTGCAGCTCGGCAGCCTCACACACGTGCCATGCCTGGCCAACGTCTTCAATCTGGTGGTTCAGCGGTTTCCTAAAAACTAGCCTCACTTGCCTGACCTGCTCGGCAAGGTGTGCTGCGTCTGCGCACATTTCCGCAAGTCCACCATGGACGCTGCCACCCTGAGGACCCTGCAACATCGGTTTAATCTGCCAGAGCACCGACTGCTGTGCGACGTGGCCACACGGTGGAACTCTACGCTGCACATGTTGGGCAGGCTCTATGAGCAGCGTAGAGCAATAGTGGAATACCAACTCCAACATGGGCGGCGGAGTGGTAGTCAGCCTCCCCAATTCTTTACCGAGGAGTGGGCCTGGATAGAAGACATCTGCCAGGTCCTCAGAAACTTTGAGGAGTCTGCCCAGATGGTAAGCGGCGATGCTGCAATCATTAGCGTCACCATTCCTCTGCTATGCCTGTTGAGAATTTCACTGCAAAGCACAAAGGCTGATGCTTTGCGGTCGGAATAGGAGACGAGGGAAGAGAGTATGTCACTTGATAGTCACAGCACCCTCATGTCTATTTCTCGGCGCGTTTTGGAGGAGGAGGAGGGGGAAGAGACAGCTGGGCACACTGCTGAGGGTACCCATGCAGCTTGCCTCTCATCTGCTCAGCATGCATGGGCTGTGGAGGAGGAGGATCCTGAAAGTCATCTTACCAGCGAGGACAGCCATGGCTTGCGTACTGGCACCCTGCCACACATGGCTGACTTCGTGTTAGGCTGCCTTTCTCGTGACCCTCGCATTAGACGCATTCTGGCCACTATGGATTACTGGGTGTACACCCTTCTTGACCCACGGTATAAGGGGAACCTTTCCACTCTCATTCCCGAATAGGAAAGGGGTTCGAGAAAGATGCTATACCACAAGGCCCTGGTGGACAAACTGATGGTAAACTTCCCATCTGACAGCGCTTGCGGCAGAAGGCGCAGTTCCGAGGGCCAAGTAGCAGGGGAGGCGCAGAGATCAGGCAGCATGTTTAGCGCAGGCAGGGGAAAACTCTCCAAGGCCTTTGCCAGCTTTATGGCTCCCCAGCAAGACTGTGTCACGACTCCCCAGCCAAGGCTGAGTCGGAAAGAGCATTGTAAAAAGATTGCGAGGGAGTACGTAGCCGATCATACCACCGTTCTATGTGATGCCTCTGCTCCATACAACTATTGGGTGTCAAAGCTGGACACGTGGCACGAACGTGCGCTGTACGCCCTGGAGGTGCTGGCTTGCCCTGCTGCTAGCGTCTTGTCAGAGAGGGTGTTTAGTGCAGCTGGTGGAATCATAACAGACAAGCGTACCCGCCTGTCAACTGCCAGTGCCGACATGCTTACACTCATAAAGATGAACAAAGCCTGGATTTACCCAGACTTCTCTTCTCCACCAGCGGAGAGCAGCAGCACCTAAACAATCTTTTCGCTGCAACCGCAGATAAAAGCACTCTTCTCTATCACCTTAAAAAATGGGACATTTACCTTTGTCAATCTGTCTATGGTATTAGTACTCCTGCTCCTCCTCTTGAAATATCCTCTCAGCACGCGGAACTGCCCATCTTTCTGCAGCCCAAAGGGCTCATATAACTTTTATCTAACAATATTTTGACTTTTCTAACTGAAGCATTGAAACTTCAACATGAACCATTTTTTTTTTTTTTTTTTAACAGGGCTGCCTCCAGACACAGTAAGCTAAAATATTAATGGGTGTCACCTGCCCTCTCGGTTGAGCAATTTTTTGGGGTACATTTGTACTGTCGGTACAGCTATTTTTTGGGCCCTCGCCTACACTGTAATCCAAGTAATTTTTTCTGGCCTTTGCCTGCACTGATGGTACACCAATGTGTCTGGGGTTGGCCTACACTCTTGCTACAGAAATGTCACCCGAGTCTGCCTGCCTATACTTCTGCCACAGTAATGCTACATGGGGTCTGCCTATACTCCTGCGACAGAAATGTTACTTCGGTCTGCCTATACTTCTGTTACTGAAATGTTACAGGGGTCTGCCTACACTGCTGCTACTGAAATGTTACTGGGGTCTGTGTATACTGCTGCAAATGAAATGTTACTAATGCTGGGCTATGCCAATACTGCTGCTACGGAAATGCTACAGCCGTCTGTCAATACTGTTACTAATACTACTCAAATGTTACTGGGGTCTGTATACTGCTGCAAATGAAATGTTACTGGGGTCTGTCTATGCTGTTACTACTCAAATGTTACAAGGCTCTGTCTATACTGTTACTACCGAAATGTTACTGGGCTCTACCTACGCTGCTGCTACTAAAATGTTACAGGGGTCTGTCTATACTGCTGCCAATGAAATGTTACTGGGGTCTGTCTATACTGCTGTAAATAAAATGTTACTCGGGTCTGTTTAAACTGCTGCAAATGAAATGTTTCTGGGGTCTGCCAATGCTGTTACTACTCAAATGTAATGGGCTCTGCCTATACTGCTGCTACGGAAATGTTACTGGGGTTTGTCTATACTGTTAGTACTGAAATGTTACTAATTCTGGGCTCTGCCTATACTGCTGCTACTGCAATGTTACAGGCTTGTGGAAACGGAGGCTTTCCTAAGACGTGATGGCGGCGAGGCCACGCTACTATGTCCAAAGTCGCAACAATTTTTTTTATACCGACGCGGTTGCTGGGAAGGTGCATATAACCACGGACACGTGGACAGGACACGTACTGCCTCAAAAACATTCCCCTCCCCCAACAATGAAAACATTCCTGGTAAATGCTTTTGCAGTGGTCCGTCTGGCTGCGGTCCAAGAAGTTCACCTAAAACGACACAAAAAGACCCCCCCCCCTCCCCCCGGCACACTTCATCCTGGCCACATTCCGAAAACCAACCAAATACAACTGCGGTACTAGTCCGTTATCCCTAGCTGGAGCTTTCAGCCGACTGATAGAGCAATGGTGGCTTCCAACTTCTTGGTACTGCTAAGTCCAAAGATAAGCATACAGCTGAGGTCGGAATGCAGGTGACTATAGAACACAGCATCCCTGCAGGGCAAGGGACAGAGTAGCAGCAGGTACCGATCCTTGGTGGAAGCAGGCCAGCTGAGAACCACATACTCCCTGAATGATTTTGGACTGACTGATGTTGAGGCCTTTACCTGTGATCATTAGAGATGAGCGAACGTACTCATCCGAGCTTGATACTCGTTTGAGTATTAGCATGTTCGGGATGCTCGTTACTCGTAACGAGTACCACTCGATGTTCGGGTTACTTTCACTTTCATGTCTAAGACGTTAGCGCGCTTTTCTGGCCAATTGAAAGACAGGGAAGGCATTACAACTCCCCCCTGCGACGTTCAAGCCCTATACCTATACCATAGAATTGAATAATCAAGTTGGGACCCGTTATATTTTCCTAATTATGACATAATCAATGCTAATCTATTTGGCCTGCCTGTCACTCTGCTCAGTGTTCTGGGTCCGTGTCTGCTGGGGGTATTAGTTCTCCAAATAAATATGCAGCCAGCTAAGTGTTACAGCAGGCTTGCACCAAATTATTTCCTGGCGTTCCGTAAGCGAAGTCAGCCTCCAACCACAGGCCAATAAGTGGCACATTTAATTACAGCGTTCTGTTTCTGCACTACTGCTAATACACCATGCTGAGGGGTAGGGGTAGGCCTATAGGACGTGGACGCGGGTGAGGACGGGGAGGCCCAAGTCAGGGTGTGGGCACAGGCCGAGCCAGCGCGGTGGCCAGGGGTAGAGGCAGGGCCAGACCGAATAATCCAACAACTGGTTCCCAAAGCGCCCCCTCGCGCCATGCCACCCTGCAGAGTTCAAGGTGCTCTACGGTGTGGCAGTTTTTCACAGAGATGCCTGACGACCGACGAACAGTGGTGTGCAACCTTTGTCGCGCCAAGATCAGCTGGGGAGGCACCACCACCAGCATGCACAGGCATATGATGGACAAGCACCCCACAAGGTGGGACGATGCCCGTTCACCGCCTCCGGTTTGCCCCAACCTGCCACTGAGATCCAACCCCCCTCTGAGGACACAGGCAGTACCGTCTCCTGGCCTGCACCCACACCCTCACCTCCGCTGTCCTCGGCCCCATCCAGCAATGTTTCTCAGACATCGCTAGCGCCACTGTTTGAGCGCAAGCGCAAGTACGACGCCACGCACCCGCACGCTCAAGCGTTAAAGGTGCACATTGCAAAATTGATCAGCCTAGAGATGCTGCCGTATAGGCTTGTGGAAACGGAGGCTTTCAAAAGCATGATGGCGGTGGCGGCCCCGCGCTACTCGGTTCCCAGTCGGCACTACTTTTCCCAATGTGCCGTCCCAGGCCTGCACGACCACGTCTCCCGCAACATTGTACGCGCCCTCACCAACGCGGTTACTGCCAAGGTCCACTTAACAACAGACACGTGGACAAGCACAGGCGGGCAGGGCCACTATATCTCCCTGACGGCACATTGGGTGAATTTAGTGGAGGCTGGGACAGAGTCAGAGCCTGGGACCGCTCACGTCCTACCCACCCCCAGAATTGCGGGCCCCAGCTCGGTGGTGGTATCTGCGGGGGTGTATGCTTCCTCCACTAAACCACCCTCCTCCTCCTCCTACGCAACCTCTGTCTCGCAATCAAGATGTGTCAGCAGCAGAAGCAGCACGTCGCCAGCAGTCGGTGTCACGCGGCGTGGCAGCACAGCAGTGGGCAAGCGTCAGCAGGCCATGCTGAAACTACTCAGCTTAGGAGAGAAGAGCCACACGGCCCACGGACTGCTGCAGGGTCTGACAGAGCAGACCGACTGCTGGCTTGCGCCGCTGAGCCTCCAACCGGACATGGTCGTGTGTGACAACGGCCGTAACCTGGTGGCGGCTCTGCAGCTCGGCAGCCTCACGCATGTGCCATGCCTGGCCCATGTCTTTAATTTGGTGGTTCAGCGCTTTCTGAAAAGCTACCCCCACTTGTCATACCTGCTCGGAAAGGTGCGCCAGCTCTGCGCACATTTCCGCAAATCCCACACGCACGATGCCACCCTGCGGACACTGCAACATCGGTTTAATCTGCCAGTGCACCGACTGCTGTGCGACGTGCCCACACAGTGGAACTCTACGCTCCACATGTTGGCCAGACTCTATGAGCAGCGTAGAGCTATAGTGGAATACCAACTCCAACGTGGGCGGCGCAGTGGGAGTCAGCCTCCTCAATTATTTACAGAAGAGTGGGCCTGGTTGGCAGCCATCTGCCAGGTCCTTGGAAACTTTGAGGAGTCTACCCAGATGGTGAGCGGGGATGCTGCAATCATTAGCGTCACCATTCCTCTGCTATGCCTCTTGAGAAGTTCCCTGCAAAGCATAAAGGTAGACGCTTTTGAATCAGAAACGGAGGCGGGGGAAGACAGCATTTCGCTGGATAGTCAGAGCAACCAAATGCCTATATCTCAGCGCGTTGAGGAGGAGGGGGAGGAGCATGAGTAGGAGGGGGAAGAGACAGCTTGGCCCACTGCTGAGGGTACAGATGCAGCTTGCCTGTCATCCTTTCAGCGTGTATGGCCAGAGGAGGAGGAGGAGGAGGATCCTGAAAGTGGTCTTCCGAGTGAGGACAGCCATGTGTTGCGTACAGGTACCCTGGCACACATGGCTGACTTCATGTTAGGATGCCTTTCTCGTGACCCTCACGTTACACGCATTCTGGCCACTACAAATTACTGGGTGTACACACTGCTCGACCCACGGTGTTGTGGTGGAAGTCCAGTATTCCTATATTTTGGATCGGTGGGCCTTGGCAGTAGACAGTTGTCAATTTAACATTCTGTATACATATTTTGCTTTCTGTCTTGCTACAAATATAGTTCATGACAGTTGTGCAATAGGTACTTCCTACATATGAAAGTATCTGTTTTATAATTCTGCTGACATGGAAACTTCTGTACTCAAAACGCTGACAAGATAATATATAGTATAAACACGTTACATTTTCCATCTGTTTCGCAATTTTGGAGGACAGTAACTCAGACATGGACAACCGCAGAAATTACCCAAGCAATTTTACTGGAAACGTATGCAAATAACATGGGAGGTTTGTGCAATTTATAGTTCATGATGTAACATCCAATCATATCGAAGGAACCCCACGTGGCTCCAAGACAACCCACTCATTTCATCCACCACCTGATGGCCAATCACAGATGACCGGAGGATGGAAGAATTGCAAGATGCTTATCCAATAATTAAACAATACGTTGTATCTATGTAATCTTTGACCTGCCCAGATGGGCGGATTTGTTAAACTCTTAAAATAGGCTACACGCCGATCATTAAAGTTAGAATTGAGGAAGCTATGCATGCTGAACCTCGTGTCAGTGTGGGAACTTATTATGCGCATTATCAATTCAGAATTAATATGGAGGGCTGTAAACATTCCAAATTGAGTAAGCCGTGATTCCGAAAGGAGAGCCTTTCCACTCTCATTCCCGAAGAGGAAAGGGGTTCCAGAATGATGCTATACCACAGGGCGCTGGTGGACAAACTGATGGCAAACTTCCCATCCGACAGCGCTAGTGGCCGAAGGCGCATTTCCGCGGCCCAGGTAGCAGGGGAGGCGCAGAGATCAGGCAGCATGTACAGCGCAGGCAGGGGAACACTCTCTAAGGCCTTTAACAGCTTTATGGCTCCCCAGCAAGACTGTGTCATCGGTCCCCAGTCAAGGCTGAGTTGGCGGGAGCACTGTAAAAGGATGGTGAGGGGGTATGTAGCCGATCGCACGACCGTCCTCGGTGACGCCTCTGCCCCCTACAACTACTGGGTCTTGAAGCTGGACACGTGGCCTGAACTCGCGCTGTATGCCCTGGAGGTGCTTGCCTGTCCTGCGGCTAGCGTCTTGTCAGAGAGTGTGTTAAGTGCGGCTGGGGGAATCATCACGGATAAGCGTACCCGCCTGTCAACCGACAGTGCTGACAGGCTTACACTCATCAAGATAAACAAAGCCTGGATTTCCCCAGACTTCTCTTCTCCACCAGCGGACAGCAGCGATACCTAAACAATACGTAGGCTGCACCCGCGGATGGAAGCATCGTTCTCTATCACCATCCAAAACGGGGACCTTTTTGCTTCATCAATCTGTGTATAATATTCATCCTCCTCCTCCTCCTGCTCCTCCTCCTGAAACCTGACGTAATCACGCTGAACGGACAATTTTTCTTAGGCCCACAAGGCTCAGTCATATACTTTTTCTAAACAATTTTTATACGTTTCAATGCTCATTAAAGCGTTGAAACTTTCACCTCAACCAATTTTTATTTTAACTGGGCTGCCTCCAGGCCTGGTTACCAATTAAGCCACATTAACCAAAGCGATTAATGGGTTTCACCTGCCCTCTCGGTTGGGCATGGGCAATTTTTCTCAGGTACATTAGTACTGTTGGTACACCAATTTTTGTGGGCCCTCGCCTACAGTGTAATCAAATCAATTTTTTGCCCACCTGCATTACAGCTGACGTAACATCAGCTGTGATGGGCAATGCAATGGGATATATTTATGTACCGCCGGTGGCTTCCTGGCACCCACCCATGCTGTGGGTCTACAGGGAGCTGTAAATGCATCTGTGTCCACTTCTAAAGAACCCCAAACTGACTGGGGCATGCAGTGTGTGCCGAAGCCCTCCTGCATTAAACATGACATTATTACCTCAGCTGTGATGGGCAATGCAATGGGATATTTTTATGTACTGCCGGTGGGTTCCAGGGAACCACCCATGCTGTGGGTCCACAGGGAGTTGTAAATGCATCTGTGTCCACTTCTAAAGAACCCCAGTCTGACTGGGGCATGCAGTGTGGGCCGAAGCCCACCTGCATTAAACATGACATTATTACCTCAGCTGTGATGGGCAATGCAATGGGATATTTTTTTATGTACCGCCGGTGGGTTCCAGGGAGCAACCCATGCTGTGGGTCCACAGGGAGTTGTAAATGCATCTGTGTCCACGTCTAAAGAATCCCAGTCTGACTGGGGCATGCAGTGTGGGCCGAAGCCCACCTGCATTTCATCTGACGTTAGCTCTGCTGCCCAGGGCACTGCAATGGGATACATTTATGTACAGCGGGTGGGTTCCAGGGAGCCACCCATGTGTGGGTGCACACGGAATTCCCATTGCGGAGTTGTACCTGCCTGTGACTATTTATAAAAAACCGCGGTCTGACTGGGGCATGCAGACACCTTGACAGAATGAATAGTGTGTGGCACATAGGTTCCCCATTGCTATGCCCACGTGTGCAGCTCCAGATGGAGGTGACACAGGATTGCATTTCTCATTGCTTCTGTACAGCATTGTGGGCTATCGCCCCGCCCCTTTTAAAGAGGGTCGCTGCCTAGCCGTGCCAACCCTCTGCAGTGTGTGCCTGCTTTTCCTCTGGCAGACACACTTATAAATAGACATGAGGGTGGCGTGGCATGAGGGCAGCTGAAGGCTGGGCAGGGACAGTTTGGTGTGCGCTGTGGACACTGGGTCGTGGGGGGGGGGTGATTTGGCAGCATGTAACCCAGGAGAAGTGGCAGCGGAGTGTCATGCAGGCGGTGATTGTGCTTTGTTGGAGGTAGTGTGGTGCTTAGCTAAGGTATGCATTGCTAATGAGGGCTTTTCAGATGTAAAAGTTGTTGGGGGAGGGGGGCACTCTTGCCGCTATTGTGGCTTAATAGTGGGACCTGTGAACTTCATATGCAGCCCAACATGTAGCCCCTCGCCTGCCCTATCCGTTGCTGTGTCGTTCCCATCACTTTCTTGAATTGCCCCGATTTTCACAAATGAAAACCTTAGCGAGCATCGGCGAAATACAAAAATGCTCGGGTCGCCCATTGACTTTAATGGGGTTCGTTACTCGAAACGAACCCTCGAGCATCGCGAAAATTTCGTCTCGAGTAACGAGCACCCGAGCATTTTGGTGCTCGCTCATCTCTACCCCTTACTCTTCCAAGCGGACACGGTCGCCATAGGCAGTATCGCCACAAGGCAGGCACAATCGCCATCAGCAAAATCGCAGTAGGACAGGCGCAATCGCCATAAGCACTACAAATATGCCGGCAGCCAGACAATGCTGTGGAGGACAAACCTGTCCATGGCAGGCGAATATGCTGTCACTCACTCAACCCACCCCGTCGGTGGGTTCCCGGGAGCCACCCATACTGTGGGTGCACACAGACTTCCCATAGCGGAGTTCTACGTACCTGTGACAATGTAAATTACACATACTGACTGGAGCATGCATTGTGGGCCGAAGCCAACCTGCATTTCTTCTTGCGTTACCTCAGCTTTAAGGGAGGCACTGCAATGGGATTAATTTATGTACCGCCGGTAGGTTCCAGGGAACCACCCATGCTGCGGGTGCACACGGAATTCCCATTGCGGAGATGTACCTGCCTGTGTCTATAAAAAAAAAAAAAAAAAAAAACAGTCTGACTGGGGAATGCAGTGTGGGCCAAAGCCCACCTGTATTTTATCTGACGTAAAGCTCTGCTATCCGGGGCACTGCAATGGGATTTATTTATGTACCGTTGGTGGGTTCCAGGGAGCCACTCATGCTGTGGGTCCACTCCACACAGACTTCCCATAGGGGAGTTGTACCTGCCTGTGACTATTAAAAAAAAAAAAAAACCCAGTCTGACTCGGGCATGCAGTGTGGGCCAAAGCCCACCTGTATTTTATCTGACGTTAGCTCTGCTATCCGGGGCTCTGCAATGAATTCATGAATGGGTGAGTGACTGCTGCCTCTCATCTGATTGGTCCCGCTGAGCCAATGAGAGGCAGTAGTCACTCACCCATTCATCTTCTATATATATAAAATTGAATGTCTGTCTGTTTGTCCTTTATGCGCTACTACACTATTCATCTAATCGCCATGAAACTTTGGGAAGTTGTTGAGTGCACTCCTGGGAAGAGTATAGGCATAGTACAATTATGCTATGATAAATGGCGCGCGTGCGAGTGTCGTCGACAGTTACGGCCCCCACGTAGATCGTTTGATTTCCATCACTGCCACTAATTCTCTCACTTTGCGATGTCGTAGAAACATGAAATTTGGCATTAGCGTCCAAATTTTACGTACGGAATCTAATTTTTTTGCTTCCCAATGTCATAGAAACTTGAGATTTGGCATGAGCATTGATTATGTCATAATTAGGAAAAGATAATGGGTCCCAACTCGATTATTCAATTCTTAGCGCAAAAGAATTAGCGTCCAAATTTTACGTACGGAATCTAATTTTCTCACTTCCTAATGTCATGGAAACTTGAAATTTGGCACGGGCATTGATTATGTCATAAATAGGAAAAGTTCGGGGGGCGGAGCCTGGACGCCGAGAGCAATGGCTGCTTAATAGCTGCGCTCTCACAAACGGGCACCCACGGCACCTTACAGCAGCGCACAGCCGACTGAAAGATGGGCAAGACGAGCAAGGAGAAAAGCTCTGACCTGCAGGGCACCCCTCGCCCGTCCAGAACGCAAGCTGACATGAGGGGTTTCTTTAAGGATTGCTCCTCTCGCTCCCCGCGGCCCCTGGCGAAGATGGCGCCGGCACGAGCGCTCGCTCCCGCTCTCAGCCATGTGGATGAAGGAGAACAGTCCTCGGAGGAAGAAGATGGTGAGTCCATATCCAAGGGCTTCATGAAGAACCTGCTGTCACAAGCCCTGCGCCCCATTAGTGCTGATTTAGCAGAGATAAAAGAGGAGTTCAAACTAATGGGGCACAGGGTGGAAGATCTTGAGTCCTCCGCTGCAGCCTTTGCTTCTCACTCTCTGCAGGTTGAGCAAGCCTTAAAGGAACAGCACCAGCAATTAAATAGGTCTCTCCTGCTCCAGGAGGACTTAGAAAACAGGAACAGGCGGAACAATCTGCGCTTTAAAGGCATCCCTGAATCTTATGCAAACGAATGCCTGGAAAAAGTCGCTAAAGTGATTTTTTCCACCTTATTGGGAGAGGAGAGATCGTCCACTATTTGCGCTGAGAGGATCCATCGGGCCCTCAGACCACCGTCGGGCCCCTCTGAACCGCCAAGGGACGCTATTTGTAAAGTTCTGTCGTTCTCAGACGCAGTAGCGGTCCTTAGGGCGGCCAGAATCTTTAAGGATCTGAAGTTCGAGGGAGCGCCGATCTCGATCTTCCAGGACTTGGCGCCCTCCACCCTGGCGAAGCGCCGAGCCTTGCGTCCCCTGCTGGAAATCTTGAGAGCTCGTGAGATCAGGTACGCATGGCTGTTCCCTTTTGGCATCGGTGCGACCATCAAGGGTAAGAGGGTCAACATACGCTCCCAAGAAGAGATGCGGGAGCTGTGGGACCTACTGGAAATGGATCCGATCGAGCTTCCCAACTGGCAACCTCTCCCGGACCTCCCCCAGTTCCAGCCTTTAGAGGGTCCAGGAGACTGGCTGCTGGCGGGCAGCACGAAATCCCTGAAAGGGAAAAAGAAAAAGCCCAAGCAGGACTCGTGATTCGCTTGTGCCGGAGAGTGATCTCTCCTGTTTTGCCCCCAGACCCGGTGACAAGCCGTCGGGCCCTTCCTTCCATGGCCAACTCTTGAGCGACTTGGAGATGGCCCCGCGGTGGTCGGCTGGTTCAGGTTCCGGTTATGCTTCTTTCTCTTTTTTGCGTGCTAACCTTTGTTCCTATAGCTGGCGACAGCGGAGGGCCGACGTCGAGCGGATCTGCGGACCGGTATGGAGTCCCGGTCTTTGTGTTCGTGGCGGAGTAACGCTCTTCTTTCGGGACTTGATATCGCAGATCACATTACCCGGACCGGTGATTATGTAAAATGCTGAAAGAATGTTTTGTAGAACGAGTATAAGCTATTATTGATGCAAGTATTTAGAACCTCCGGTACCTATGTTTGGCTGGTTAAAAGCTTTCTTTTCTGTCATTTAATAGTGGGCTGTGGGTGTCTGTTTCGTCCAGGCCGAAACTAATTCGCTGACCTCCCGCCGAGCCGTTGCTTGGTGGGATCTCGGTAGACTGCCCCTAGAGTGGGCCCTAAGTAGGGAGTCATTGGACCCCCCCGGGGCACACTCTAAATAAGTTTTCTCTGCCAGAGGATGCTTGGCTGCAGAGATTTATCTGTACGTTGTTTACTCTGCTGACTTTGATTGTTTGAACCCCCACCTACTTGTGTCTTACTCCCCCTCCTGTCTCACCTACCCCCCCTTTCCTCGCGCCTCTCCCCGCCACCAAACCCGGGTATCGCGTAGGAGAGTGCTTGCGGAGCCCGTTCCCACTCTCTACAACTGCTAACTCTGTATCGATTACTCACTTGTGCTCTTTCTCATATATAGTACGGTGTTCTCGTCATGAATGGACTGCGTTTCACCTCCTTCAACGCCAAAGGTCTCAACTCGCCCTCCAAACGCCACAGCCTCGAGTTGCTACTGAGGAGGTACGACACTAAAATTCTCTTCCTCCAGGAGACCCACTACAAAGGTAATAAAACTTTTTCCCTACCAGGGAAGACATTCCCCTATGCGTTCCACTGCACTCACCCCTCGTCGGCCTCGAAGCGGGTCTCCATTTTTCTTCATAGAGCAATTAATTTTGTCGAGGAGGCTCAATTCAGAGACGACGGGGGCAGAGTCCTGTTCATCAGGGGCACTCTGAACAATTCTAAAATAACCTTAGCCAACTTATACACTCCAAATACAGATCAAATACCTTGGCTGCTAAAGCACCTTGAAATCTTAAAACACTTCAGTCAGGGCCAGATTATTTTAGCGGGTGACCTGAATGTTACCCTCAACCCCACGGTAGACTCCTCCTCGGGGCGCTCACATATATCCCAAAGAAAACTGAAAAAACTCGGTAATCGGCTCCAAGAATTGGGCTTAGTAGATACCTGGCGTACCTTGCACCCCACCACGAAAGATTTTTCATTTTTCTCCTCCGTGCATTCCACATTCCAGAGACTGGATTACGTCCTGGTCTCCTCCTCCCTTCTTCCGTCCCTGATCAGCTCGAACATTGATACTAGGACGATTTCTGATCACGCCCCGGTGCATACTTCTCTGCGTCTCCCCCAGCCTCTAGCCAGGGAGTGGAGATGATCATTGAACCCCTCCCTTTTAGATCAATTAGAGGATAGGGAATACTTATCAAAATACCTAGAAGAATATTTCTGTCTCAACTCAACAGAAGAGTCGAGTTCACCTGTGGTCTGGGAAGCCCATAAGGCCTATATGCGTGGCCTACTTATAGCCCTGGGCTCACGGATTAAGAAAAGAAACCAGAAAGCCATTGATGAGAAGCTTTCACAGATCGCCAGTCTGGAGTTGACTGTGAAACTCTCCCAGGCGAAGCAGAACCTGTCTGAACTTGCGGTAGCAAGGGCAGACCTGAAACTCCTGCTCAACGCTAAATTCAACAAAAGTCAGCTGCACTTTAGACACAAAATATACGCCCAGGGAAATAAAGGCAGCAAGCTCATGTCGTCGATGATTAAAAAAGCTAGGGCAAAAAAACAAATCAGAGCAATCAAATCCCCCACGGGGACAACATTGACCACCTCCAGAGATATTGCAACTGAGTTCCAGAGATTTTACTCGAACCTGTACAACCTTCGAGACACCCATAATACACCCCCGGTAGCGAATCTCGCGGCCCATGTAGACAAATTTCTGGAGCAACTCAATATGCCGAAACTAGACCCTGCGGGTGCCGCAACTCTGGTCACTCAGGTCACACAGGAGGAAGTGGAGGCGCTGATCTCCTCGAGTCCCCCTAATAAAAGTCCGGGCCCGGACGGCCTACCAATACAATATTATAAAACCTTCCTCGCTACATTAAAACCAAGACTGACATCCTTGTTTAATGACCTTTTAGGGGGGGTGTATCTGCCGCGTCAGTCCCAGGAAGCCCATATCACCTTAATCCTCAAAGACAATAAGGACCCGGAGTTATGCGGCAGCTACCGCCCCATATCTTTGATTAATCTAGATATGAAGCTGTGGGCTAAATTGCTAGCAAAAAGACTGGAGCCGTTTATGGCCGGTCTGATTGACCCAGAACAGGCGGGCTTTGTTGGAGGGAGGGAGGGGAGAGACAACTGCATCAAACTCCTCCATGCAGCCAGGTTCGCCCAACATCACAGGATTCCTCTCGCCCTAGTAGGTACTGACGCCGAAAAGGCTTTTGATAGGGTGGACTGGCTGTACATGGAGAGAGTGCTGCTGGCCTTCGGTCTTCCGGTGCAGTTTACACGAGCGATCTTCTCGCTCTATGGCTGCCCTAATGCAAGCCTGAAAATTAATGAGATCCTCTCCCCTCCCTTCCTTATAAAAAATGGCACGCGGCAGGGTTGCCCCCTCTCCCCATCACTGTTCATCTTATCCCTCGAGCCCCTCCTCCTGAGGGTCAGACAAGACCCGGGATTCAAGGGCCTGCAGGTGGGAGAACAGCAGATCTCGGTGGCGGCTTTCGCCGACGACATCGCCTTTGTGGTCACGGAGCCCCAGAAGAGTCTCCCCAGACTCTCTGAACTGCTTGAAGAGTTCGGGGCATTCTCAAATTTTAAGATTAATTTTACGAAATCAACAGCACTGAATGTCTCCATCCCGCAAAGGCAATTTGAAATCTTAAGAAGCAAGCAACTCCCCTTTCACTTGGTCGTCTTCCCATGTGGAATACCTTGGGATTAAATTGACCAAAAAAGCGGAAGACCTGTACGCTACTAATTTCATCCCCCTCATTGCCCGGGTCAAACAATTGCTCAAGTCATATGACATTCCCTATATCTCCTGGCTGGGGAGAAAGAATATTATAAAGACATATATCCTCCCTCTCATTCTTTACAAAATAAGAATGCTCCCTATTCACCTACCCACTAAATTTTTCAAACTAATGCATGCGGCTTTTTCGGCGTTCATATGGAGACAGAGGAGACCGAGATTAGCACAGGGTTTGATGACTAGAAAGAAAAGGGAGGGGGGTGTGGATCTCCCCAACCTTTACGATTATTATTGCGCAGCTCAACTCGCTACTGGTGGGACATCTCTAGATTGAGGTATGACGAACCGCTCTCAGGCTGTTAGTAGCGCGTAGTAACGTGCCGCTATCTGAGATGTTATGGCTACCCACAAGTGCCCAATACCGGGCCAAAACGTTTAACCCCCCTCCTTAGGGGACCTTGCGAAGTCTGGGATAAGCTCAGAACAGAGCTGGCGCCGTCTCCCTCGCCTATCTCCCCCATTGATGTGATACCTGGATTAATGAACTCACAAGGCGATCGACCCCGGACACCGGTTTGGAGCAAATGCAGGTCGATCTCCATAGCCAGCTTGCAAGCGCTGGCGCACTTAACACCCCCGACGATCCTCCAAAAACTATTCCCCACGGAATCCCTCTCCTTCTTAGAGGGTGCTCAACTGGCGGGTGTCTTCAAAGAATTTCTCGGGAAGTTCAAATCGACCAGACCCCTCACTGTGTTTGAAAAAGTCCTGGTCAGATAATATAACCTCACACAAAAAGATATTGTTTATTCGCAAGACCTTAATCGCCCCCTTCCTACCCTACAAACCAGCTTTTCTTACATCGTGGGAGAGGGAGCTGGGCATCCGGCTCACGGAGGAGGAGACCGGGACGATCCTTGATACGTCCTTCGGACTCACCCCCTGCGTAATTGCACAAGAGGCTCACTACAAGTTACTAGTCAGATGGTACCGAACGCCACAATGGCTATTTGAACATAAGCTCGCTCCTCAAGATTCCTGCTGGAGATGTTTGCGAAGAGACGGGCTCTTATCTACACATCTGGTGGGATTGCCCGGTGATGATCCCCTTCTGGAGGGATGTAGGGAAAATCATTGAAAAGGTTGGCCCGGTGTCTGCCTATCCCCTGACCTGGTTTTCTTGTGGAGGCCGAGTAAACATTTCCACCCAAAAAAGAACAAACTAGTTGCCCTGCTAATAGACACAGCTAAATCCCTCATTCCCCGCCTTTGGCTTCAAAAGGTTCCCCCCTCGCTGGGTCTCTGGAGGGAGAGAGTGGACAGCTTATACTCCTTGGAGGAACTGCACAGCTGGTCAAATAATACCTATGACAAATTCATTGTGACTTGGGCTCCTTGGCGAGAGGTGAGATCCGCGGCGTTGTGGGATGTGTGAGAGGTAACCCCCCTGAACCACCCGCTTTGGTAGTTCCCCCTATTCTACTCCCCTCCCAACGTCCCTCCCCCCTCCCTTACTGTGAGTGTCAGTGTTTGTCTTGTCCTGTTCATCTTTGTTAATGCAGACTGTTAAAGGTTGAATGTCAGCTCAGTCCGTTGCCGGACGTCAAAGCTCCCCAGTTCGATCATTCTAATAGTTAATGTTGTTTTAGATTTTTCAAGTGGAGAATAATATGTATGTAGAGGAGGCATTTTGTGGGAGCGTCGTTACGCATTGGACTGCAGTCCATTTGAATGTCTGCCTGTGTAGAAATGATGTCAGATTCCTTGTATACCCTATGTAAACCATAATAAAAATTGGATTTGAAAGAAAATAAAAAAATAAATAAATAGGAAAAGCTAACGGGTCCCAACTCGATTATTCAATTCTTAGCGCAAAAGAATTAGCGTCCAAATTTTACGTACGGAATGTAATTTTCTCACTTCCCAATGTCATAGAAACTTGAAATGTGGCACGAGCATTGATTATGTCATAAATAGGAAAAGTTAATGGGTCCCAACTCAATTATTCAATTCTAAGCGCAAAATAATTAGCGTCCAAATTTTACGTACGGAATCTAATTCTCTCACTTCCTGATGTCATCTATATATATATATAAAAAGGAATGTATGTCTGTCTGTCCTTTTTGCGCTACTACACCATTATCTAATCACCATGAAACTTTGGGAAGCTGTTGAGTGCACTCCTGGGAAGATTATAGGCATAGTACAATTATGCTATGATAAATGGCGCGCGTGCGAGCGTCGTCGACAGTTACGCCCCCCCCCCCCCCCACGTAGATCGTTTGATTTCCATCACTGCCACTAATTCTCTCACTTCGTGATGTCGTAGAAACATGAAATTTGGCACGAGCATTGATTATGTCATAAATAGGAAAAGCTAATAGGTCCCAACTCGATTATTCAATTCTAAGCGCAAAAGAATTAGCGTCCAAATTTTACGCACGGAATCTAATTTTCTCACTTTCCAATGTCATGGAAACTTGAAATTTGGCACGAGCATTGATTATGTCATAAATAGGAAAAGTTAATGGGTCCCAACTCGATTATTCAATTCTAAGCGCCAAAGAATTAGCGTCCAAATTTTACGTACGGAATCTAATTTTTTCGCTTCCCAATGTCATAGAAACTTGAAATTTGGAACGAGCATTGATTATGTCATAATTAGGAAAATATAACGGGTCCCAACTCGATTATTCAATTCTAAGCGCAAAAGAATTAGCGTCCAAATTTTGCGCACGGAATCTAATTTTCTCACTTTCCAATGTCATGGAAACTTGAAATTTGGCACGAGCATTGATTATGTCATAAATAGGAAAAGCTAATGGGTCCCAACTCGATTATTCAATTCTAAGCGCCAAAGAATTAGCGTCCCAAATTTTACGTACGGAATCTAATTTTTTCGCTTCCCAATGTCATAGAAACTTGAAATTTGGAACGAGCATTGATTATGTCATAATTAGGAAAATATAACGGGTCCCAACTCGATTATTCAATTCTAAGCGCAAAAGAATTAGCGTCCAAATTTTGCGCACGGACTCTAATTTTCTCACTTTCCAATGTCATGGAAACTTGAAATTTGGCACGAGCATTGATTATGTCATAAATATCAAACGTTTAAGGGTCCCAGCTCGATTATTCAATTCTAAGCGCCAAAGAATTAGCGTCCAAATTTTACGTACGGAATCTAATTTTTTCGCTTCCAATGTCATAGAAACTTGAAATTTGGCACGAGCATTGATTATGTCATAAATAGGAAAAGTTAATGGGTCCCAACTCAATTATTCAATTCTAAGCGCCAAAAAGAAATTTTACGTACTGAATCTAATTTTCTCGCTTCCCAATGTCATAGAAACTTGAAATTTGGCATGAGCATTGA
This sequence comes from Eleutherodactylus coqui, assembly GCF_035609145.1. NCBI lineage: Eukaryota > Metazoa > Chordata > Amphibia > Anura > Eleutherodactylidae > Eleutherodactylus > Eleutherodactylus coqui. Next base: position 208,239,477 of record NC_089844.1, read on the forward strand.
TTATGTCATAAATAGGAAAAGTTAATGGGTCCCAACTCAATTATTCAATTCTAAGCGCCAAAGAATTAGCGTCCAAATTATACGTACGGAATGTAATTTTCTCACTTCCCAATGTCATAGAAACTTGAAATTTGGCACAAGCATTGATTATGTCATAAATAGGGAAAGCTAATAGGTCCCAACTCGATTATTCAATTCTAAGCGCAAAAGAATTAGCGTCCAAATTTTACGTACGGAATGTAATTTTCTCACTTCCCAATGTCATAGAAACTTGAAATTTGGCACGAACATTGATTATGTCATAAATAGGAAAAGTTAATAGTTCCCAACTCAATTATTCAATTCTAAGCGCAAAATAATTAGCGTCCAAATTTTACGTACTGAATCTAATTCTCTCACTTCCTGATGTCATCTATATATATATATATATATATATATATATATATATATATATATATATATATATATATATATATATATATATATATAAAGGAATGTATGTCTGTCTGTCTGTCCTTTTTGCGCTACTACACCATTCATCTAATCGCCATGAAACTTTAGGAAGTTGTTGAGTGCACTCCTGGGAAGAGTATAGGCATAGTACAATTATGCTATGATAAATGGCGCGCGTGCGAGCGTCGTCGACAGTTACGCCCCCCCCCCCCCCCACGTAGATCGTTTGATTTCCATCACTGCCACTAATTCTCTCACTTCGCGATGTCGTAGAAACATGAAATTTGGCACGAGCATTGATTATGTCATAAAGAGGAAAAGTTAATGGGTCCCAACTCGATTATTCAATTCTAAGCGCCAAAGAATTAGTGTCAAAATTTTACGTACTGAATCTAATTTTCTCGCTTCCCAATATCATAGAAACTTGAAATTTGTCTTGAGCATTGATTATGTCATAAATAGGAAAAGTTAATGGGTCCCAACTCAATTATTCAATTCTAAGCGCAAAAGAATTAGCATCCAAATTTCACGCACGGAATCTAATTTTCTCACTTTCCAATGTCATAGAAACAAAAAATTTGGCACGAGCATTGATTATGTCATAAATAGGAAAAGTTAATGGGTCCTAACTCGATTATTCAATTCTAAGCGCCAAAGAATTAGCATCCAAATTTTACGTACGGAATCTAATTTTCTCGCTTCCCAATGTCATAGAAACTTGAAGTTTGGCACGAGCATTGATTATGTCATAAATAGGAAAAGTTAATAGTTCCCAACTCAATTATTCAATTCTAAGCACAAAATAATTAGCGTCCAAATTTTACGTACGGAATCTAATTCTCTCACTTGCTGATGTCATCTATATATATAAAAAGGAATGTCTGTCTGTCTGTCTGTCTGTCCTTTTTGCGCTACTACACCATTCATCTAATCACCATGAAACTTTGGTAATTTGTTGAGTACACTCCTGGGAAGATTACTGGCATAGTACCACTATCCTGCGAGCATCGTCGACAGTTATGCCCCCCAGACAAAGATCGTTTGATTTCCATCTCAAGCACAAAAGCAAAAGGCATTACGAGCAACGGGATGCGTGTTCAACTACAAAATGATGCATCCGCCGAACGTTTCGCAAGACAATTGCTGGATATTGAGAATGCTGAGGTAAAATGAAAGCTGCTGTGCTGTAATTGGTTGTTATATATTATACCGCTGAGGTAACTTGAAAGCTGCGCTGTGATTGGTTGTTATCTAGATATATAAAAACAAATGTATGTATGTATGTCTGTCTTCGCGGCAACGTGCGACGGGTACGCTTATATATATATATATATATATATATATATATATATATATATATATATATATATATATATATATATATATATATATATATATATATATACATTTCTGGATGAATTGCAGGGAAGGGCTTATATATTTAAGCCCTTCCCGACAATTCATCCCGCGATCATTGCCGTACATTGCTGTATTGCCGGTTCCATTGAATTCAATTGGCTAACATCGTTCTTCTCTGCCACAGCTGTTACAGCTGTGGCAGAGGAGAATGATCTTTATGCTGACAGCGGGGGGGGGGGGGGGGTCACTCTTGCCACTATTGTGCTTAATAGTGGGACCTGGGAACTTGAGATGCAGCCCAACAGTTAGCCCCTTGCCTGCCCTATCCGTTTCTGTGTCGTTCCCATCACTTTCTTGAATTTCCCAGGTTTTTGCAAATGAAAACCTTAGCGAGCATCGGCGATATACAAAAATGCTCGAGTTGCCCATTGACTTCAATGGGGTTCGTTACTCGAAACGAACTCTCGAGCATCACTGAAAGTTCGACTCGAGTAACGAGCACCCGAGCATTTTGGTGCTCGCTCATCTCTATTGCCAACTCTTATACAGGAAGAAGAGGGCGTATCCAAATGTTGCTTTGTACAAAGATTAGTGTTACGTAGCTTACTGTTACAAAGGTGAAACTACTTATTGATCTTAAGACTTACTGACATCTACCAAATATTCTCAAAGCTCTTAAGGCCCATCTCAGACATAGAAATTACCTAAGTCAGGATATTGCTGTTGCATTAGACAACATTTCTGCAATAGTTGTGTGTCTTCTCTGTTAACATAGCTTAGCCTTATTTAATTTGTCTGTTGACTTATTATCTTAAAATCCTAGTTCCCGGCACTACAAAGCATAGGTTTCAGTCTTCTCATCACGGGCTTCCGTATCTACCAATTTGGCACCTGGCAACGAGGTCATCAGATCGGTAGCGGTGTGGTCTTATGGCAGAAAATGCATCTAGCAATCTATCGACTACCCAGTCTTCTACGCCTTCCACAGCTGCATCTCTCAATTCTCTGGCTGCAACTCCTCCTTCCTCCCAGCCCCCACACTCCATGAAAATGACATATTCTGAGCAGACAGACTCCCAGGAACTGTTCTGGGGCCCCTGCCTTGATTGGGAAATAATGGTTCCTCTCTCACCTCAGGAGTTTGTCGTGACCGATGCCCAACCTTTGGAAAGTTCCCGGGGTCCGGGTGATGAGGCCGGGGACTTCCGGCAACTGTCTCAAGAGCTTTCAGTGGGTGAGGAGGACGATGATGATGAGACACAGTTGTCTATCAGTGAGGTAATAGTAAGGGCAGTAAGTCCGAGGGAGGAGCGCACAGAGGATTCGGAGGAAGAGCCGCTGGACGATGAGGTGACTGACCCCACCTGGTTCGCTAAGCCAACTGAGGAGAGTACTTCAGAGGGGGAGGCAAGTGCAGCAGCAGGACAGGTTGGAAGAGGCAGTGGAGTGGCCAGGGGTAGAGGCAGGGCCAGACTGAATAATCCACCAACTGTTTCCCAAAGCACCCCCTCGCGCCAAGCCACCCTGCAGAGGCCTAGGTCTTCAAAGGTGTGGATGTTTTTCAGTGAGAGCGCAGACGACCGACGGACAGTGGTGTGCAACCTGTGTCGCGCCAAGATCAGTCAGGGAGCCACCACTACCAGCCTCCCCACCACCAGCATGCGCAGGCATATGATGGCCAAGCACCCCACAAGGTGGGACGAAGGCCGTTCACCGCCTCCGGTTTGCACCGCTGCCTCTCCCCCTGTGCCCCAACCTGCCACTCAGATCCAACCCCCCGCTCAGGACACAGGCACTTGCGCCTCCCAGACTGCAACCACACCCTCACCTCCACTGCCCCCCACTCCACCCAGCAATGTCTCTCAGTGCAGCGTTCAGCTGTCGCTAGCACAAGCGTTGGAGTAAAAAACACAAATACGCCACCACGCACCCGTACGCACAAGCTGTAAACGTGCACATTGCAAAATTAATCAGCCTGGAGATGCTGCCGTACAGGCTTGTGGAAACGGAAGCTTTCAAAAACATGACGACAGCAGCGCTCCCGAGCTACTCAGTCCCCAGTCGCCACTATTTTTTCCTGGTGTGCCCTCCCAGCCCTACACCAGCACGTCTCCCGCAACATCAATTGTGCCCTCACCAACGTGGTTACAGGGAAGGTCCACTTAACCACGGACATGTGGACAAGTACTGGCGGGCAGGGCCACTATATCTCCCTGACGGCACATTGGGTGAATCTGGTGGAGGCTGGTACCAAGTCAGAGGCTGGGACCGCTCACGTCCTACCCACACCCAGAATAGCGGGTCCTACCTCGGTGCTGGTATCTGCGGCGGTCTATGCCACCTCCTCTAACACCCCCCCCCCCCCCGCAACCTCTACCTCTCAATTAAGAAGTGTGAGCAGCACGTCGCCAGCAGTCGGTGTGGCACATCAGCACAGCGGTGGGCAAGCATCAGCAGGCCGTGCTGAAACTACTAAGCCTAGGTGACAAGAGGCACATGGCCCCCGAACTGTTGCAGGGTCAGACAGAGCAGACCGACCTCTGGCTTCCGCCACTGAGCCTCCAACCGGGCATGGTCGTGTATGACAACGGCCGTAACTTGGTGACGGCTCTGCAGCTCGGCAGTCTCACACACGTGCCATGCCTGGCCAACGTCTTCAATCTGGTGGTTCAGCGGTTTCTTAAAAACTACCCTCACTTGCCTGACCTGCTCGGCAAGGTGCGCCGCGTCTGCGCACATTTCCGCATGTCCACCACGGACACTGCCCCCTGAGGATCCTGCAACATTGGTTTAATCTGGCAGAGCACTGACTGCTGTGTGACGTGCCCACACGGTGGAACTCTACGCTGCACATGATGGCCAGGCTCTATGAGCAGCGTAGAGCAATAGTAGAATACCAACTCCAACATGGGCGGCGGAGTGGTAGTCAGACTCCCCAATTCTTTACTGAGGAGTGGGCCTGGATGGCAGACATCTGCCAGGTCCTCGGAAACTTTGAGGAGTCTACCCAGGTGGTGAGCGGCGATGCTGCAATCATTCGCATCACCATTCCTCTGCTATGCCTGCTGAGAAGTTTGCTGCAAACAACAAAGGCTGATGCTTTGTGGTCGGAACAGGAGACTGGGAAAAAGGGTATGTCGCTTGATAGTCACAGCAACCTCATGTCTATATCTCAGCGTGTTTTGGAAGAGGAGGGGGAAGAGACAGCTGGGCACACTGCAGAGGGTACCCATGCTGCTTGCCTCTCATCTGTTCAGCATGCATGGGCTGTGGAGGAGGAGGAGTATCCTGAAAGTCATCTTGCTAGCGAGGACAGCCATGTCTTGCGTACTGGCACCCTGACACACATGGCTGACTTCATGTTAGGCTGCCTTTCTCGTGACCCTCGCGTTAGACGCATTCTGGCCACTACGGATTACTGGGTGTACACCCTTCTCGACCCATGGTATAAGGGGAACCTTTCCACTCTCATTCCCGAAGAGGAAAGGGGTTCGAGAGTGACGCAATGCCACAAGGACCTGGTGGAAAAAGTGATGGTTAACTTCCCATCTGACAGCGCTAGCGGCAGAAGGAGCAGTTCTGAGGGCCAAGTAGCAGGGGATGCGCAGAGATCAGGCAGCATGTTCAGCGCAGGCAGGGGAACACTCTCCAAGGCCTTTGCCAGCTTTATGGTTCCCCAGCAAGGCTGCGTCACGACTCCCCAGCCAAGGCTGAGTCGGAGGGAACACTGTAAAAAGATGGTGAGGGAGTACGTAGCCGACCGTAACACCGTCATCCGTGATGCTTCAGCTCCATATAACTATTGGGTGTCAAAGCTGGACATGTGGCACGAACTTGCACTTTATGCCCTGGAGGTGCTGGCTTTCCCTGCCGCTAGCGTCTTGTCAGAGAGGGTGTTTAGTGCAGCTGGGGGAATCATCACGGACAAGCGTACCTGCCTGTCAACTGCCAGTGCTGACATGCTTACACTCATAAGGATGAACAAAGCCTGGATTTCCCCAGACTTCTCTTCTCCACCAGCGGAGAGCAGCAGTACCTAAACTATCTTTTTGCTGCAACCGTATAAAAGCACTCTTCTCTATCACCGTAAAAAAAAGGGACATTTACCTTTGTCAATCTGTCTATGATATTAGTCCTCCTCCTCCTCCTCCTCCTCCTCCTCCTCCTCCTCCTAAAACATCCTGTCAGCACGCCGAACTGCCAGTTTTTCTGCGGCCCAAAGGGCTCATATAACTTTTGTCTAACAATATTTTGACTTTTCTAACTGAAGCATTGAAACTTCAACATGAGCCAAATTTTTTTAACAGGGCTACCTCCAGGCTCAGTTACAAATTAAGACACAGTAAGCTAAAATATTAATGGGTTTCACCTGCCCTCTCGGTTGAGCAATTTTTCTGGGGTACATTTGTACTGTTGGTACAGCAATTTTTTGGGCCCTCGCCTACACTGTAATCCAAGTAATTGTTCTGGCCTTCGCCTACACTGATGGTACACCAATGTGTCTGGGGTTGGCCTACACTCTTGCTACAGAAATGTCACCCGGGTCTGCCTGCCTATACTTCTGCCACAGTAATGCTACATGGGGTCTGCCTATACTTCTGTTCCTGAAAAGTTACTTCGGTCTGCCTATACTCCTGTTCCTGAAATGTTACAGGGGTCTGCCTACACTGCTGCAAATGAAATGTTACTGGGGTCTGCCTATGCTGTTACTACTCAAATGTTATGGGCTCTGCCTATACTGCTGCTACGGAAATGTTACAGGCTTGTGGAAACTGAGGCTTTCCTAAGACATGATGGCGGCGAGGCCGCGCTAGTAGGTCCACAGTCGCAGCAATTTTTATACCAACGCGGTTACTGGGAAGGTGCATATAACCACGGACACGTGTACAGGACACGTACTGCCTCAAAAACATTCCCCTCCTCCTCCTACAACAATGAAAACATTCTTGGCAAATGCTTTTGCAGTGGTCCGTCTGGCGGCAGCCCAAGAATTTCACCTAAAACGACACAATAAGAAAGCCCCCCCCCCCCCCCCCCGCCACGGCCCGCTTCATCCTGGCCACATTCCGAAAACCAACTAAATACAACCGCGCTACTAGGTCGACACTCCACAACCTCATCCTGGCCACATTCCGAAAACCAACTAAGTAAAACCGCGGTACTAGTCCGTTGTCCCTAGCTGAAGCTTTCAGCCGACTGGTAGTACAATGGTGGCTTCCAACTTGTTGGTACTGCTAAGTCCAAAGATAAGCGTACAGCTGAGATCGGAATATAGGTGACTATAGAACACAGCATCCCTGCAGGGCAAGGGACAGAGTAGCAGCAGGCACCGATCCTTGGTGGAAGCAGGCCAGCTGAGAACCACATACTCCCTGAATGATTTTGGACTGACCGATGATGAGGCCTTTACTTGTTATCATCTTTGGTAATTCCTAAGAAAGATCCGTGGTAGTAGCCGGAAACTTGGATTGCTATTTGCTAACACTTTGAAATGGACAACGGAAACCATATGAATGAAGCCTTTCCATATTTCAGCTTGAGATGAGAAGGAGTGCAGACTTTCAGTACCTTGAATATCCTTTTCATTGCAATCAAATGCCCCTCTCTTGTCTCAGAAAATACTAGCTTTTCCACATAGGTGTTGTCAATCTGTCTATACTGTTACTACTGAAATCCCACTAATACTGGGCTCTGCCTATACTGCTGTTACAGAAATGTTACAGAGGTCTGTCGATACTGTTACTACTGAAATGTAACTGATACTGGGCTCTGCCTATACTGCAGCTACTGAAATGTTACTGGGGTCCATTTATACTGTTACTACAGAAGTGTTAATAGGGTCTCCCTGGACTTCTGCAGCATAACTGTTAGTGGGGTCAGCTTATACCTTTGCTTCAGGAGTATTACAGGGGTCTGTGCATACTATGGGTGCACTAAGTGTTCCCATCGTGGTATTCAACGTACATGCCCCCCAAAAAAGTTACCCAGACTGACTAGGGCATGCAGTGCGGGCCGAAGCCAACCTGTGTTTTATCTCACGTTAGCTCAGCTATCCGCGGCGCTGCATTGGGACAAACTAGAGGAGCAATACAGCGCTAATGAGACGTACACAGCTACGCTAGCATTGGAGTTCGCAGTAGGCCCGCGATTGCTGAGGGTTTGTGCAGAGGCCTATGTCCTAGGTGCAGTGAAAGTCCGCTCCCTGCCTACGATGGCTGAGGCTTTGGGCCGAGGCCTATGTCGTCGGCGCGGCCCAAGTCTGCCATGTTTGGCCGCTGTGATTTATTTATTGTTTATGTCTCGGGTTGCCTAGGAACCACCTATGCTGTTGGAGCACACTTAGTTCCCATCGCAGTATTTGACCTGTCTGGCACAAAGACACTGACTGACTTGGGTAGGGGGCAGAGTGCAGATGGCTTTCCCCTTGCAGTGTCGATTGAGCTATGCGACACCTAGACAAAATGAATACTGTGTGTGCACATGGATTGCCCATCGCTATGTAACGCATGCCCACGTTTGCAGCTCCTGATGGAGGTGGCACAGGATTGGAATGAAGATTGAACGTCAATTTCTCATCGATTCTCTACAGCATTGTGGGCTATCGCCCCGCCCCTTTTAAAGAGGGTCGCTGCCTAGCCGTGCCAACCCTCTGCAGTGTGTGCCTGTGGTTCCTCCTCATGGCAGACGCACTTATAAATAGACATGAGAGTGGTGTGGCTATGTGGCCAGCGTGTGGCATGAGGGCAGCTGAAGGCTGCGCAGGGACACTTTTGTGTGCGGTGCGGACGCAGGGTCGAGCACGGGATGGGGGGGGGGGTGTTAGGTTAGGCAGCATGTAATCCGGGGGGGGGGGGGGGGGGCATGCAACTCAGGAGAAGAGGAAGCGGTGTGTCCCGCAAGCAGCGCTTGTGCTTGGTTGGAGGTAGTGTGGTGCTTAGCTAAGGTATGCCTTGCTCATGAGGGTTTGTCCGAAGTAAAAATTGTAAGGGGGGGGGGGTCCACTCTCGCCGCTATTGTGGCTTAATAGTGGGACCTGGGAACCTGAGATACAGCCCTGCATGTTGCCCCTCGCCTGCCCTATCCGTCGCTGTGTGCTTTCCATCACTTTCTTGGGTTTTCTAGATTTTCACATAGAAAGCCTTAGCGGAGTATGGGTTATATACAAAAATGCTCGAGTCGCCCATTGACTTCAATGGGGTTGGTTACTCAAAACAAACTCTCGAGCATCGCAGAAAGTTCGACTCGAGCAACGAGCACCCGGGCATGTTGGTGCTCATTCATCTCTAGTCTTGACATAACATGACGTGATTTCATGCTATTGTTATCGGAGAACACAGGTACCGATCTGATGACCTCGTTGCCAGGTGCCAAATTGGTAGATATAGAAGCTTGTGATGAGCAATTATCTATCAATAGCATGAAATCACTCCATGTTATGTCAAGACACTTCTCCAGTGAGAATCTCAATGAAATTCTACTTTATTATGAACATTGCCAACTCTTATACAGCAAGAAGAGGGCGTATCCAAATGTTGCTTGGTACAAAGATTAGTGTTACGTAGCTTACTGTTACAAATGTGAAAATACTTATTGATCATAAGACTTATTGACATCTACCAAATATTCTCAAAGCTCGTAAGGCCCGTCTCAGACATAGAAATTACCTAATTCAGGATATTGCTGTTGCATTAGACAACATTTCTGCAATAGTTGTGTGTCTTCTCTGTTAACATAGCTCAGCCTTATTTAATTTGTCTGTTGACTTCTTATCTTAAAGTCCTAGCTCCTGGCACTACAAAGAATAGGTTTCAGTCTTCTATTTAAGGGTCAATAGTCCAATACAAGGTAAGAGACATACACTTATTGCATTCTGAAACTTAACACTTTACATTTCAGGACACTATTGATAGTCCATATCTACCAATTTGGCACCTGGCAACAAGGTCATCAGATCGGTACCGGTGTTGTCTGATAACACAGAGGATGGGTGTTGCTCTGGTGAAGTCCTGAAGGCGAGCATGTGAGGTTCGTATTAGAGGGATGTTTAGTCTGAGTGTGTTAACGGATGGGAGTGAGAGGGCTGTGTGGTATACGGAAAGGAGGGAGGTGATGCATTGTGGTGCGGCACCATGCACAGCTTTGTGGGTGCGGTTAAGGAGTTTAAATTTAGTTCTGCAGTGGATGGGCAGCCAGTGCAGCGACTGGCATAGTGCAGAGGTGCCTGAATAATGGCTGGATAGAAAAATGAGCCTAGCTGCCATGGTTAGTATGGATTGGAGCGAGTCTGGTGCGGGGGAAGCTGATGAGAAGCAAGTTGCAGCTGTCGAGTCAGGAGTGGTTGAGTGCAACCACCAGTGTTTTTAGCGTGTCCGTGGTGAGGGACGGACATAATTTGGCAATATGTCTGAGGTGTAGGTTGAATATTTGGGCAAAAGATTGGATGTGCGGGTGTCTATCAGACCCAAACCAAACCGGCTGTTTACCACTCAGGGTATTTAAAGCAAACGCGGATGCTAGTACTTCTGTGAAAGTCTCATGAAATCAGTTACAGTTCCTTTCATCACTCCAAAGACAGCATGAAACATGAATAATTGTATTTATTTATTCTTCAATCCAAGTTTTATTGAGTTTTAAACAAAGTACTTACAGTAAACAAACAGACAAGTCAGGATTATGAGTCCAGTGGTAAAATAACAGGCGGGAATCACGGCATATAGCGTTGGTTCTGCTTTGCCAAATATATATATATATATATATATATATATATATATATATATATATATATATATGACTATGTCTAGACAAAACAGGTAAACAAACAATGACACACATAAGAGGGGGTGGGGGAGGGTCCGGGAAGAGGGGGCGGGGGGGGGGGGGGGTGCAACTTGTTAAGGCATTCTCCCTCCGTGGGGGGTCCTCTCGAGATAATCCTAACCGAAAGCACAACTTCAGTCTCTCCTCCTCTGAGGGTCTAGAGTTGGAGCTCAGAGCGTATTCTACGTCAGGGACCCCAAGTCTCTAAGAATTTCTCATGTGAGCCTTTTGACCAACTGGAGAGTTCCTCCAGGTTGTAGGTCCGATCCATTCTGTCCCTCCACTGACAGAAGAGGGGAGGAGACTTTTGCAGCCACAGGGGGGGATAAGTACCTTGGCCCCGTCGATATGTAGGATTTTATTATGTTTTTTCTCCCAAACCATGAGATATAGGGGAGGTTGTAGTTATGTAACAGAGTTTTAATTTTAGTGATTAATGGGGGGAAATTGGCTGCAAAGAGATCATCTAACTTCCTTGTCAACTTCACTCCCAGGAAGTCAATTGCGGTATTGGACCAGGAGAAAGGGCAGCCGGACATCAGGTTCTCACAGCGAGCTCTTGGGATCGAGACATTGAGTACTGTAGATTTGTTAAAATTTATTTTAAAGTTCGAAAGAGTCCCAAAATATTCCAGGCAAGCAGTGAGTTTGGGAAGGCCCGTTTCGGGGTTAGTAATTAAGAAGATGATGTCTGCAAAGGCAGCTGCGGACAAAGAACAATCACCCGCTGTTAGTCCCCGTATCTCCTGGTCCATCCTGATATACTGGAGAAAGGGAAGGGGTTCCAGGGCCAGTATAAATAGAGTAGGGGAAAGGGGGCAACCCTGGCACGTGCCATTTTTTATTTCAAAGGGGGTGAGAGGATATTATTTATTTTCAACCCAGCGAAGGGTTCGGCATACAGGGAGAAGAAGGCCGCGACAAAGGAGGGGGGGGGGGGGTTTGAAGTGGAGTAAGACAGATTTCATGTATTGCCAATCAACTCTGTCAAAAGCCTTTTTGGCGTCAGTACTTACTAAGGCGAGTGGAATTCTTTTTGAGTGGGCACAGTGCATTGCGTGCAGGACGCGGATGCAATTATCCCTCCCCTCCCTCCCCCTCACAAAGCCGGCCGGCTCCCTATCCACCAGATATCCAAAAGATTTATAATATATAGGGGGAAGGCCGTCCGGACCTGGGCTTTTGCCCGGGGGGGAGGAGTTTATCACTTTGTCGACCTCCGCTTCCGTTACGGGGGCCAGAAGTTGGTTGGCTGTCTCCGAGTCCAATTTGGGTAGGGATAGCTTATTTAGAAAGTCCTTTAATTGTTTATTAGATTCACCCATATCATTTTGGTCCTGCTGCGGGCGTAAGTTATAGAGTTGGGAGTAGAAATGTTGGAATTCAGCTGCTATGTCTGGGGATGAAGTGACTCGGGAGCCTGAATGAGTTTTTATTGCGTCAATTTGGTTCTTAGTGTGGGCTTTCTTGATCATAGCTGTCATGTATTTGCTACCTCTATTACCTTGGGCGAAGGCTATATGTTTGAGGTATAGGCACTTTTTGTTAAATCTTGATTCTAAGCAGAGATTCAGTTCTTTTCTGATGGTGGAGAGTTTGGAAAAGTTTTCTTTACTAGCAGAGAGTTTGGTAGTGTATTCTAATTAGGCGATTTGCTTCAGTAGGCCATCTTTATATTTTTGTTGGCTTTTCTTTTTCCTAGAACCTAAAGCTATCAGCACTAGAGATGAGCGAACACCAAAATGTTCGTGTGTTCGTTATTCGGAACGAACTTCCCGCGCTGTTCGAGGGTTCGTTTCGAACAACGAACCCCATTGAAGTCAATGGGCGACCAGAGCATTTTTGTATTTCGCCGATGCTCGCTAAGGTTTTCATGTGTGAAAATCTGGGCAATTCAAGAAAGTGATGGGAATGACACAGAAACGGATAGGGCAGGCGAGGGGCTACATGTTGGGCTGCATCTCAAGTTCCCAGGTCCCACTATTAAGCCACAATACCGGCAAGAGTGCCCCCCCCCCCTCCCAACAACTTTTACTTCTGAAAAGCCCTCATTAGCATGGCATACCTTTGCTAAGCACCACACTAGCTACAACAAAGCACAATCACTGCCTGGATGACACTCCGCTGCCACTTCTCCTGGGTTACATGCTGACCAACCGCCCCCCTCCCCCCCACAGCGCACACCAAAGTGTCCCTGCGCAGCCTTCAGCTGCCCTCATGCCACGCCACACTCATGTCTATTTAGAAGTGTGTCTGCCATGAGGAGGAACCGCAGGCACACACTGCAGAGGGTTGGCATGGCTAGGCAGCGGCCCTCTTTAAAAGGGGCGGGGCGATAGCCCACAATGCTGTACAGAAGCAATGAGAAATAGAATCCTGTGCCACCGCCATCAGGAGCTACACATGTGGGCATAGCAATGGGGAACCTATGTGCCACACACTATTCATTCTGTCAAGGTGTCTGCATGCCCCAGTCAGACTGGTAATATGTACCTTAACAGTAACCGCGTTGGTGGTAATGTGGTGGTGACTGCGGACCTAGTAGCACGGTTGTATTTTGTTGGTTTTCGGAATGCGGCCAGGATTAAGTGGGCCGTGGCGGGGGGATGGTGTGGGGGCTCTCGTTGTGTCGGTAAAGGTGAAATTCTTGGACTGCCACCAGACGAACCAATGCAAAGACATTTACCAAGAATGTTTTCCCTGTTGGAGGAGGAGGGGGATGTTTTTGAGGCACTACGTGTCCTCTCCACGTGTCCGTGGTTATATGCACCTTTACAGTAACCGCGTTGGTGGGAAATGGCCTCGCCGCCATCATGTCTTTGGGAAGCCTCTGTTTCCACACCCCAGAGACATACCATTAGCAGCGGTATAGGCAGAGGCCAGAATTCGTAACATTTCAGCCGTAGCATTAGGACAGGCCCCACTAACATATCACTAGCAGCATTATAGGAGGAGCGCAGTCTTCGTTCCATGTCAGCAATAGTAGCACTCAAGACAGGCCCCAGTAACAATTCCGAAGCAGCAGTATAGCGGGAGCGCAGTCTTCGTTCCATGTCAGCAATAGTAGCACTCAAGACATGCCCCAGTAACAATTCCGAAGCAGCAGTATAGCGGGAGCGCAGTCTTCGTTCCATGTCAGCAATAGTAGCACTCAAGACAGGCCCCAGTAATAATTCCGAAGCAGCAGTATAGCGGGAGCGCAGTCTTAGTTCCATTTCAGTAGCCTTAGTATAGCCAAGGCCCAAGTTACATTTATGTAGCTAAAGTGTAGGCCAACCCCACACACCTTTCTGTACCATGAGTGCAGGCGAAGAACATACAAATTGCTATGATTACACTGTAGGTGAGGGCCCCAAAAATTTGGTGTACCAACAGTACTAATGTACCTCAGTAAAAATTGGCCATGCCCAACCAAGATGGCAGGTGAATCGCTTTGGTTAATGTGGCTTAAGTGGTAACTAGGCCTGGAGGCAGCCCAGTGTAACGACAAATTGGTTCAAGTTAAAGTTCCAACGCTTTTAAGCGCATTGAAACTTATAAAAATTGTTCAGAAAAATTATTTGAGTGAGCCTTGTGGCCCTAAGAAAAATTGCCCGTTCAGCGTGATTACGTGAGGTTTCAGGAGGAGGAGCAGGAGGAGGAGGAATATTAGACACAGATTGATGAAGCAGAAATGTCCCCGTTTTGGATGGTGAGAGAGAACGTAGCTTCCATCCGCGGGTGCAGCCTACGTATTGCTTACGTATCGCTGCTGTCCGCTGGTGGAGAACAGAAGTCTGGGGAAATCCAGCCTTTGTTCATCTTGATGAGTGTTAGCCTGTCGGCACTGTCAGTTGACAAGCGGCTACGCTTATCTGTGATGATTCCCCCAGCCGCACTAAACACCCTCTCCGACAAGACGCTAGCCGCAGGACAAGCAAACACCTCCAGGGCATACAGCGCTAGTTCAGGCCACGTGTCCAGCTTCGACACCCAGTAGTTGTAGGGGGCAGAGGCGTCACCGAGGATGGTCGTGCGATCCGCTACGTACTCCCTCACCATCCTTTTACAGTGCTCCCGCCGACTCAGCCGTGACTGTGGAGCGGTGACACAGTCTTGGTGGGGAGCCATAAAGCTGGCCAGGCCCTTAAAGACTGTTGCACTGCCTGGGATGTACATGCTGCTCGATCTACGCACATCCCCTGCTACCTTGCCCTCGGTACTGCGCCTTCTGCCACTAGCGCTGTCGGCTGGGAATTTTACCATCAGCTTGTCCGCAAGGGTCCTGTGGTATAGCAACACTCTCGAACCCCTTTCCTCTTCGGGAATCAGAGTGGGCAGGTTCTCCTTATACCATGGATCGAGCAGTGTGTACACCCAGTAATCCGTCGTGGCCAGAATGCGTGCAACGCGAGGGTCACGAGAAAGGCATCCTAACATGAAGTCAGCCATGTGTGCCAGGGTACCTGTACACAACACATGGCTGTCTTCACTAGGAAGATCACTTTCAGGATCCTCCTCCTCCTCCTCCTCCTCCTCCTCCTCCTCAGGCCATACACGCTGAAAGGATGACAGGCAATCAGCCGGTGTACCGTCAGCAGCGGACAAGCTGTCTCTTCCCCCTCCTCCTCATCCTCCTCATGCTCCTCCTCCTCCTCCTGTACGCGCTGAGAAATAGACAGGAGGGTGCCCTGACTATCCAGCGGCATACTGTCTTCCCCCGCCCCCGTTTCCGAGCGCAAAGCAGCTGCCTTTATGGTTTGCAGGGAATTTCTCAAGATGCATAGCAGAGGAATGGTGACGCTAATGATTGTAGCATCGCCGCTCACCACCTGGGTAGACTCCTCAAAATTACCAAGGACCTGGCAGATGTCTGCCAACCAGGCCCACTCTTCTGAAAGGAATTGAGGAGGCTGACTCCCACTGCGCCGCCCATGTTGGAGTTGGTATTCGACTATAGCTCTACGCTGTTCATAGAGCCTGGCCAACATGTGGAGCGTAGAGTTCCACCGTGTGGGCACGTCGCACAGCAGTCGGTGCACTGGCAGCTTAAAGTGATGTTGCAGGGTGCGCAGGGTGGCAGCGTCCGTGTGGGACTTGCGGAAATGTGCGCAGAGCCGGCGCGCCTTTACGAGCAGGTCTGACAAGCGTGGGTAGCTTTTCAGAAAGCGCTGAACCACCAAATTAAAGACGTGGGCCAGGCATGGCACGTGCGTGAGGCTGCCGAGCTGCAGAGCCGCCACCAGGTTACGGCCGTTGTCACACACGACCATGCCCGGTTGGAGGCTCAGCGGCACAAGCCAGCGGTCGGTCTGCTGTGTCAGACCCTGCAGCAGTTCGTGGGCCGTGTGCCTCTTATCGCCTAAGCTGAGTAGTTTCAGCACGGCCTGCTGACGCTTGCCCACCGCTGTGCTGCCACACCGCGCGACACCGACTGCTGGCGACATGCTGCTGCTAACACATCTTGATTGCGAGACAGAGGAGGAGGAGGAGGAGGAGGAGGGTGCTTTAGTGGAGGAAGCATACACCTCCGCAGATACCACCACCGAGCTGGGGCCCGCAATTCTGGGGGTGGGTAGGACGTGAGCGGTCCCGGGCTCTGACTCTGTCCCAGCCTCCACTAAATTCACCCAATGTGCCGTCAGGGAGATGTAGTGGCCCTGCCCGCCTGTGCTTGTCCACGTGTCCGTAGTTAAGTGGACCGTGGCAGTAACCGCGTTGGTGAGGGCGCGTACAATGTTGCGGGAGACGTGGTCGTGCAGGGCTGGGACGGCACATTGGGAAAAGTAGTGGCGACTGGGAACTGAGTAGCGCGGGGCCGCCGCCTCCATGATACTTTTGAAGGACTCCGTTTCCACAACCCTATACGGCAGCATCTCAAGGCTGATGAATTTTGCTATGCGGACGGTTAACGTTTGAGCGTGCGGGTGCGTGGCGGCGTACTTGCGCTTGCGCTCCAACATTTGCGCAAGCGACGGCTGGACGGTGCGCTGAACTACACTGCTGGATGGGGCCGAGGACAGCGGAGGTGAGGGTGTGGGTGCAGGCCAGGAGACGGTAGTGCCTGTGTCCTGAGAGGGGGGTTGCATCTCAGTGTCAGGTTGGGGCACAGGGGGAGAGGCAGGGGTGCAAACCGGAGGCGCTGAACGGCCTTCGTCCCACCTTGTGGGGTGCTTGGCCATCATATGTCTGCGCATGGTGGTGGTGGTGAGGCTGTTGGTGTTGGCTCCCCGGCTGAGCTTTGCGCGACAAAGGTTGCACACCACTGTTCGTCGGTCGTCAGGCGTCTCTGTGAAAAACTGCCAGACCTTAGAGCACCTCGGCCTCTGCAGGGTGGCATGGCGCGAGGGGGCGCTTTGGGAAACAGTTGGTGGATTATTCGGTCTGGCCCTGCCTCTACCCCTGGCCACCGCACTGCCTCTTGCAACCTGCCCTGCTGATGCCCTTGACTCCCCCTCTGAAGACCTGTCCTCCTGAGTAAGCGTTGCACACCAGGTGGGGTCAGTCACCTCATCGTCCTGCTGCTCTTCCTCCGAATCCTCTGTGTGCTGCTCCCTCGAACTTACTGCCCTTACTACTACCTCACTGCAAGACAACTGTGTCTGATCGTCATCGTCCTCCTCACCCACAGAAAGTTGTTGAGACAGTTGGCGGAAGTCCCCAGCCTCTTCCCCCGGACCCCGGGAACTTTTCTAATGGTTGGGCATCAGTGACGATAAACTCCTCTGGTGGGAGAGGAACCGCTGCTGCCCAATCTAAGCAGGGGCCCGAGAACAGTTCCTGGGAGTGTTCCCGCTCCTGAGCAGGTGTCATTGTAGTGGAGTGAGGAGGCTGGGAGGAAGGAGGAGCAGCAGGCAGAGGATTCGGATTTGCAGCAGTGGACGGCGCAGAACTGCGGGTTGACGATAGGTTGCTCGAAGCACTTTCTGCCATCCAGGACAGGACCTGCTCACACTGCTCATTTTCTAATAACCGTCTCCCGCGTGGACCCATTAATTGGGCGATGAATGTGGGGACGCCAGAAACGTGCCTCTCTCCTAATCGCGCAGCAGTCGGCTGCGACACACCTGGATCAGGAGCTCGGCCTGTGCCCACACCCTGACTTGGCCCTCCGCGTCCTCGGCCGCGTCCACGTCCTCTAGGCCTACCCCTACCCCTCAGCATGCTGTGTTACCAGTGATTTGATTTCACAGGCAGCTAATAAATTGGCGCAAGACTGCAGGCCAAATATAATTTTTTCCCTTTTTTGAAAACGAAAGGCCCCACTGCCTCTCGTGAATGTATAATCTAAGTTTAATAACTGTGCTGTTTTCCTGCTAATGTGTCACAGAACGTGAGGGTAGCAGAGTTATTAACTGTGGCAGAGCAGGTATTTTTTTTCCCAATTAAGGAAAGCAAATGGCGAAGCCAGCAGTAAACCGTAGCTGGGTGCGTCTGATTTTTAAAGGTTGCACACGCAGCCGACACGTGTCCACCGCCCTTAGGACGGACAGAGGCAGGACAAATAGAATTATTTTCACTTGTTTTTGCACCAAAAGGCAGCACTGCGTATATTCAATGAATAATAACTGTGTTGTGGCCCTGCCTACACAATTCTTTCCCTGCAGTATCAATGGAGGGTGCAATGCTCTGCAGAGGCGATTTTGAGAAGTAAAAAAAAATGCAGCACAGCTAACAGCAGCCAGCACAGTACTGCGCACGGATAAATATGGCCCTAGAAAGGACCGTTGAGGTTCTTGAAGGCTACACTCACTCCTAACACTCTCCCTGCCTATGCAGCACTTCTGTCCCTAATGCCGGGTGCAACGCTCTACAGAGGCGATTTTGAGAAAAAAAAAAATTGCCACTGCTAACAGCAGCCAACACACAGCTATCAGTGGCCCTAATAAGGACCTTTGGGGGGTCTTGAAGCCTACACTAACTACCAATTCTTTCCCTACAGCAGCTCCGGTACAAACAGCACTGTCCCTCATCTAACTCACACGGGAGGGGCCGACTTTTATATTCGGCGGACACCTGATCTTCCCAGCCACTCACTGCAGGGGGGGTGGTATAGGGCTTGAACGTCACAGGGGGGAGTTGTAATGCCTTCCCTGTCTTTCAATTGGCCAGAAAAGCGCGCTAACTTCTCAAAGTGAAAGTAACCCGAACACCGCATGGTGTTCGTTACGAATAACGAACATCACGAACACCCTAATATTCGCACGAATATCAAGCTCGGACGAACGCGTTCGCTCATCTCTAATCAACACCCCTCTGATAAATGCCTTGTACGTTTCTCACACCACTGGGACTGATTGATCACCGCCCCCATTAAGCTCGAAGAATTCTTTTAATTGATTAGAGATTGCAGCTTTGTCTTCCGCGGAGTCCAGGAGAGAAGCATTCAGCTTCCATCTCCACTCCCAGGGGGAGCTGCATAGAGGTCCCAGGTCCACGTGTAACGGCACGTGGTCAGAGATAGTGGTGGGAGCGATGGAAGAGTCTATTAACAGAGGGAGGAGGTTAGAGGTTATAAGGATGTAATCCAGCCTCTGAAATGAGGCATGGACATGTGAAAAATAGGTATAGTCTTTGGCGGAAGGTGAGCACTGGCGCCATGCATCCACCAATCCCATCTTCGAGAAGCAATGTAGCAGGCATCTCAGTTTAGGATGTGATATCTGGGAACGTCCGACTGACGAGTCGAGCAGAGGATTTACCGTGAGGTTTAAGTCCCCTCCCAGAATAATGGGACCTACCGCGAATTCCCTGAGGATCCCCAACTGCCCGACCAGCCACGCCACTTGAGTAGAATTTGGAGTGTAAAGGTTGGCCAGGGTAATCTGGAAGTTATTTATGCGTCCCCTTAGAAAGATGACTCTGCCCTCTCCATCAGTATGCTGTGCCTCGCACTTAAATGTAATGGAGTAATGGATCTATGGAACAAAATGGACACCCTTTTTGAGGCGGATGTCGGGTGAGGGTTGTGGAAGCCCTGGGGAAACTGTCTGCCCAGCAATGATGGGCACTTACCCTCCTTGTAGTGGGTCTCTTGTAGGAAGGCGATCTTGGCGCCATATTTTCGTAGTAGTTGCGCTACGTTGTGTCCTTTGAAGGGAGAATTGAGTCCTCTCACGTTGAAAGAGGAGAGACGGAAGCGGTCATCCCCAGCAGGTGGCGGAGGGGGCATAGAGGGTCCGAGAGACGTGCTGTTGTAAAGAGAATCAAAATGCTCAACAAAACAAAGTGCACTTTGTCAGTAAAAAGGGAAGGACGGCCGTGGGGGGGGGGGGACACTAAGGGAAGGTGGAAGACACAGAAGGGATAGTAACGCTGCAATGAAAACAAAGTATTTGTGATGAAAAAGACCAATTCGTCCGGAGATGGTCAGTGGGGGTGGCGTCCAAGGCGGTGTACACCACAAGAGTGGATACTGGAGCTCACGGGCTAACCAGATGGAGACCGAGTTGCACTATACCTGCCCTGAACGACTCCTAAGGACCGTTTAAAGTTAACAGAATAAATCTAACTATGAAATTTAAGCTCACTTTTAGGACCCAAAAATATAAATTCATAAAAATTAACTTTTAATAAATATTGCTTAAAAACCTTATGGACACACAAACAAAAAAAAAAAAAAAAAAAAATCCACTATCCGGTAGGGAATGTGAAATTGTATCATACAGTAACACTTCAAGATCAGTATCGATCTTGGACGTTTTCTTTATTATGTCTTTTACGTCCAAAAGATAGCTCTTTTTTTTGGGGGGGGGGGTTCTGGGTTTTAATGTTCCAAAAAACCTATGCATTTTTTCCCGAACCTGAACATGATGTCATAATCAGCCGGAATCTACATGCAACTCATATAGTCCAATGTATAATAGACATGAGATGTTTTTATGTACAGAATAGACCTTGTAATTGCCCAGATGTTTTTATGTACAAAATAGACCTTGTAATTGCCCTACGCGTTTCGCCCACTGCGTGGGCTCCTCAGGGGCTCAAGTATCTCCTGGGATGATTCCCTGGAGAAAGGCTATCAGTCATCAACTGAGTATAGAAAATTGTTTATAGATTAGGACTATAATCCATTAGAGGCAATGAGTAAGTATAGGTAAGGTACTGTATTGAATTAGCACCCCACTATGAGGAGTGATCGCTGCAGTAATTCCTCCTAAGCTAATATGCGGTACTTAATAGCCTAATAATATTTCCTAGAGGAACAGTGCCCAGTTATCACTTAGAGTGATGTCTTGGTCAATACCCAGATAGTCTGCGCACTAAAAAAAGGTTCCCCAGGTAATGCATCGCTGTCTATTAGATCCTTTTAGTAGGTGAGTTTTGATATACTCAAAAGCTATCAATAGAATAGCTCCCACTAAATAGGGTTTTTCTGCAGTCAGGCAAATTCTCAGCCTAGTGAAGGGTTGTAAGGTTTCCCCCCCTATCAGGATCAGATAAAGCAGAATGAAATCATAAAATAAATAGAACAAGCGGCAGCCTGACAGTCCTGGTGGTGGACTGCCAGCATACTGAATCCTTGTAGCCTAGCTTCTTAAATAAGGCTTGCATAGCTACACCCATTAAGGGTGTGTACCCCACAGCGGCCAATCCACACAGCAGGTATACTAATGCAATGCCCATACACATCCTGGTAACCATGGTAATCAAGTGGAACACAATCGCTTTAAAAAATACTTCTTCCTCCTTTATGAACATTAGTAATTGACGTTTTCTTTACCTGGGAGATGTAGCATGAGTCCTCCCTGCACATTGCTAAATGGCATAGCATCTTTGATGAAGTAAAAAGTTCGTTTTGATCAGTGGCTTCCTGGGAGCAATAGGTCATGTGACCTGCTCCCGGTCACCTGACCATACGCATCACGTCGTGACATCATCACGGGGCGTGGTTTGGAGGGGGGCTGGCTGAGTGTCAGAGCTCATGTCATGTGATCGCATACATCATCTAGTGATGCGGCCGCCTCATTAGCACATTACATCCCCCCCCCCCCCCCCGGCATCTAATGCTAGAGGAACAGTTTTAATCTATCACAAGGGGCGGAACAAAGCAGGCCCATGTAAATCTACATCGCATGATCGCATAATCGCTCAAGCATCTCTGATTTAATATCATTAAAACCCTTTAATATCATTTAAGGCTCCGTTTAAGCATTCCATGGTATTAAATCAGTTGGAAGCCTTGGAGAAGGTAGAGATCAATGAGCTAATTCAGATTCATATTGCATGAGCCCACAGCTGTTTCCTTAGTCATAATCCTCCAACTTCTTTCTTCCATTATGCTATGTTGATTAACTTAGATGGATCTCGTATTTGACTCTTATCGTATAGTCCCTTTTCAAAAGGAATAGATACCAATTCGCATGATAATATTGCTTCAATATCACTAAAGGGCCACTTATATAAGATGCCTGATATGTACATGCCATTATAGTAATGTACTTGTGTATAATTGTGCACATTCATTGCTCCCAAGCAATTGTATTTTTATCATGGTGGTGTGTACCTCTGTTAAAAAGAGGTAAAGCACGTAATTCCTGAGAAGGATTTATTGTGTTCATACTCGTCAACCTATTAAAGGGATGGCGTATAGCGTCCAAAACTGCTTATATAAGACTTATATGCATGTTTAGATGTTCATAAGATTTTATGATGCAAAATAATTGATGGTAAACGCACTAGTTGTACTGGCGCAATGATTACAAGACTTCTGATGGAACAACCATGCATAAATGCATAAGTTCAGGCAAATGACAACTGGGGCTATAATTACAGTGAAATACATGTCCCAATATGCATAGATTTCAGACAGATGTCAGACGAAGCTGTTGAAGGATATACTCTCATTTAGCCCAAGAGGGATGACTGACTGCATGCGGAAGATCCAGCTCGTTTCTTTCTGTAGTAATAATTTGTCTAAGTCACCTCTGCGACCATCCGGTCGGATCGTTTCAATTCCCTGGAATCGTATTTGTGTAATGTCCCCACCATGCACTTCCCACATGTGGGATGCCACTGGTGTGCTTTCGTGGCGCCTGATATTCCCTACATGATCTAGTATGCGGCGGCGGAATTGCCGATTCGTCTTGCCCACATAGTCACGTGGGCATGTGCAGGTTGCCAGATATATTACATTTGTTGAACGACAATTTATAAATTCACGATTCGTGTATTCAACTGAGGTTACTGAACAACAGAATTTGGGGCTTTTTTTAATAAACGTACAAGCAGCACAGTTCGAACATGGAAATGCTCCCAAGAATCTGTGTCTACCCAGCCACATTGTGCTAGAGATGTTGGATTTCAAGTGACTCCTCACCAACCTATCACGTAGATTACGTCCTCTTCTGAACGTGATTGATGGAATGGTCGGTAAGACTTCTCGCAGATCCTCATCGTCCCTTAGGATATCCCAAAAATTCGTGAGGATCTGTCTGATTTTGGAGGCACCTGTATCGTAGGTGCCTATAATGCGGAGCACGTCTGATTGTTCCCTTTGACGGGGCTGTAGTAATTGGGATCTTGTTTGTTGTGCTGCATGATCATATGCTTCGTCTACTAAGATTTCAGGGTAGCCCCTTTCTTTGAAACGTGTGGCAAGTTTGTTTCCTTCCATCATATAGTCCTTCTCCAAGGAACAGTTCCTGCGAATCCGCAGGAACTGACCTTTGGGTATACCACGTTTGAGCGGATACGGATGATGGCTATGCCAGGTTAGTAAGGAATTGGTGGCTGTTTCCTTACGAAAATTAGTTGTTATTAGCATGCCATCCTCACCCTTGGAAATTCTCAGATCCAGGAACGCGATGGTAGATGAATCGCATTCCGCAGTAAATTTTAAATTCAGGTTGTTGTTGTTCAGTTTTTCCACAAACATCTCAAAGTCGATTTTACTCCCTGTCCACAGAATGAAAATATCATCGATATACCTAGCCCATGTTAGAATGTTACCAGTTTGAGACACATTTTCCTCTGAAAATACGAATTTCTCCTCCCACCAGCCCAGGAGCAAGTTAGCATACGATGGGGCACACGATGTCCCCATCGCGGTGCCCCTGTGCTGGTGGAAGAAGTGTCCCCGAAATAGGAAGTAGTTATGTGTCAGCACATAGCTAAGTAGCTCCCTCACAAAGATGTTATGTTCTGTGAAGTGGACTCCTTTTTGATCCAAAAAGTGTGCTACAGCTTTTAGTCCAAGATCATGGGGGATTGAGCTGTAAAGACTTTCCACGTCAAGGGTTGCCAACAAAACATGTGTCTCGACGTGAATGCCGTCCAGTTGACGTAGCATGTCAAGCGTATCCTCGACATGCGACGGGAGCGCCGAGACGAACGGTCTTAATATTTTGTCAATGTATATGCTGGCATTTTGGGAGATGTTGTTTATCCCGGAGACGATTGGTCGACCACGTAACGGTGACAGCCCTTTGTGGACCTTAGGTAGTATATAACAGGTAGCCACTCTCGGGTGTTTAGGTATTAGATATTCAAATTCGGATGGGCTGATTAGTTTCTTCATCAGCGCTTTCTCCACAATTGAGAGTAACTGTTTGGAATATAGTACCGTCGGGTCTGATGGTAATCTCTCATATGTATTTTTGTCTTGTAGTAGTGTTAAACAGACATCTGAATATTGCGTTTTGTTCATGATGACAATATTCCCGCCTTTATCAGACGGTTTCAGGACAATATTTTCGTCATTTTCCAATGACTTGAGGGCTGACATTTCTTTCTGGGACATGTTTGTGGTTTTCCTGAACTCTTTCTGATCTATATTTCTGATTTCTTTCATAACAATTCGCTCAAATGTGTCCAAAAGCGGGCTATGCAGAGCTGAAGGATTTGATGCGTTTTTTAATTTTAATTGGGTAAATGGACCCTGGCCTGGGATGGAGTTCATTTTGTTTTCCAATTGTTGGAGATCGCGCAGGATCGGCATATCAGTGGCGGACAGGCCATACTCTAAGGCTCTTTTTTTGTCCTGCTGTATATGAAACTTTTTCCATCTAAGTTTGCGCATGAAGAGGGAGATGTCCTTCGTCCAGACGAACGGGTTGTAGGAGCTCGTCGGGACGAAGGACAGCCCCCTCTCCAAAACGCTCACCTCCTCTGCGGATAATACTCGATCTGACAAATTAATAACTTGCAGTTTGTCATGCGTTGTGTCATTATTTTGGGCGTGTCTACATTTGTCATTTGCCTGGGATTCGCAGGAACTGTTCCTTGGAGAAGGACTATATGATGGAAGGAAACAAACTTGCCACACGTTTCAAAGAAAGGGGCTACCCTGAAATCTTAATAGACGAAGCATATGATCATGCAGCACAACAAACAAGATCCCAATTACTACAGCCCCGTCAAAGGGAACAATCAGACGTGCTCCGCATTATAGGCACCTACGATACAGGTGCCTCCAAAATCAGACAGATCCTCACGAATTTTTGGGATATCCTAAGGGACGATGAGGATCTGCGAGAAGTCTTACCGACCATTCCATCAATCACGTTCAGAAGAGGACGTAATCTACGTGATAGGTTGGTGAGGAGTCACTTGAAATCCAACATCCCTAGCACAATGTGGCTGGGTAGACACAGATTCTTGGGAGCATTTCCATGTTCGAACTGTGCTGCTTGTACGTTTATTAAAAAAAGCCCCAAATTCTGTTGTTCAGTAACCTCAGTTGAATACACGAATCGTGAATTTATAAATTGTCGTTCAACAAATGTAATATATCTGGCAACCTGCACATGCCCACGTGACTATGTGGGCAAGACGAATCGGCAATCCCGCCGCCGCATACTAGATCATGTAGGGAATATCAGGCGCCACGAAAGCACACCAGTGGCATCCCACATGTGGGAAGTGCATGGTGGGGACATTACACAAATACGATTCCAGGGAATTGAAACGATCCGACCGGATGGTCGCAGAGGTGACTTAGACAAATTATTACTACAGAAAGAAACGAGCTGGATCTTCCGCATGCAGTCAGTCATCCCTCTTGGGCTAAATGAGAGTATATCCTTCAACAGCTTCGTCTGACATCTGTCTGAAATCTATGCATATTGGGACATGTATTTCACTGTAATTATAGCCCCAGTTGTCATTTGCCTGAACTTATGCATTTATGCATGGCTGTTCCATCAGAAGTCTTGTAATCATTGCGCCAGTACAACTAGTGCGTTTACCATCAATTATTTTGCATCATAAAATCTTATGAACATCTAAACATGCATATAAGTCTTATATAAGCAGTTTTGGACGCTATACACCATCCCTTTAATAGGTTGACGAGTATGAACACAATAAATCCTTCTCAGGAATTACGTGCTTTACCTCTTTTTAACAGAGGTACACACCACCATGATAAAAATACAATTGCTTGGGAGCAATGAATGTGCACAATTATACACAAGTACATTACTATAATGGCATGTACATATCAGGCATCTTATATAAGTGGCCCTTTAGTGATATTGAAGCAATATTATCATGCGAATTGGTATCTATTCCTTTTGAAAAGGGACTATACGATAAGAGTCAAATACGAGATCCATCTAAGTTAATCAACATAGCATAATGGAAGAAAGAAGTTGGAGGATTATGACTAAGGAAACAGCTGTGGGCTCATGCAATATGAATCTGAATTAGCTCATTGATCTCTACTTTCTCCAAGGCTTCCAACTGATTTAATACCATGGAATGCTTAAACGGAGCCTTAAATGATATTAAAGGGTTTTAATGATATTAAATCAGAGATGCTTGAGCGATTATGCGATCATGCGATGCAGATTTACATGGGCCTGCTTTGTTCCGCCCCTTGTGATAGATTAAAACTGTTCCTCTAGCATTGGATGCCGGGGGGGGGGGGGGGGGTGTAATGTGCTAATGAGGCGGCCGCATCACTAGATGATGTATGCGATCACATGACATGAGCTCTGACACTCAGCCAGCCCCCCTCCAAACCACGCCCCGTGATGATGTCACGACGTGATGCGTATGGTCAGGTGACCGGGAGCAGGTCACATGACCTATTGCTCCCAGGAAGCCACTGATCAAAACGAACTTTTTACTTCATCAAAGATGCTATGCCATTTAGCAATGTGCAGGGAGGACTCATGCTACATCTCCCAGGTAAAGAAAACGTCAATTACTAATGTTCATAAAGGAGGAAGAAGTATTTTTTAAAGCGATTGTGTTCCACTTGATTACCATGGTTACCAGGATGTGTATGGGCGTTGCATTAGTATACCTGCTGTGTGGATTGGCCGCTGTGGGGTACACACCCTTAATGGGTGTAGCTATGCAAGCCTTATTTAAGAAGCTAGGCTACAAGGATTCAGTATGCTGGCAGTCCACCACCAGGACTGTCATGCTGCTGCTTGTTCTATTTATTTTATGATTTCATTCTGCTTTATCTGATCCTGATAGGGGGGGGAACCTTACAACCCTTCACTAGGCTGAGAATTTGCCTGACTGCAGAAAAACCCTATTTAGTGGGAGCTATTCTATTGATAGCTTTTGAGTATATCAAAACTCACCTACTAAAAGGATCTAATAGACAGCGATGCATTACCTGGGGAACCTTTTTTTAGTGCGCAGACTATCTGGGTATTGACCAAGACATCACTCTAAGTGATAACTGGGCACTGTTCCTCTAGGAAATATTATTAGGCTATTAAGTACCGCATATCAGCTTAAGAGGTATTATTGCAGCGATCACTCCTCATAGTGGGGTGCTAATTCAATACAGTACCTTACCTATACTTACTCATTGCCTCTAATGGATTATAGTCCTAATCTATAAACAATTTTCTATACTCAGTTGATGACTGATAGCCTTTCTCCAGGGAATCATCCCAGGAGATACTTGAGCCCCTGAGGAGCCCACGCAGTGGGCGAAACGCGTAGGGCAATTACAAGGTCTATTTTGTACATAAAAACATCTGGGCAATTACAAGGTCTATTCTGTACATAAAAACATCTCATGTCTATTATACATTGGACTATATGAGTTGCATGTAGATTCCGGCTGATTATGACATCATGTTCAGGTTCGGGAAAAAATGCATAGGTTTTTTGGAACATTAAAACCAAGAAACCCCCCCCCCCCCAAAAAAAAAAGAGCTATCTTTTGGACGTAAAAGACATAATAAAGAAAACGTCCAAGATCGATACTGATCTTGAAGTGTTACTGTATGATACAATTTCACATTCCCTACCGGATAGTGGATTTTTTTTTTTTTTTTTTTGTGTGTCCATAAGGTTTTTAAGCAATATTTATTAAAAGTTAATTTTTATGAATTTATATTTTTGGGTCCTAAAAGTGAGCTTAATTAAGTAATTGGGACCTTACTGCCTCTGTGAAGTGGTTAACTATGAAATTTGACTCGATTAAGTCAGAAGAGAGGGGGTGGGGGAGCACAGGGGGGGGGGGACAACATGTTAGCTATAAGCTGACGAGCTAGTGAGTCCGCAATGGGACCACCCACGGGACGGCGGTGCTTCCAAATGAAAGAAAGAAAGGGGAAGAGGGAAATGATCCCAAAGTTCGCCATTGTACCTCTGTGGACCTGAACTCGTTCGATCCAGCTGTGGCACCAGGACCTCAGCTTTGCAATCAGAGGTCAGATGGGAAGATTTCTAGCCCAGATAATAAGTGGGCTGGAGCAGATCCTCATTCGCCTGCCGGAGTGGGGTCTCGACTCTTCTTCTTCTTCCACTTAGGTGATTTGGCTGGGCCCGCCGTACTCCAGTTGGTTATGGATGGAAGATTTGTGAATTTGGGTAGCTCCGGGAGTGGGAGCCAGCAGGGAAGATCTAGCGGCTCCATCTCTAGAAACTGCCAACATGCCTGGAGATCTTCTGGGTAATGGATATTAAGCCTTCAGCCCTTGTGTGATATGCCCAGGCCAAAGAGGAACAGCCAAGCATATTTAATTCCCCTTTCTCTCAGAGCATCCAAGAGCGGGCGGAGAAGGCGGCGCTTTGCTAAGGTAGACGGGGCCAAGTCTTCGAAGATCTGTATAGGTACCTCAGAATATTTCAAGTATCTGTGGCTTCTGGCTTCCCCCTAAGATAGCAAATGCGTCTTGAAAGGCAAGGACTTTGCATATGACATCCCGTGGCGGTTCTGTATTAGCCGGGAGGGGTCTAAGGGCTCTGTGAATCCTTTCAATCATGATAGGGGCTGCCCTCTCAGCTCCGAGGAGGAGTGAGAAAATGTCTTTAGTCACCTTGGGAAGGCAGTCCGTAGCCCACGACTCCGGCAGCCCCTTGATGCGTATATTAGATCGTTGGTTTATATTCTCTAAGTCCTCCTGCATCAAGAGGGCCTTGTTAATATGGTTGTGGTGCTCCCGTAAAGTGTGCACCACTTCTGTAGCATGTGTAATAATGGAGGAGGTGGAAGTCCCCAAGTCGTCCACTCGTCGACCCAGGTGCCTAATATCCTCCTTGATCTCCCCCAGCTCTGTCATAATGGGGTTCAGGGGATTCATAATGAGGTCTTTCATGAAGCCTCTGGACACTGCTTCACCATCTTCGCTGTCCGAGGCAGCCCCTTCCTCCCCCTCCTTACTGTGTGCTGCGGTCGAAAGCTGGGCCGGCGCCATCTTAGCTGGGAACAGCGGGGAGCAGGAGCTCTTCTCCTTTAGATAGCACTGCATATCCGCCTGTCCTCTGCTCGTCCGCGGCGTCCCTGAGGGCTCCATGCCCCTCTCCTTCCCGACTCTTCTCATTTCTGCGCTGCTGGAAGCTGCTGAGGGTCCTAAAAGGGAGTCTTGCCGAGGGAGCTGTACTCTCACGCGGCCATTCTTCTCAGCGGTCATGCTTCGCCCCCCCACATGAAGAAATTTTAATGGGCAAAGCAGGACAATTCATTCTGTGTATGTGTCAGATAGCTGAACGCCACGCTGGGAAACCGTTGTGTAACAAGAGTATAGACAAACCCCTGAAGCATTTCTGTACCAAGAGTACAGGCGAACACCTGAAAAAATGTGTTTGCCAAAAGTATAGGCGAACCCCTGAAAAACCGGTTTACCAAGAGTACAAGTGTACCCCTGAAAAAAATTGGTTTACCCAGAGTGCAGGTGAAACCCAGAAACTGTTTTTTTTTTTTTAAAGATAGAGTTCGTAGTTGCTTAATTTGTAAGAGAGCCTGGATGCAGCCCTCCACGAAATTTAGTTTTAACAGAGCCTTTTGGCCCTCTGAAAACTTGGCTGTTCAGCGTAATGAGGAGGACGGAGGAGGGGGAGGAACATCAGAGAGGCATAGACCAAGCTACTTTTCCCCTTTTGGGGGGTGATAGAGGGTGCATGGTCCCCGAGTTCAGCGTAAGTTTGTGCCACGTGCCCAGCTTTGACACCAAATAGTTGTGTAGAGCTGCTACTTGGCCCACTGAAGTACGTCCTCTACCACTAGCGTTGTCAGATGGGAAGTTTAGCATCAGCTTTTCCACCAGGTCCTTGTGGTATTGCATCACTCTCGTACTCCTTTCCTCTTCGGGAATGAGAGTGGAAAGCTTCTCACTATACCGTGGGTCGAGAAGGGTGAACGGCCAGTGATCCTGGTTGGCAATAATGCATCTTATGTGAGGGTCACGGGAAAGGCAGCTTAACATGGAGTCAGCCATGTATGCCAGAGTCCCAGTACGCAACACATCGCTGTCCTCACTAAAAGTATGACTTTCATGATCCTCGCCCTCCTCCTTCGCTTCAGCCCATACACGCTGAGCAGATGTGAGGAAAGTAGCATGGGTACCCTATGCAGTGTGGGCGGCAGTCTCATCCCTCTCCTCCTCCTCCTCCACCCCCTCCTCCTCCAATACACATTGAGAAACAGGCATGAGGGTGGTCTGGCTATCAAGCATCATACTGCCATCCCCATCTCCTGTCATAACCGCCAAGCGTCGGCCTTTATGCTTAGCAGCAAACTTCTCAGCAGGCAATGCAGCAGGATGGTTACACTGATAATGGCCACATCACAGTTCACCATTTGTGTAGACTCCTCAAAGTTTTCTAGAACCTGACAGATGTCTGCCATCCAAGCCCACTCGTCTGTGAAGAACTGCGGAGGCTGACTACCACTCCGCCGGCCATGTTGCAGCTGGTATTCTACAATGGTTCTATGCTGCTCGTACAGCCTGGCCAACATGTGCAACATATAATTCCAGCATGTGGGCACGTCGCACAGCAGTCGGTGCTCTGGCAGCTGGACTGATGTTGCAGTGTCTTGACGGTGACAGCATCTGTGGTGGACTTCCTTAAATGGGCGCACACGCGACACACCTTGCTGAACAGGTCAGACAAATGGGGGTAGTTTTTTCAGAAAGCGCTGAACCACCAGATTGAGCATGTGGGCCAGGCATGGCCCGTGTGTTAGTCTGCCAAGCTACAGAGCCGCCACCAGGTTACGCCCATTATCACACACGAACATGCCTGGTTGAAGGTTTAGCGCAAAAGCCACAGATCTGTCTGCTCTGTCAAACCCTGCAACAGCTCTTGGGCGGTGTGCCTCTTCTATCCCAAGCCAGAGCAACCTTCACTGACGTAGGACCCGGAATCCTCGGTGTGAGTAGCCCGTGAGCAGACCCAAGGTCAGACTCGGTCTCTGCCTCCACGAAGTTCACCCAATGTGCAGTGAGGGGGATGTAGTGTCTCTGCCCGCCAGCACTTGTCCACGTGTCGGTGGTTAAGTTGACCTTTCCAGTAACCACGTGTGTGAGGGCATGGTTTATGTTGAGTGAGATGTGCTGGTGTAGGGCGGGCATGCACACAGGGAAAAATAGTGGCGACTGGGGACCGAGTACCGAGGGACCGCCGCCATCATGTTGCGGAAAGCCTCAATTTCTACTAGCCTGCATGGCAGCATCTCCAGGCTAAGTAGCTGTGCGGTATGCACGTTTAAAGATTGTGCATGTGGGTGGGTGGCAACGATTGGGTTCGCGACAGCTGAACGCTGCGCTGGTGCGCTGGGACACATTGGTGGAGGACCGTGGAGGTGAGGGTGTGGGTGCAGACCGGGAAACACTTGTGCCTGCGTCCTGGGAGGGGGGTTGCATCTCAGTGCCAGGATGTAACACTGAGGAAGAGGCAGTGGCGTGACCCACAGGCGGTGAATGGCTTGTGTTCCACCTTGTGGGGGTGCTTAGCCATCGTATGCCTGTGCATGCTGGTGGTCAGGATGGTAGCGGTGGCTCCCCGGCTGATCTTGGTGCGACACAGGTTCGCACCACTGTTCGTCGGTCGTCTGCGCTCTCAATAAAACACCTCCAGACCTTCGAACACCTATCCCTCTGCATGGAGGCTTGCCGCGAGGGGGTGCTGTGGGGAACAGTTGGTGGATTATTTGCTATGGAGCTGATTCTCCCCCTGGCCACCGCACTGCCTCTTCCAATTTGCTCTGCTGCTCGTTCTTGCCTACCCCCCCCCCCCGCCTCCCTCTGAAGCCCTGTCTTCAGTAGGGTTTGCAAGCCTGGTGGGGTCAGTCACCTCATAGTCCATCAGCTCTTCCTCTTACTCCTCAGTCAGCTCCTCCCTCAGACTTATTGCCCTAACAACCACCTTGCTGACAGACAACTGTCTCATCCTCATCATCCACAAATAGCTCTTGAGACAGTTATTCAAAGTCCCCACCCTCATCACCCCGCGTCTGTGAAAGTTCCCCATTTTCGGCATCGGTCACGGCAAACTCCTCACGTTGCTGTGGAACCATTTTTTTTAGACTCAGGGCAGGGACGCAGGAAGAGTTCTTGGGTGTATGCCTGTTCAACACAAACTCACCTTTTCCTGGAGTGACCAGGCTGGGAGGCAGGAAGAGCAGCCTGAGGATATAGAGGTGCAGTCCCTTGTGTGGCGTGAGTGAACTGTGTGGAAGACTGGGTATTGGATAAAGTACTGGAGGTGTTATCCGCTATCCACGTCAGCACCTGATCGCACTGCTGTGCTTTAAATAATGGTCTACCATGCGGACCTGCAAAATATGACATGAAGCTGGGGAGTGGAGATAAGCGGCGCTCTACCAATCCCTCAGCAGCAGGCACTGTTTCACCCTGCCAAGGACCTCGGCCTGTGCCCACACCCTCATTCTAACGCCCGCGTCCACGTCCTCGACCCTTACCCCTACTCCTCGTCGTGTAGGGTAAAGGACAGAGCAGGGCCAGAAAAAAAATAATCAATGTATACCGCTGATACCTAGGGCTAATTCACCACCCACAGAGACTGGTAGATTTTAAAGACTCTGAGCAAGGCCAGAAAAAACATTTAACCAGTGTAAAGTGCTGAGACCTAGGCCTCATTAACGGAACACGGAGACTGATGGATATGAGAGGCTTTGTGCAGTGCCAGAAAAAAATTGAACCAGTGTAAAGTGCTGACATCTAGGCCTAATTCACCGCCCACAGAGACTGTTAAATATAAGAGGCTCAATGCAGTGCCAGAAAAAATTAAAGAAGTGTAAAGCACTGAAAACTATTCCTAATACACCGCACACAGAGACTTGTAGATTTGAGAGGCTTTGAGCAGGGCCAGAAAATAATTAACTAGTGTATAGCGCTGAGAAGCAGGGCTAATTCACCACCCACAGAGACTTGTAGACTTGAGAGGCTTTGAGCAAGGCCAGAAAAAATTGAACCAGTGTAAAGCGATGATACCTAGTAGTAATTTACCGTACACAGAGACTTGAAGATTTGAGAGACTCTGTTCAGGGCCAGAAAATCAGTTATGGTTCATTTCATCACTCCAAAGACTGGATGAACCACAAAGAAATTCCACAGGCCAAGCTTGGCACAGTTGCCATCACCCAGGACCTTGGCCTCTCCACCCACCCTCAACAAACGTGGGCATAAAGTGGACTTGAATGCTAGTACTTCTGTGAAAGTCTCATTAAATCAGTTACTGTTCCTTTCATTGCTCCAAAGACAACATGAAACATGAAGAAATTTTAATGGGCAAAGCAGGACAATTCAATCTGTGTATGTGTCAGATAGCTGAACACCGTGCTGGGAAACCGTTGTGTAACAAGAATTTAGACGAACCACTGGAAAATTGGTGGACCAAGAGTACAGGTGAACACCTGGAAACATTTGTTTACCCGAAGTGCAAGTGAAATCCAGGAACATTTTTTTTTTTTTTTTTAAAGATAGAGCTTGTTGTTGCTTAATTTGCTAACAGAGCCTGGAGGCTGCCATCCGAAAAGAAAAAAAAAAAAAAAAAGATAGTTTTTACGAAGCCTTTTGGCCCGCAGAAGAATTGGCTGCTGGTTTAGGAGAAGGTGGAAGAGGAGGAAGATCAGAGAAGGATAGACCAAGCTACTTCCCTCCATTTTTGTGGTGATATAGGATGCATGGTTCTTTAGTTCCAGCTTAAATAATATCTATGCTCCGCTGCTCTCCATCGGTGGAGAAGAGAAGTCAGTGGAAATCCAGCCTTTGTTCATCTTAATGAGTGTAAGACTGTTGGCACTCTCAGTCGACAGGCGGGTACGCTTATCCGTGATAATCCCTCCAACAGCACTAAATTCCCTCTCTGATAATATGCTAGCGGCAGGGCTGGCCAGCACCTCCAGGGCGTACAGCGCCAGTTTGTGCCACGTGTCTATTGAACCAGTGTAAAGCGCTAACATCTAGGCCAAATTCACCGCCCACAGAGTCTGGTAGATATGAGAGGCTCAATGCAGTGCTAGAAAAAAATTAAAGCAGTGTAAAGCACTGACATCTATTCCTAATACACCGCCCACAGAGACTCGTAAATTTGAGAGGCCTTGAGCTGGGCCAGAAACAAATAACCCACTGTATAGCGCTAAGAACTAGGGCTAATTCAAAGCACGCAGAGACTGGTAGATACAGTATGCTCCGATACAGCAACAACACTTAGAGCCCCCCAAAAACTAAATATAAACCCCTAGTAGTACACAGCATAAAACCTCTAACAGTGGGCAGAATACAGCTGGGATGCTTGGAAAAAAAATGGTGCACTACTGGGCCCAGCCAGCCAAATGCTAAAGCACACAATAAGAGTAGTCCTAGAAAGGACTGTTGGGTTCATGTAGTCAGGGTCCCTGCTTAACTGCTACCTAATCCCTACACTAACACTTTCCCTATCTCAGCAGCTCTATCCCTAAACTCTGCCAGCATGCATCTGAGTCGAGTCGCGGGCGGTAACAGTTTAAGTACTCAGCATTCATCTGATCCGGCCAGCCACTCACTGCTGTAGATGTACACACACACACACACACACACACACAACAATTTTTACTTTGGTCAAACCCTCATTGGCAAGGCACACCTTAGCTAAGCAGAACACTACCTGCAACCAAGGACAATCACTGCCTGCAGGTGACACTGCACTCCTGCGTCCACAGCACACACAAAAGTTTCCCTGTGCAGCCTTCAGCTGCCCTCATGCCACACGCTCGCTTCATAGCTGTACCACCCTCATGTCTATTTATAAGTGCGTCTGAGATGAGGAGGAACCAGGGGGCACACACTGCAGAGGGTTGGCAGGGTCAGGCAGCAACCCTTTTTGAATTTCAATCCCGTGCCACCTCCGTCGCAAAATTGTCAGGAGTCGCAAACGTGGGCATAAAGGCGACTCAGGTGCCAGACCAGCACTTCTACACATTTCCACAATGCAGCAATACTCTGCGTGGGAAGTATGTGAGCGGGCCCTGGGTCAGGCTTGGTCCCAGCCTCCATTTTGTGTGACCCAAGGTACCGTCAATGACATAGCAGTGGGGACTCTATGTGTCCACACACTACTCATTGTGTTTGGGTGTCGGGTACCTCATCGACAACGGAAGGGGAAAGCCATCTGCACTCTGCACCCTACCCAAGTCAGTCAGTGTCTTTGTACCAGACAGGTAAATCACCGCTATGGGAAGTCTGTGTGCACCCAAAGCATAGGTGAGTCCAAGGAATCCCAAGACATGAACCATGAAGAAATCAGAGTGCCCAAACATGGCAGACTTTCACTGCACCGAGGACATAGGCCTCTGCACAAACCCTCAGCAATCGTGGGCATAGAGCGGACTCCGATGCTAGTACAGCAGTGAACATCTCATTTAATTTGTTGCGGTTGCTTTCACCGTTCCAAAGACTGGATTAACCAGGGCCAAGTTCCACGGGCCCAACCTGGCACAGTTGCATTTCCATCATGACATAGGCCTCTGCACAAACCCTCATCAATGGCGGGCATAGAGCGAACTTCAATGCTAGTGCAGCTGTGAACGTCTTATTTGTGCAGTATCGCTCCTCTTGTTTGGCCCAAACCAGTGCCGCGGATAACTGTCGTAACGCGAGAGAAAATGCATGTTGGCCTCAGCCCACAATTCATGCCCTAGTCAGTCAGTCAGTGTTTTGGGGCCAGATAGGTAAAACACTGTGATGGGAAGACTTTGTGCACCAATAGGATAGACAGACCCCTGTAACATTCCAGTAGCAAAAGTATGGGCAGACCCCTGTAACATTTCTGTAGCAGCAGTATAGGCAGACCCCTGTAACATTTCTGTTGTAAAAGTACAGGCAGACCCCTGTCACATTTCTGTAGCAGCAGTAAAGGCAGACCCCTGTAACGTTTCTGTAGTAGAAGTATAGACAGACCCCAGTACCATTTCTGTAGTAACAGTATAGACAGACCCCAGTAACATTTCTGTAGCAGAAGTATAGGCAGACCCCCGTAACATTTCTGTAGCAGAAGTATAGGCGAACCCCTGAAACCTTGGTGTACCATTAGTGTAGGCGAAGTCCGGAAAAAAATAGTTAGATAACAGTATAGGCGAAGGCCAGAAAAATTAGTGTAACAAGAGTACCTCTGAAAAATCTATCAACCGAGAGGGCAGGTGAAACCCAGAAATATTTTTTAAAGATACAGCTCGCTATTGCTGAATTTGCAACGGTGCCTGGGGGCAGCCCAGTGTGTGTGTGTGTGTGTGTGTGTGTGTGTGTGTGGGGGGGGGGGGGGTTTCTGGTAAAGTATCAATACTTTTGAAACTTTGAACAATTGTAAAAAAAAAAAGTAAGCAGAGCCTTTTGGGCCGCAGAAAAATTGGCAGTTCAGCGTGATAACATGTTGTTTCAGGGGGAGGAGGAGGAGGACTAATATCCGGGAGTGATTGATAAAGCTAATTCCCCCCTTTTTTTCTGGTGACAGAGAATGCTTATTTATACGGTTGCAGCGAAAATAATCTTTAGGTGCCGCTGCTTTCCGCCGGTGGAGAAGAGAAGTCTGGGGAAATCCAGGCTTTGTTCAACTTTATGAGTGTAAGCATGTCGGCACTGGCAGTTGACAGGCGGGTACGCTTGTCCGTGATAATTCCCCCAGCTGCACTAAACACCCTCTCTGACAAGATGCTAGCGGCAGGGCAAGCCAGCACCTCCAGGGTGTACAGCGCAAGCTCGTACCCCGTGTCCAGCTTTGACACCCAATAGTTGTATGGAGCAGAGGCATCACATAGAACGGTGGTACGATCGGCTACGTACTCCCTCACCATCTTTTTACAGTGCTCCCTCCGACTTAGCCTTGACTGGGGAGTGGTGACACAGTCTTGCTGGGGAGCCATAAAGCTGGCAAAGGCCTTGGAGAGTGTTCCCCTGCCTGCGCTGTACATGCTGCCTGATCTCTGCGCCTCTCCTGCTACTTGGCCCTCAGAACTGCGCCTTCTGCCGCTAGCGCTGTCAGATGGGGAGTTTACCATCAGTTTGTCCACCAGGGCCCTGTGGTATAGCATTACTCTCGAACCCCTTTCCTCTTCGGGAATGAGAGTGGAAAGGTTCTTCTTATACTGTGGGTCAAGAAGGGTGTACACCCAGTAATCCGTGTTGGCCAGAATGCGTCTAACGCGAGGGTCACGAGAAAGGTATCCTAACATGAAGTCAGCCATGTGTGCCAGGGTACCTGTACGCAACACCTCGCTGTCCTCACTAGGGAGATCACTTTCTGGATCATCCTCCTCCTCCACAGGCCATACACGATGAACAGATGAGAGGCAAGCAGGATGGGTACCCTCTGCAGTAGGCCCAGCTGCCTCTTCCCCCTCCTCCTCCTGAGGCTCCTCCTCCGCCTCCAAAACACGCTGAGATATAGACATGAGGGTGCTCTGACTATCCAGCGGCATACTGTCTTCCCCCGTCTCCTGTTCCAACCGCAAAGCGTCAGCCTTTATGCTTTGCAGGGCACTTCTCAACAGGCATAGCAGAGGAATGGTGACGCTAATGATTGCAGCATCGCCGCTCACCATCTGGGTAGACTCCTCAAAGTTTCCAAGGATCTGGCAGATATCTGCCACCCAGGACCACTCCTCAGTAAAGAATTGGGGAGGCTGACTACCACTCCGCCGCCCATGTTGGAGTTGGTATTCCACTATTGCTCTACGCTGCTCATAGAGCCTGGCCAACATGTGCAGCGTAGAATTCCACCATGTGGGCACGTCGCACAGCAGTTGGTGCTCCGGCAGATTAAACCGATGTTGCAGGGTCCTCTGGGTGTCAGCGTCCGTGGTGGACTTGCGGAAATGTGCGCAGACGCGGCACACCTTGCCGAGAAGGTCAGGCAAGTGAGGGTAGTTTTTAAGAAACCGCTGAACCACCAGATTGAAGACGTTGGCCAGGCATGGCACGTGTGTGAGGCTGCCGAGCTGCAGAGCCGCCACCAGGTTGTCATACACGACAATGCCCGGTTGGAGGCTCAGCGGCGAAAGCCAGAGGTCAGTCTGCTCTATCAGACCCTGTAACAGTTCGTGGGCTGTGTGCCTCTTGTCACCTAGGCTGAGTAGTTTCAGCACGGACTGCTGACGCTTGCCCACCACTGTACTGCCGTGCCTGCCACACCGACTGCTGGCGACGTGCTGCTCACACTTCTTAAATGAGAGGTAGAGGTTGCGTAGGAGGAGGGGGAGGGTTTAGAGGAGGTGGCATAGACCGACGCAGATACCAGCACCGAGGTAGGACCCGCTAATCTGGGTGTGGGTAGGACGTGAGCGGTCCCAGGCTCTGACTCGGTCCCAGTCTCCACCAAATTCACCCAATGTGCCGTCAGGGAGATATAGTGGCCCTGCCCGCCAGTACTTGTCCACGTGTCCGTGGTTAAGTGGACCTTCCCAGTAACCGCGTTGGTGAGGGCACAATTTTTGTTGCGGGAGACGTGCTGGTGTAGGGCTGGGACGGCACACCGGGAAAAATAGTGGAGACTGGGGACCGAGTAGCGCGGGACCGCCGCCACCATCATGTTTTGAAAGCTTCCGTTTCCTCAAGACTGTACGGCAGCATCTCTAGGCTGATTAATTTTGCAATGTGTACGTTTACAGCTTGTGCGTACGGGTGCGTGGTAGCGTATTTGCGCTTTTGCTCCAACGCTTCTGCTAGCGACAGCTGAACGCTGCGCTGAGAGACATTGCTGGATGGGGTGGAGGACAGTGGAGGTGAGGGTGTGGGTGCAGGCCGGGAGGCGCAAGTGCCTGTGTCCTGAGCGGGGGGTTGGATCTGAGTGGCAGGTTGGGGCGACAGGGGCGAAGCAGGGGTGTGACCCGGAGGCGGTGAACGACCTTCGTCCCACCTTGTGGGGTGCTTGGCCCTCAAATGCCTGCACATGCTGCTGGTGGTGAGGTTGGTAGTGGTGGCTGCCCGGCTGATCTTGGCGCGACACAGGTTGCACACCACTGTTCACCGGTCGTCTGCGCTCTCACTGAAAAACATCCACACCTTTGAACACCTAGCCCTCTGCACGGAGGCTTGGCGCGAGGGGGTGCTTTGGGAAACAGTTGGGGGATTCTTCGCTCTGGCCCTGCCTCTACCCCTGGCCACCCCACTGCCTCTTCCAACCTGTCCTGCTGCTGCACTTGCCTCCCCCTCTGAAGACCTGTCCTCAGTAGGCTTAGCAAACCAGGTAGGGTCAGTCACCTCATCGTCCAGCTGCTCTTCCTCCAAATCCTCTCTGCGCTCCTCCCTCGGACTTACTGCCCTTACTACTACCTCACTGATAGACAAACTGTGTCTCATCATCATTGTCCTCCTCACCCACTGAAAGCTCTTGAGACACTTGCCGGAAGTCCCCAGCCTCATCATCCAGACCCCAGGGACTTTCCAAAGGTTGGACATCGGTCACGACAAACTCCTCAGGTGAGAGAGGAACCATTTTTTTCCCACTCATGGCAGGGGCCCGAGAACAGTTCCTGGGAGTCTGTCTGCTCAGAATATGTCATTTTCTTGGAGTGAGGAGGCTGGGAGGAAGGAGGAGTTGCAGCCAGAGGAATCAGAGTTGCAGTCCCTATCTGGGAGTAGTGGACTGCGTAGAAGACTGGGCGGTCGATACATACCTGGATGCACTTTCTGCCATCCACGACATGGCCTGCTCACACTGCTCTGTTTGTAATAAAGGTCTACCACATGGACCCATACATTGTGATATGAAGCTGGGGACCCCAGAAACTTGCCTCTCTCCTAATCCCGCAGCAGCCAGCTGTGATTCACCTGGGCCAGGAACTCGGCCTGTGCCCACACCCTCACTTGGACATCCGCGTCCACCTCCTCGACCCTTACACCTACTCCTCATCATGGCGGATTACAAAAAAAGCAGGGGCTAAATAAATTACCCCACTGTACAGCACTGACAACTTGGTCTTAATTCACCGCACACAGAGACTTGTAGATAGCGGAGGCTCTTTTCTGTGGCTTGAAAAAAGTAGCCCGCTGTCTTGCGCTGGTACCTAGGGGTAATTTACTGCTCGCAGAGACTTGTAGATAATAGAGGCTGTGTGGAGTGGGAGAAGACTGTAAATCCAGTGGAGAGTGCTGGTAACTGCGGCGATCTCAACCCCACCAAGGAAAGGGTATTGTGAGACGCTCTGCACAGCAGCTGAGCTGAAATACTTTGCAGTGGTCCGGTGATATTACAGTACTGTTTATCGGTGAGAGCGTCATTTTACTGCACACTCCAGCCGAAAAAAAAATAACACGGCAGGCTGCAAACAGGCCTAGCTGCCTAATACTAAAATGGAAGCACTACAACTCCCATCAGCCACCCAGTAAAATGCACACGGTCAGATGTAGCCCAACAAGGAGCTTTTGGGGTTTTTTTTGCGCAGAGAATACAGGCTGTATAGTGTATATCACTTTCCCTCTAGAAGTGGCTGTGGCACTACTTTGTGCATCTAAGTTACTGCAGACACAGACCGGTATAAATAAGCATGGAATTATTTGCGTACACTTTCACGCTGAGAGCAGTATTTTAACGCACAATCCAGCCAGAAAAAAACAAAAACAAAAAACATTATGGAAGGCTGCAAACAGGCCTAGCTGCATAATACTAAAACGGAAGCACTACAACTCCCAGTAGCCACCCAGTAAAATCCACACGGTCAGATGTAGCCCTAAGAAGGACCGTTGGGGTTCTTGAAGACAGGATCCTACACTACCACTGTCCCTATCTCAGCAGCACTTTCCCTATACTCTGCATAATAGACTGCAGCCCGGGATTTAAAAAAAAAAAAAAAGTGCAAAACTGCTCCCAGCAGCCACAGCAGTAATGCACATAGTCAGATGTGGCCCCAAGAAGGACCGTTGGGGGTATTGAAGACAGGATCCTACACTAACACTCCCTTTATAGTAGCAGCAGCACTTTCCGTATACACTCCCAGTGTGTGTCTGAGGCGAGCGGCGGGCGGGGCCGCTTTAAATATTCTAACTAATAGAGATGAGCGAGCGTACTCGTCCGAGCTTGATACTCGTTCGAGCATTAGGGCACTCGAGATGCTCATCACTCGAGACAAGCACCACGCGGTACTCGAGTCAATTCCATTTCCTACCCAGAAATGTTAGCGCGATTTTCTGGCCAATAGACATGCGGGGAAGGCATTACAACTTCCTCCTGTGACGTTCCAGCCCTATCCCACCCCCCTGCAGTGAGTGGCTGGCCAGATCAAGTGACCCCCGAGTATTTAAAGTGGGGACGCTCGCGGCTCGCCAGAGTCACACACTGAGAGAGATCAGGCGCAGTGCTGCTGCTGCTATAGGGAAAGTGTTAGTGCAGGAACCTGTGTACAAGAACCCCAACGGTCCTTCTTAGGGCCGCATATGACTGTCTGCATTACTGTTGTGGCTGCTGGTAGCAGTTTTGCTTTTTTTTTTTTGTATATCGGGCGTGCAGCCCCATTACAGCTATAGCGTTCTCAGGCTGCAGTCTGTACTACTTAGTATAGGGGCAGCGTTGCTGAGATAGGGAGAGTGATAGTGTAGCATCCTGTGTACAAGAACCCCAACGGTCCTTCTTAGGGCCACATCTGACCATGTGCATTACTGTTGTGGCTGCTGGTAGCAGTTTTGCGGGGGTTTTTTTTGTATATCAGGCGTGCAGCCCCATTACAGCTATAGCGTTCTCAGGCTGCAGTCTGTACTGCATAGTATAGGGACAGCGTTGCTGAAATATGGAGAGTGGTAGTGTATCATCCTGTGTACAAGAACCCCAACGGTCCTTCTTAGGGCTACCTGTGACCGTATGAATTTTACAGGTTGTCGGATGGGAGTTGTAGTCCATCACTATTGCACAGCTAGGCCTATTTGCAGGCTTCCGTATATATATATATTTTTCTGGCTGCAGTTGGCGTTAGAATACCGCTGTCAGCCTCCAACTGTACGCCAATAATTCCATTTTTTTTTACACCACTCTGTGTCTGCGGTCAACTTCACGCACAACGTACGGCGACAGCCCCCCTGATAGAGGGAAAGTCATATACACGCTATATAACTGGTATTCTTTTTTTTTTTTTTTTTTTTTATAAATATATAAAAGCTCCTTCTTAGGGCTACCTGTGACCGTGTGCATTTTACAGGTTGTCTGATGGGAGTTGTAGTCCCACACTATTGCACTTGGGCCTGTTTGCGGCCTTCCTGACTATTGATTTCTGCCTGGAGTTTGCCTTACTATACCGCTCTCAGTGACAAAGTCTACACACATAATTCCAAGATTATTTACACCGGGCTGTGTCTGCAGTGAATTAGAGACGCACAACATACGGCCACAGCGACTGATAGAAGGGAAGTAATATACACACTATCCAGCCTGTATTCTTTGACCAAAAAAAACCCAAAAAGCTCCTACTTAGGGCTACCGCTGAGCGTCTGCATTTTACTGGGTGCCTGGCGGGAGTTCTGGTGCATCACTATTGCATTGCTTCCATTTTTTTTCTGCCTGGAGTTAGCGTTACGATTCCGCTCTCTGCGTGAAAGTGTACGCATATAATTCCATAATTATTTACAGCGGTCTGTGTCTGCTCTATTCATAATCCACCATGCTGAGGGGTAGGGGTGCACTAAGTGTTCCCATTGTGGTGTTCAACGTACATGGCCCCCCCAAAAATTACCCAGACTGACTAGGGCATGCAGTGCGGGCCGAAGCCTACCTGCATTTTATCTCACGGTACCTTAGCTATTCGGGGCACTGCAATGTTATGAATAATTCACAGAAAAAGCCAAAAATCCAATACCCCTTACTCTTACAAGCGGACACGGTCGCCATAGGCAGTATCGCCACAAGGCAGGCACAATCGCCATCAGCAAAATCGCAGTAGGGCAGGCGCAATCGCCATATTCACTACAAATATGCCGGCAGCCAGACAATGCTGTGGAGGACAAACTTGCCATGGCAGGCTAATATGCTGTCACTCACTCAACCCACCCCGTCGGTGGGTTCCAGGGAGCCACCCATACTGTGGGTGCACACAGACTTCCCATAGCGGAGTTCTACGTACCTGTGACAATGTAAATTACACATACTGACTGGAGCATGCAGTGTGGGCCGAAGCCAACCTGCATTTCTTCTCACGTTACCTCAGCTTTAAGGGAGGCACTGCAATGGGATTTATTTATGTACCGCCGCTGGCTTCCAGGGAGCCACTCATGCTGCGGGTGCACACGGAATTCGCATTGCGGAGCTGTACCTGCCTGTGTCTATTTAT
Source organism: Eleutherodactylus coqui (assembly GCF_035609145.1). Classification (NCBI taxonomy): domain Eukaryota; kingdom Metazoa; phylum Chordata; class Amphibia; order Anura; family Eleutherodactylidae; genus Eleutherodactylus; species Eleutherodactylus coqui. Next base: position 208,283,029 of record NC_089844.1, read on the forward strand.
ATAAAAGAAAAACAGTCTGACTGGGGCATGCAGTGTGGGCCGAAGCCCACCTGTATTTTAGCTGACGTTAGCTCAGCTGTGCAGGGCACTGCAATGGGATTTATTTATGTACTGTCGCTGGCTTCAAGGGAGCCACCTGTGCTGTGGGTGCACACAGAATTCCCATGGCGGAGTTGTACCTGCCTGTGATTTTTCTAAAAAAAAAAAAAACAGTCTGACTGGGGCATGCAGTGTGGGCCAAAACCCACCTGTATTTTATCTGACGTTAGCCCTGCTATCCGGGGCACTGCAATGGGCTTTATTTATGTACCGTTGGTGGGTTCCAGGGAGCCACTCATGCTGTGGGTCCACTCCACACAGACTTCCCATAGGGGAGTTGTACCTGCCTGTGTCTATTTATTAAAAAAGAAAACAAAAACAGTCTGACTGGGGCATGCAGTGTGGGCCGAAGCCCACCTGCATTTTATCTGACGTTGGCTCAGCTATCCGGGGCGCTGCAATGGGATCTATTTATGTTCCGTTGGTGGCTTCCCAGAGCGGAATTGTACCTGTCTGTGACTATGAAACACACTTAGTTTCCATCGCCGTGTTTGACCTGTCTATCTCTAGTCTTGACATAACATGAAGTGATTTCATGCTATTGTTATCGGACCTCACCGGTACCGATCTGATGACCTCGTTGCCAGGTGAAAAATTGGTAGATATGGAAGCTTGTGATGAGCAATTATCTATCAATAGCATGAAATCACTCCATGTTATGTCAAGACACTTCTCCAGTGAGAATCCCAATGAAATTCGACTTTATTATGATCATTGCCAACTCTTATACAGCAAGAAGAGGGCACATCCAAATGTTGCTTGGCACAAAGATTTGTTTTACGTAGCTTACTGTTACAAAGGTGAAAATACTTATTGATCATAAGACTTATTGACATCTACCAAATATTCTCAAAGCTCTTAAGGCCCGTCTCAGACATAGAATTACCTAAGTCAGGATATTGCTGTTGCATTAGACAACATTTCTGCAATAGTTGTGTGTCTTCTCTGTTAACATAGCTTAGCCTTAATTAATTTGTCTGTTGACTTCTTATCTTAAAATCCTAGTTCCCGGCACTACAAAGCATAGGTTTCAGTCTTCTCATCACGGGCTTCCGTATCTACCAATTTGGCACCTGGCAACGAGGTCATCAGATCGGTAGCGGTGTGGTCTGATAACACAGAGGATGGGTGCTGCTCTGGTGAAGTCCTGAAGGCGAGCATGTGAGGTTCGTATTAGAGGGATGTTTAGTCTGAGTGTGTTAACGGATGGGAGTGAGAGGGCTGTGTGGTGTACGGAAAGGAGGGAGGTGATGCATGGTGGTGCGGCACCATGCACAGCTTTGTGGGTGCGGTTGAGGAGTTTAAATTTAGTTCTGCAGCGGATGGGCAGCCAATGCAGCGACTGGCATAGTGCAGAGGTGCCTGAATAATGGCTGGATAGAAAAATTAACCTAGCTGCCATGGGTAGTATGGATTGGAGCGAGTCTGGTGCGGGGGAAGCTGATGAGAAGCAAGTTGCAGCAGCCGAGTCAGGAGTGGTTGAGTGCAACCACCAGTGTTTTTAGCATGTCCGTGGTGAGGAACGGACATAATTTGGCAATATGTCTGAGGTGTAGGTTGAATATTTGGGAAAAAGATTGGATGCGCGGGTGTCTATCAGACCCAAACCAAACCGGCTGTTTACCACTCAGGGTATTTAAAGCAAACTCGGATGCTAGTTCTTCTGTGAAAGTCTCATGAAATCAGTTACAGTTCCTTTCATCGCTCCAAAGACAACATGAAACATGAAGAAATTTTAATGGGCAAAGCAGGACAATTCATTCTGTGTATGTGTCAGATAGCTGAACACCGCGCTGGGAAACCTTTGTGTACTAAGAGTATAGACAAACCCCTGAAGCATTTCTGTACCTGGAGTACAGGCGAACACCTGAAAAAAATGTCTTTACCAAAAGTATAGGCGAACCCCTGAAAAATTGGTGTACCAAGAGTGCCGGTGTACCCCTGAAAAAATGGGTTTACCGAGAGTGAGGGTGAAACCCAGAAACTTTTTTTTTTTTTTAAAGATAGAGCTCGTAGTTGCTTAATTTGTAACAGAGCCTGGATGCAGCCCTCCAAAAAATTTACTTTTAACAGAGCCTTTTGGCCCTCTGAAAACTTGACTGTTCAGCGTGAGGAAAGAGGAGGGGGGAGGAAGATCAGAGAGGCATAGACCAAGCTACTTTCCCCCTTTTTGGGGGTGATAGAGGGTGCAGGGTCCCCGTGTTCAGCGTACGTTTGTGCCACGTGTCCAGTTTTAATCCAAGTAGTTTTTTTATTGAGTTTACATATGATAGGATGTTACATTCACATCATCACAGTAAATAGACTGATATATAAGAATATCACAAATAACAGGATTAGAAGATTACTGCTTACTTAACAGTCATTAATCATTGAAGGTGATTTTGATTGTCGCTGATAAAAAGCGATGAACAGAAATATATTTGGTATACATAAAGAAAACAAATATTTTTCAATAACCAAACTAAACTTCAGTGTGGTCTGCGATTATATCTCAGGAACTATGCACGACGCGTCTATATTAAAGAGTCCGAACAGGCTTATCGTAGGATATGATTTAGCCAGGGGTTCCACATGCGAGAGAAGTTAGGCATGGTGTCAGTTGATAATGCTAAAAAATTTTCGTAGGAGCAACAGTCAGACATAACATCAGAGACCCCGGATAGTGTTGGGAGGACTGCGGATCTCCACTTCCTGAAAACAACTAACTTGGCAACCATCATTAAGTGGCATATCAGTTTTCGCCTTGGAAATGGGATGTTGTTGCATTTTAGCAGCAGTAGGGCTAGTTCTGGTGTCTTAGAAATAGAGCAGTTAGAGATTTCTCGAGAAATAAGAAATATTTCTCTCCAAAACGATTGTATGGATGGACAGGACCAGAGTAAGTGTATGAGCGAGCCTTCTTGACCGTAGCCTCTCCAGCAATGTGGGTCCGTACCGGGAAAACATCTAGCCAATTTAGCAGGAGTGTAGTACCATCTAGTTAAGGTTTTATATTGTATCTGGAGGAGATTGGCCGACAAGGTAGATTTATTTGCCCACTCAAAGGCTAATAGCCATTGATCTACAGAGAAGGATCTCCCCAAATCCGTTTCCCAATTTAGCAAATGAATTTTCTTCCTTGTGCCCATATCTCCTGAAAGAATGTTGTAAAATTTTCTTGTTAAGGAGGTATTTGATGAATTTGCTTTGGAAAAGAAGCTGAGTAATTTATTAGGTAAATAGTACTTTTCCAAATGGGTCTTTGATAGAAAGGAGCATAGTTGGCAGTAAGAGTGGAACTCTTTATCAGAGATTCCATGTTTGATTTTTAAGGATTGAAAAGAAGCAATCCTTCCCTCCAGAAAAAGGTCCGCTATTTGGGATATTCCTGCCTTGGTCCAATTCAGTATTGATAAGTTTGGAATGAAATAAGTGAGGATTTCTAGGGGGAGTTTAATCTCTCTTTTATTTGTATCTTCTTTTAATTTGAGCTTGCATATATTCCAGGCTTGTAAGGTTGCTAACATGGGCGGAGAGAAACCTTAAATCTCCAAATCTAAGGTGGGGTGTAGAGGGGGTCCGGCTACTGTCGTAGCTAAGAGTAGGGACTCTAATTCTCTATTTTTGTTGAAGTGTTTTTCTATATGTTGCCATGGAGGGGGCTGGTCTGTACCTACCCAAGGGGCAGGCAAATTTAGATTGATAGCTTGGCAATATGCCCACAAGTCCGGAACCCCCAAACCTCCTTGTCTACGGTTAAGAAACAATATTTTGGATGCAACTCTGGGTCTTTTATTGTTCCAGATGAAGGACGATAGTTGTCTCTGAAAAGCTACTATTTTGCTATAGGGGATTGGGAGAGCCATGGTGCGAAACAGGTATAAAAGTTTAGGTAGGACTAACATTTTGTACAACATAATTCTACCTATCCAGGATTGTTCATGTCTCCCCAGATAGATCAATTCCTCCTGAATTGAAGTGAAAAGAGGGTCTAGATTAAGCGCCAGCATTTCCGACAATGGAAGAGATAGGTTTATTCCCAAATATGGGATCGCTGTTTTCCATGAAAATTTAAACTCGGTTTGAATGGCCTCCTTTAGGGAGGAAGGAACGTTTATGCCTAGGATTAGGGACTTATTTATATTTAATTTGTAGTAAGATGCATTACTGAATTCTCCGATAATGTCCTGCAATGCCCTAACCGACGTTAGTGGGTTTGATAACGTTAGTAGGACATCATCGGCATAGAGTCCAATCTTGTGTGGTCTACCATTCATTGGGTAGCCGATGATATGGGGGGAACATCTAATCAGTTCGGCCAAGGGTTCCATAACCATTATAAAAAGCAGGGGGGAGAGGGGGCAGCCCTGTCTAGAGCCGTTGGTGATTTGAAAGGGAACAGATAGGGCTCCATCAATCAAGAAATTCGCCGACGGGCAAGAGTAAAGTGCTTTAATTGCTTTAAGTAAGTTATTACAGATGCCAAACTTTTCCAGGACCGCAAATGCGAAGTCCCAATGTAGTCTGTCGAACGCCTTCTCTGCATCCAGGGCAAGGAGTAGAGAAGGTGCTCGACTAGACCCCATGCGTGACAACAGGTTGACAACCCTTCTTGTTCCATCCGATGTCTGCCTACCTTTGGTGAAGCCCACCTGATCGCCATGAATTATATCTGGGAGTATTTGAAGAAGTCTTGCCGCTAAAATTTTGGAAAAAAGTTCTGCATCCGAACTAAGTAAGGACATAGGCCTAAAATTTGCTGGGTTATCTGGTGTTTTTCCTGGTTTGGGGATTGCAACAATAGTGGCCCGGTGCATCTCTGTTGGCATGGTGCTCTTTGTAATGGCTTCATTAAAGATATCAACTAAGTAGGGGGAGAGGGTCTGCGAATGGATCTTATAATATTTGTTTGTGAAACCGCCTGGGCCTGGTGATTTAAAGTTTTTTAATAGTTTGATAGTTGATAAAACTTCTGTTTTAGTGATAGGGGCGTCCAGATCGTATTTAGATGGGTCTATTTTGGGAAGGGTCACTTTTTGTAGGAAGTGGTTGATTAATTCTAAGGTCGGTTGGGGAGTGGCGGGGTCATTTTTTAAATTGTATAGATTGGCGTAAAACGAGCTGAATTCGTTAGCAATATCTTGGGGATGGGTGAGCCTTACATTTGGGTTGCTAAGTTTGAGTAAAAATGGAACCCTTGCCTTTATAGGTTTTGGTTTGACTTTGTTTGACATAAGTTTGGAGGGCTTATTATATGAAGAATAATAATTAGCTGTCATGTAATTGGTGTTTTTATTATGTTCTTCTATAAGTAGTGATCTCAATTTTCTCCTAAGAGTTGCTAATTCGATATGATCAGACGTCTGGGAGGTTTTTTGGATTTTGGTTTCTATGGTTTGGATTTGGCTTAACAATTCGTCCATCAGTTTTTTCTTATTTATTTTATGTTGGGCGCTTATTTTGATCAGTACCCCTCTAATGACCGCTTTGTGGGCGTTCCATAGAGTGAAAGGACTGATTTCCGGGTCTGCATTTATCTCAAAATATTCCTTCAAGGCTTCAGCGATTAAAATTTTATTTTTGGGGATGTTCATTAACGGAACATTGTAGCGCCAAATCTTGGTGTTTGTTCTAGCGGGTCCAAGGTCTAATTTAAGGAATATTGGGGAATGGTCAGACCAAGTTGCTATACCAACTTCAGATGTCTTGACTAGTGGTAGTGTCCATCTATCTGTTATGAACAGGTCTATGCGTGAAAAAGTTTTGTGGTGTGGGGAGAAATACGTGAATTCTTTAGAAGAGGAATTCAAACATCTAAATAGGTCGTATAAAGCTTCTTTATGAAGCCAAGGGGAGAGTGTAGGCGAGGATCTATGGATATTTGTTGAGTCAAGATTTCTATCTGGCGTAATGTTAAAGTCTCCACCTATTATTAATTTACCTATCTGTAGTTTTTTAACTTTTTTTATGGTTTTATTTAGAAAGGAAATTTGAGATGTATTTGGAGCATAAATGTTAGCAAACGTTATAGGAGTTTGATCAATAGTGCCGGATAGAATAAGGTACCTTCCCTTAGGGTCTATTAGGCTGTCTTTAAAGGAGATGTCCCGAGGCAGCAAGTGGGGTTATACACTTCTGTATGGCCATAATAATGCACTTTGTAATATACATTGTGCATTAATTATGAGCCATACAGAAGTTATAAAAAAGTTTTTTACTTACCTGCTCCGTTGCTAGCGTCCTGGTCTCCATGGTGCCGACTAATTTTTGGCCTCCGATGGCCAAATTAGCCGCGCTTGCGCAGTCCGGGTCTTCTGCTGTTCTCTATGGGGCTCCGTGTAGCTCCGTGTAGCTCCGCCCCGTCACGTGCCGATTCCAGCCAATCAGGAGGCTGGAATCGGCAGTGGACCGCACAGAAGAGCTGCGGTCCACGAAGATAGAGGATCCCGGCGGCCATCTTCAGCGGTAAGTATTGAAGTCACCGGACCGCCGGGATTCAGGTAAGCGCTGTGCGGGTGGTTTTTTTAACCCCTGCATCGGGGTTGTCTCGCGCCGAACGGGGGGGGGGGGTTTAAAAAAAAAAAAACCCGTTTCGGCGCGGGACATCTCCTTTAAGTGTAAAGTTGACTTGGGCTTTAAAAGCAATTAATACGCCTGCTTTCTTTTTAGGGGCGCAGGCCATATAAATTTGGGGGAAATTTTTATTGGAAAATTTTGGGCATGCTAAAGAGGAAAAATGTGTTTCCTGTAGAAAAATCACATCAGCCCCCGTTTGCCTGGCATCCTTCCACACCATGGCTCTCTTAAAGGGTGAATTTAGACCTCTCGCGTTTTGAGATGTAAGCTTAAGTGACATGGTTTTCAATCATGTGGATATTAAAGTTCCGAGAGTGAGACAAGACCACACAAACAACAGATAAACAATTATAGGTACATACGAATGAGAGTGCATCAGGTTCGACATTTGTAGGGGATGTCATGCAGATTTCTTGATGCCTAAGAAGAAAACTGGAGAGAACAAAACAAGTGTAACAAACATCAAGAAAGGCAGGGTTTGTTGCCTGCATACTGGTGGGGGAGAGCAAAAGTTCGCCTGAGGTTGGTCAACCTTCCCTCAAGGTTGGCATGAGCAATCTCACCCAGGAAACAAGAAGCAAAAAAGCTTAAATTTGGAGAGTCCCATTCTGGGTTTGGGAGTCTCTGAATTTAGATTCAAGTATGGGTCGTACGGGACCACGATTTGGATAATTTGTTGGGTCTTGTTGTAGAGGTGTCCCGGCTAAACTCCGGGAGATAAATATTCCACGTCGAGAGAGTCTTACTTCCCTCTTGGGGAGTTGCGATAATATGGAGGGTGCCGTCTTTGTTGATCAGCAGTTTCGTTGGGAAACCCCATTTGTATAGGATTTTGTTTGCGCGTAGTGCCGCCGTCACAGGAGCAAAGGCTTTTCTTGCTTGGATGGTTGCTTGGGAGAGGTCAGAGAATATTTGAATTTTAGAGAAAGGATCAGGCAAAGAGTCCATTTTTCGTGCTGCCTGCATCATGGCGTCTTTTACATGGAAAAAATGGATTCTCACAATCACATCCCTTGGAGTGTCTGGTGGGAGGAAATTTGGTTTGGGGAGTCTGTGAGCTCTATCTATAATCCGTTCAGACTCTGGAGTCCCTGGCAGAATGGCGGTGATAAGTTTTGCGAGGAAGGTTTTTAAGTTTGATTGATTTACGCTTTCTGGTATTCCTCTGAGTTTTAAGTTGTTTCGCCTACTCCTATCTTCTAGGTCCGCAAGTTTATTTTTAATAGCCGAAACCTCCTCCTCTAGTGAATAGTGTGAGTCAATTAGATTGTTATGTGAGGAGGTCAGCTCCTCCATCTTGTGCTCCACATGGTCTGTGCGGTCACCTAGTTCTTGTATGGATGAATTAACGGAAGTAGAAAGTATCTTAAAGTCCTTCTGCATAGACTTTCTCAAGGCCATCACTATGTTTTTTATAAACGATTCAGAGGCCGGTTGGTCTGTGGAGGGTAGGTTTATAAACGGATTTTCTGCCGCAAGTGAGCTGGTATCAGAAAGGGAGGGGGAGTCTACTCTTGGCCGTTGCTTTTCAGGGCTAGAGGTGGGGGAAAAAGCACTTCCCCGCTGATTTACTGTTGCAGGCGCCATCTTATCTATGTCTCTGGTGAGATTGTGTGTGATAGATTTTTCACTCACCCTCCTCTGGCGTTGTGACAGCGGCTCTTGTTGTTGCCTGGATGGGGAGGAATCACTGCTCTTCTCCCCTGCATCTACGATCGCTGCACAAGCTCCCTCTGACTCAGCAGAGGATTGCAGCGCTTCTCCGTCTATGGAACGTTCGGGGAGCGCGGGCGGGCCGTCCGCAGCTGCAGACTCTCCCCGGCCGGCACCCCGGGCAGAGAAGAAGTCGGAGACTTTCTGCGGGGGCGGCTTGGAAATCCTGCGCTTTGACATCGCTGTGTTCTCTCCGGTAGGTAGCTCGTCTTTAGGGTGAAGAAAGCTCTTTTAGCAGCTTAATAGTCGCTCGGAAGGGAACCAGCCAGCGGAGCCTAGCAAAAAGCGCCCAGCTCGGTCGGCAGTCAGCCCCCCCCCCCACACACACACGTGTCCAGTTTTGACACCAAATAGTTGTGTAGAGTTGCTACTTGGCCCACTGAAGTCCACGCCGTAGACCTTTATTAGAAAATGAGCAGTGTGAGCAGGTCCTGTCGTGGATGGCAGAAAGTGCATCCATCAATCGATCGACCACCCAAAGTTCCCGGGGTCCGGGGGATGAGGCTGGGGACTTCCGGCAACTGTCTCAAGAGCTTTCAGTGGGTGAGGAGGACGACGACGATGAGACACAGTTGTCTATCACTCAGGTAGTAGTAATTGCAGTAAGTCCGAGGGAGGAGCGTATAGAGGATTCGGAGGAAGAGCAGCAGGGCGATGAGGTGACTGACCCCACCTGGTTTGCTAAGCCTACTGAGGACAGGTCTTCAGAAGGGGAGGCAAGTGCAGCAGCAGGGCAGGTTGGAAGAGGCAGTGCGGTGGCCAGGGGTAGAGGCAGGGCCAGACCGAATAATCCACCAACTGTTTCACAAAGCGCCACCTCGCGCCATGCCATCCTGCAGAGGCCGAGGTGCTCAAAGGTCTGGCAGTTTTTCACTGAGAGTGCAGACGACCGACGAACAGTGGTGTGCAACCTTTGTCGTGCCAAGATTAGCAGGGGAGCCACCACCACCAGCCTCACCACCACCAGCATGCGCAGGCATATGATGGCCAAGCACCCCACAAGGTGGGACGAAGGCCGTTCACCGCCTCCGGTTTGCACCACTGCCTCTCCCCCTGTGCCCCAACCTGCCACTGAGATCCAACCCCCCCTCTCAGGACACAGGCACGACCGTCTCCCGGCCTGCACCCACACCCTCACCCCCGCTGCCCTCGGCCCCATCCACCAATGTCTCTCAGCGCACCGTCCAGCCGTCGCTAGCGCAAGTGTTTGAGCATAAGCGCAAGTACGCTGCCACGCACCCGCACGCTCAAGCGTTAAACGTGCACATAGCCAAATTGATCAGCCTGGAGATGCTGCCGTATAGGCTAGTGGAAACGGAGGCTTTCAAAAACATGATGGCGGCGGCGGCCCCGTGCTATTCGGCTCCCAGTCGCCACGACTTTTCCCGATGTGCCGTCCCAGCCCTGCACGACCACGTCTCCCGCAACATTGTACGCACCCTCACCAACGCGGTTACTGCCACGGTCCACTTAACAACGGACACATGGACAAGCACAGGCGGGCAGGGCCACTATATCTCCCTGACGGCCCACGGTATAAGGAGAACATTTCCACTCTCATACCCGAAGGGGAAAGGGGTTCGAGAGTGATGCTATACCACAGGACCCTGGCGGACAAACTGATGGTAAAATTCCCATCCAACAGCGCTAGTGGCAGAAGGCGCAGTTCCGAGGGCCAGGTAGCAGGGGAGGCGCAGCATGTACAGCACAGGCAGGGGAACACTCTCCAAGGCCTTTGACAGCTTTATGGCTCCCCAGCAAGGCTTAGTCGGCGGGAGCACTGTAAAAGGATGGTGAGGGAGTACATAGCCGATCGCACGGCCGTCCTCCGTGACGCCTCTGCCCCCTACAACTACTGGGTGTCGAAGCTGGACACGTCGCCTGAACTCGCGCTGTATGCCCTGGAGGTGCTTGCTTGTCCTGCGGCTAGCGTCTTGTCAGAGAGGGTGTTTAGTGCGGCTGGGGGAATCATCACGGATAAGCGTACCCGCCTGTCAACCGACAGTGCCGACAGGCTTACAATCATAAAGATGAACAAAGCCTGGATTTCCCCAGACTTTTCTTCTCCACCAGCGGACAGCAGCTATACCTAAACAATACGTAGGCTGCACCCGCGGATGGAAGCATCGTTCTCTATAACCATAAAGAACGGGGACCTTTTAGCTTCATCAATCTGTGTATTATATTCATCCTCCTCCTCCTGCTCCTCCTCCTGAAACCTCACGTAATCACGCCGAACGGGCAATTTTTCTTAGGCCCACAAGGCTCAGTCATATAACTTTTGTAAACCATGTTTATACATTTCAATTCTCAATTCAATAAAGCATTGAAACTTGCACCTGAACCAATTTTTATTTTAACTGGGCCGCCTACAGGCCTAGTTACAAATTAAGCCACATTAACCAAAGCGATTAATGGGTTTCACCTGCCCTCTTGGTTGGGCATGGGCAATTTTTCTGAAGTACATTTGTACTGTTGGTAGACCAATTTTTTGGGGCCCTCGCCTACATTGTAATCCTCGTAATTTTTAGCCCACCTGCATTAAAGCTGACGTTGCCTCAGCTGTGCTGGGCACTGCAATGGGATATATTTATGTACCGCCGGTGGCTTCCTGGGAGCCACCCATGCTGTCGGTCCACACAGAATTGTAACTGCATGTGTCCACTTCTAAAGAACCCCAATCTGACTGGGGCATGCAGTGTGGGCGGAAGCCCACCTGCATTAAACCTGACGTTACCTCAGCTGTGATGGGCGATGCAATGGGATTTATTTATGTACCGCCGGTGGTTTCCTGGGACCCACCCATGCTGTCGGTCCACAGGGAGTTGTAACTGCATGTGTCCACTTTTAAAGAACCCCTGTCTGACTGGGGCATGCAGTGTGGACCGAAGCCCACCTGCATTAAACCTGACGTTACCTCAGCTATGATGGGCAATGCAATGGGATTTATTTATATACAGCCGGTGGGTTCCAGGGAGCCACCCATGCTGTGGGTGCACACGGAATTCCCATTGCGGAGTTGTACCTGCCTGTGACTATTTATAAAAAACCCCGGTCTGACTGGGGCATGCAGACACCTTGACAGAATGAATAGTGTGTGGCACATGGGTTCCCCATTGCTATGCCCACGTGTGCAGCTCCTGATGGAGGTGGCACAGGATTGGATTTCTCATTGCTTCTGTACAGCATTATGGGCTATCGCTCAGTCACTTTTAAAGAGGGTCGCTGCCTGGGCGTGCCAACCCTCTGCAGTGTGTGCCTGCGGTTCCTCCTCGTGGCAGACACACTTATAAATAGACATGAGGGTGGTGTGGCTATGAGGCCAGCTGAAGTCTGCACAGGGACACGTTGGTGTGCGCTGTGAACACTGGGTCGTGCGGGGGGGGGGGGGGGGTTGGGAAGCATGTTACCCAGGAGAAGTGGCAGCGGAGTGTCATGCAGGCAGTAATTGTGCTTTGTTGGAGGTCGTGTGGTGCTTAGCTAAGGTGTGCCTTGCTAATGAGGGTTTGCCAGAAGTAAAAATTGTTGGGAAGGGGGGGGGGGGTGCTATTGTGGCTTAATAGTGGGACCTGGGAACTTGAGATGCAGCCCAACATGTAGCCCCTCGCCTGCCCTATCTGTTGCTGTGGCGTTCCCATCACTTTCTTGAATTGCCCAGATTTTCACAAATGAAAACCCTAGCGAGCATCAGCGATATACAAAAATGCTCGGGTCGCCCATTGACTTCAATGGGATTCGTTACTCGAGACGAACCCTCAAGCATCACAAAAAATTTGTCTCGAGTAACGAGCACCCGAGCATTTTGGTGCTCGCTCATCTCTAGTGGCAACGTATTTCCGCTTTCATTCCAACGATTGGGTTAGCGACAGCTAACGCTACACTGGTGCGCTGGGACACATTGGTGGAGGACCGTGAAGGTGAGGGTGTGGGTGCAGGCCGGGAAAAGCTTGTGTCTGCGTCCTGGGAGGGGGGTTGCATCTCAGTGCCAGGATGTGACACTGGGGAAGAGGCAGTGGTGTGACCCGCAGGCGGTGAATGGCTTACGTTCCACCTTGTGGGGGTGCTTAGCCATCATATGCCTGTGCATGCTGGTGGTGGTCAGGATGGTAGCGGTGACTCCCCGGCTGATCTTGGTGCGACACAGGTTTGCACCACTGTCTGTTGGTTGTCTGTGCACTCAATAAAAAACCTCCAGACCTTCGAACACCTTTACCTCTGCATGGAGGCTTGCCGTGAGGGGGTGCTGTGGGGGACAGTTGGTGGATTATTTGCTATGGCCCTGGTTCTCCCCCTGGCCACCACACTACCTCTTCCAACCTGTTCTGCTGCTTCCTCTCCCCCCCCCCTGAAGCCCTGTCTTCAGTAGGGTTTGCAAGCCAGGTGGGGTCAGTCACCTCATCGTCCACCAGCTCTTCCTCTTACTCCTCAGTCAGCTCCTCCCTCAGACTAATTGCCCTAACAACCACCTCGCTGACAGACAACTGTCTCATCCTCATCATCCACAAATAGCTCTTGAGACAGTTATTTAAAGTCCCCACCCTCATCACCCTGAGTTTGTGAAAGTTCCCCATTTTCGGCATCGGTCACGACAAACTCCTCACGTTGCTGTGGAACCATTTTTTTTTAGACTCAGGGCAGGGACGCAGGAAGAGTTCTTGGGTGTATGCCTGTTCAACGCAAATTCCCCTTTTCCTGGAGTGACCAGGCTGGGAGGAAGGAAGAGCAGTCTGAGGACACAGAGGTGCAGTCCCTTGGGTGGCGTGAGTGGGCTGTGTGGAAGACTGGGTACTGGATAAAGTACTGGAGGTGTTATCCGCTATCCACGTCAGCACCTGATCGCACTGCTGTGCTTTTAATAATGGTCTACCATGCGGACCTGCAAAATATGACATGAAGCTGGGGAGTGGAGATAAGCAGCACTCTACCAATCCCTCAGCAGCAGGCACTGTTTCACCCTGCCCAGGACCTCGGCCTGTGCCCACACCCTCATTCTAACGCCCGCGTCCACGACCTCGTCCTCGACCCTTACCCCTAGTCCTCGTCGTGTAGGGTAAATGACAGAGCAGGGCCAGAAAAAAAAAAAATCAATGTATACCTCTGATACCTAGGGCTAATTCACCACCCACAGAGACTGGTAGATTTAAGAGACTCTGAGCAAGGCCAGAAAAAAATTTAACCAGTGTAAAGTGCTGAGACCTAGGCCTCATTAACGGCACACAGAGACTGATGGATATCAGAGGCTTTGTGCAGTGCCAGAAAAAAAATTGAACCTGTGTAAAGTGCTGACATCTAGGCCTAATTCACCGCCCACAGAGACTGGCAAATATGAGAGGCTCAATGCAGTGCTAGAAAAAAAAATTAAGAAGTGTAAAGCACTGAAAACTATTCCTAATACACCACACACAGAGACTTGTAGATTTAAGAGGCTTTGAGCAGGGCCAGAAAAAAAAAAAATACTGTATAGCGCTGAGAAGCAGGGCTAATTCACCGTCCACAGAGACTTGTAGACTTGAGAGGCTTTGAGCAAGGCCAGAAAAAATTGAACCAGTGTAAAGCGCTGATACCTAGTAGTAATTTACCGTACACAGAGACTTGAAGATTTGAGAGACTCTGTTCAGGGCCAGAAAATCAGTTACGGTTCATTGCATCACACCAAAGACTGGATGAACCACAAATAAATTCCATAGGCCAAACTTGGCACAGTTGCCATCACCCAGGACCTTAGCCTCTCCACCCACCCTCAACAAACGTGGGCATAAAGTGGACTTGAATGCTAGTACTTCTGTGAAAGTCTCAATAAATCAGTTACGGTTCCTTTCATCGCTCCAAAGACAAGATGAAACATGAAGAAATTTTAATGAGCAAAGCAGGACAATTCAATCTGTGTATGTGTCAGATAGCTGAACACCACGCTGGGAAAATGTTGTGTAACAAGAGTTTAGACGAACCACTGGAAAATTGGTGGACCAAGAGTAGAGGTGGACACCTGGAAACATTTGTTTAGCAAGAGTATAGGCGACGCCCAAAAAAGTAAAATAGTTTGCTAAGAGTAAAAGCGAAGGCCTGAAAAATGTATGTACCAAGTATCAGGGTAAAATTTCTAAGTACAGCACCAATCGGGCCCACCCCACTTTCTCCGTTGCCGGCGGTAAGAAGAGACACCACACAGGGATCTGGTATCATTCCTCACACGGGACATGGCTGCGCTGTGCCGACGTGCTTTATTACAGATTACATGAGATCTTATACCCTTTGTCCCCTCACCAACAAGGGGTGATGGGCTTATAACCATATATGGGCAGTCCGGATTTTCGGCCTGAGACAGTGAAAATTATGTACATGGTTGAACATCTTGATACGGCACTTCTGGGGAAACGGCCAAGTACATGCGGCCTTCATGTCTGGTTCTTCTTTGCTGTGTTTAAGATACATTTTGTTCAAGATACGTTTTTGTCTTCGCCTGGCAAGGCCTCTTGGAATATCTGATGTAAGGCGACATATAAGTTTTTTTCATTTGGAATTGAATAGAACTTGCATACAGGTATAAAGCATAAAAAAAACATATGGCAATATATATATATATATATATATATATATATATATATATATATATATATATATATATATATATATATATATATATATATATATATATATATCCTCACACAAGAGTACAGGTGTACCCCTGAAAAATGTGTTTACCCAGAGTGCAAGTGAAATCCAGGAACATTTTTTTTAAGATAGAGCTTGTTGTTGCGTAATTTGCTAACAGAGCCTGGAGGCAGCCCTCCAAAACAAACAAAAAAAGATAGTTTTTACGAAGCCTTTTGGCCCGCAGAAGAATTGGCTGCTCAGCGTGATGTCATGCTGGCTTAGGAGAAGGTGGAAGAGGAGGAAGATCAGAGAAGCATAAACCAAGCTACTTCCCTCTATTTTTTGGGGTGATATAGGATGCATGGGTCTTGAGTTCCAGCTTAAATAATCTTTATGCTCCGCTGCTCTCCATTGGTGGAGAAGAGAAGTCAGGGGAAATCCAGCCTTTTTGTTCATCTTAATGAGTGTAAGCCTGTTGGCGCTCTCAGTCGACAGGTGGGTACGCTTCTCCGTGATTATCCCTCCAACAACACTAAACACCCTCTCTGATAATATGCTAGCGGCAGGGCAGGCCAGCACCTCCAAGGCATACAGCGCCAGTTTGTGCCACGTGTCTATTGAACCAGTGTAAAGTGCTGACATCTAGGCCTAATTCACCGCCCACAGAGACTGGTAGATATGAGAGGCTCAATGCAGTGCTAGAAAAAAATTAAAGCAGTGTAAAGCACTGAAATCTATTCCTAATCCACCACCCACAGAGACTTGTAAATTTGAGAGGCCTTGAGCTGGGCCAGAAAAAAAATAACCCACTGTATAGCGTGATAACTAGGGCTAATTCAAAGCACACAGAGACTAATAGATACAGTATGCTCCAATACATCAACAACACTTAGTCCCCCCCCCCAAAAAAAAAACAAAACAACAAAAAACAAAAAAAAAAACTAAATATAAACCCCTAGTAGTACACAGCATAAAACCTCTAACAGTGGGCAGAATACAGCTGGGATGCACGTACACACACACACACACACACACACACACACACACACACACACACACACACACACACACACAACAATTTTTACTTTGGTCAAACCCTTATTAGCAAGGCACATCTTAGCTAAGCACAACACTACCTGCAACCAAGGACAATCACTGCCTGCAGGTGACACTGCTGCCTCTTCTCCTGGGTTACATGCTGCCCAACCCAACACACACTGCACTCCTGCGTCCACAGCGCACACAAAAGTTTCCCTGTGCAGCCTTCAGCTGCCCTCATGCCACACGCTTGCTTCATAGCTACACCACCGTCATGTCTATTTATAAGTGCATCTGAGATGAGAAGGAACTGGGGGCACAAACTGCAGAGGGTTGGCAGGGTCAGGCAGCAACCCTTTTTGAAGGGAGGGGGGGGGGGTGCATTGTTGAGAATTGATGATAAATTGACGTACGATCATCATTCCAATTTCGTGCCACCTCTATCGCAAAATTGTCAGGAGCTGCAAACGTGGGCATAAAGGGGACTCAGGTGCCAGCCCAGCACTTCTACACATTTCCACAATGCAGCAATACCCTGTGTGGGAAGTATGTGAGCAGGCCCTGGGTCAGGCTTGGTCCCAGACTCCATTTTGTGTGACCCAAGGTACCGCCAATGACATAGCAGTGGGGACTCCATGTGTCCACACACTACTCATTGTGTTTGGGTGTCGGGTACCTCATCGACAACGCAAGGGGAAAGCCATCTGCACTCTGCACCCTACCCAAGTCAGTCAGTGTCTTTGTGCCAGACAGGTAAATCACCGCTATGGGAAGTCTGTGTGCACCCAAAGCATAGGTGAGTCCAAAGAATCCCAAGACATGAACCATGAAGAAATCAGAGTGCCCAAACATGGCAGACTTTCACTGCACCGAGGACATAGGCCTCTGCACAAACCCTCATCAATCGTGGGCATAGAGCAGACTCTGATGCTAGTACAGCAGTGAACGTCTCATTTAATTTGTTGCGGTTGCTTTCACCGTTCCAAAGACTGGATTAACCAGGGCCAAGTTCCACGGGCCCAACCTGGCACAGTTGCATTTCCATCATGACATAGGCCTCTGCACAAACCCTCAGCAATGGCGGGCATACAGCGGACTTCAATGCTAGTGCAGCTGTGAACGTCTTATTTGTGCAGTATCGCTCCTCTTGTTTGGCCCAAACCAGTGCCGCGGATAACTGTGGTAACGCAAGAGAAAATACATGTTGGCCTCAGCCCACAATTCATGCCCTAGTCAGTCAGAGTTTTGGGGCCAGATAGGTAAAACACTGTGATGGGAAGACTTTGTGCACCAATAGTATAGACAGATCCTTGTAACATTCCAGTAGCAAAGTTATAGGCAGACCCCTGTAACATTCCAGTAGCAAAGGTATAGGCAGACCCCTGTAACATTTCTGTAGCAGCAGTATAGGCAGACCCCTGTAACATTTCTGTAGCAGAAGTATAGGCGGACCCCTGAAACATTTCTGTAGCAGCAGTATAGGCAGACCACAGTACCATTTCTGTAGCAGAAGTATAGGCAGACCTCAGTAACATTTCTGTAGCAGAAGTATAGGCGGACCCCTGAAACATTTCTGTAGTAACAGTATAGGCAGACCACAGTACCATTTCTGCAGTAATAGTATAGGCAGACCACAGTACCATTTCTGTAGTAATAGTATAGGCAGACCTCAGTAACATTTCTGTAGTAGATATATAGGCGGACCCCTGAAACATTGGTGTACCATTAGTGTTGGCGAAGTCCGGAAAAAAAAAAAGGTAGATAACAGTATAGGCGAAGGCTAGAAAAAATAGTGTAACACGAGTACAAGTGAAACTCTGAAAATGTATCAACCGAGAGGGCAGGTGAAACCCAGAAATATATATATTTTTTTTCCATTTGTTCTTTATTGCATTTTTGAAAAAAACACTTACAGGACATACATTAAATATACGTGTGAGTGCACATGAATTTAGTAGGTCATACTTGATTACAATGGAGCAAATTGTTGTTTAATAGCTTCACTTTTGTAATAGCCTTGTAGAGTCCATGTCTATATCCTGTGTAAAAAAAGCGAATTTTAGACATAAAACCACGAACAAAACTGATCATGTGTATTTTTACTTAGTATTATATATATACACACACACATATACATACACACACATATATACACCTACATATTTACACATATACACACATACCTACATATATACACACATGCATACACACATATACACATACATCAAATCAAATCAAATCATGGTATTTGTATAGCGCCAACTTATTCCGCAGCACTTTCAGGTAATTATTACTTATTACCCCCCACCAAGCTGGGTTCTCATTTTACCGACCTCGGAAGGATGGAAGGCTGAGTCAACCTTGAGCCGGCTACCTGATTCATGTGAGAATCGAACTTGCAACCTCCAGGTCGTAGGCAAGAGCTTACACTCTGCACCACACGAGGCTCACTACATATATACACATACATACATATATACACACATATATACACACACATATGCACATACATACATATATACACACATTTACACATACATATATATATATATATATATATATATATATATATATATATATATATATATATATATACACACACATATACACATACATATATACACACATATACACATACATACATATATACACACATATGCACATACATACATATATACACACATATACACATACATACATATATACACACATATACACATACATATATACATACATACATAAATACACACATATACACATACATACATATATACACACATATATACATGCATACATATATACACACATATACACATACATACATATATACACACATATGCACATACATATATACACACATTTACACATACATACATAAATACATATATACACACATATACACATACATATATACACACATATACACATACATACATATATACACACATATGCACATGCATACATATATACACACATATACACATACATACATACATACACACATATACACACACATATACACATACATATATACATACACACATATATACATGCATACATATACACACATATAAACATACATACATATATACACACGTATACACATACATATATACACACATATACATACACATACATATATACACATCCATATATACACACATATATACCTACATACATACATATTTACACACATATATACATACATACATACATACATACATACATATATACACACATATACACATACATACATATAAACACACACATATACACATACATACATACACATATACACATACATATATACATACACACATATATACATGCATACATATATACACACATATATACATGCATACATATATACACACATATAAACATACATACATATATACACACATATACACATACATATATACACACATATACACATACATATAAACACACATATATACCTACATACATACACATATACACACATATATACCTACATACATACACATATACACATACATACATATATACACACATATGCACATACATATATATATATATATATATATATATATATATATATATATATATATATATATATATATATATATATATTACATATATACATACACACATACATACATATATACACACATTTTTATTTTTTCCTTCGTTCCTAACTTATAACAAGAGAGTAAAAAAAAAAAGTTAGTGGTACAGTAGGGTGGGGGTTAAAGGGAATATGGTGTCAGCTTTTAGTCATTAAGTAGGGTAGTTTTGTAACCATGGGTTCCATTTATTTCGGTATTTAGCATAGCTTCCATTTTTTAGGGCATATCATTTTTCATATGTAATATGGTCCGCGATTGTCTGTTTTAGTTCCAAAATGTTCGGAGCTTTGGCGGATTTCCACTTCCTTGACACCAATAATTTGGCGGTTAGGAGTATGTGGCCTGTCAGACTTTTCATTGAATTGGGGATATGTTTATTGTCTAGCAAAAGGATGGCTAACTCAGGAGATTTGGGAATATATATTTTTGTGATCTTTCTCAGTATGGAAAAAAACTTCGTCCCAAAAGCCTAGGAGTTTTGGGCAACTCCAAAATATGTGACATAGGTTGCCTATGTGGCCACAATGTCTCCAACAATGATTGTCTGAGTCTGTAAAGGCCCTAGCAATCGCCACTGGAGTGAAGTACCATCTAGTTAAGACCTTGATATGCACCTCGATCGTATTGGAGTTGATAGTTGCTTTATTGGCCCATGTGAAGGCCGAGAGCCACCTGTCTGGTGTGAATCTCTTTCCTATGTCCCTCTCCCAGTTGAGAATGTGAGCACGTTTTATGTTGCTCATGTCTCCAGAGAGCATGTCGTAGCAGACTCTCACCAGGGAGCGGGAGGTCGGAGAAGGATTGTTAAAGACTCTCAGCATGTCGTCTGTGAACTTCACTTTCCAGAGTTGGGCGGACTGTAATAAGGACCACACTTCAAGGTATTTAAATGCATCTCTTGAAGAGAGATTGAATTTTCTATCAGGATTTGGAAAGGCAGTATGTCATCATCTAGCAGCACATCCCCCAGATTTAGTATTCCCCTCTCCATCCGCGACCCCAAGTGTAGGTTGGGGATAAGAAACTCGAGAGTAGAAATTGGGATACATTCCATAGTTTTCACCGTGTGAGGGCTGGTGTTCCGAGCCAGCCAATTCCAGGATTCTAGTGAAGCTTGTATAGGTGGGGAAATAGACTGTAGATTATGGATCAGCGGCACAGACGAGGAGAGAGAGGATAAGAGGGAGGCCAAGAGAAGAGAGCGGATGGGCCTGTCATTGATTAATTGGGTCTCAACTTAAAGCCAGCTTGGATCCGGCCTTGGTTTCAGCCAATGTCTGGTTTGATTAACATTAGTCGCGTGGAGGTAAGACCATAAATTCGGCACTCCCAGGCCTCCCTGCTTCCTGTTAAGGTAGAGTATAGGAGCGGCGACTCTTGGTCTTTTCCCCTTCCATATGAAGTTAGAAAATTGTTTTTTGAAATTTTGAGATTTCAGATCTAGGGATCCGAAGGGTAATTGTTCGAAAAAGATATAGGATTTTAGGGAGAATCAACATCTTATAGAGCGTAACTCTGCCCATCCACGACGGCTCTTTGGTCGCCAGGGACTCTAGCTCCGTTTGAAGGTTAACTAACAAGGGTATCAAGTTCGCTGGGATAATATTAGCCAGCGGGGTGCATAATTTTATTCCCTGGTATGGGATGGTATTTTTTCCCCATTGGAAAGGGAACTCCTTTTGGATAGTGATTTTTAGGGGGTTGTCTATGTTAATGGGGAGTATCTGGGTTTTGTCTATGTTTAATTTGTAGTATGAATTTTTGCTAAATTCTTGGATTGTATTGCTTACTTCTCTTAGAGATGTTATGGGATCTGTAAGGAGGAGCAGGACATCATCCGCAAACAGACTTATTTTGTGCTGTCTAGCGCCAGCAGGGATCCCCCTGATGTTTGTATTGAGCCTAATATTCTCCGCCAGAGGTTCCATAACTAGCGTGAATAGCAATGGAGATAGCGGGCACCCTTGCCGGGTGCCGTTAGTGATTTGGAAGGGTTTTGAGAGGACCCCATCCACTAGAACCCTGGCGGAGGGGGAGCCATAGAGAGCTCGAATGGCCCTGAGAATATTTCCCTGGAAACCAAATTTCTCCAAGGTGGCGAAGGCGAACCCTCAATGTAGCCTATCAAAGGCTTTTTCGGCGTCTAAAGCCAAAAGGATTGTTGGGGTATGATTCGCCTTTGCCATTGCCATAAGATTCAGTACTCTTCTGGTGCCGTCCGACGCCTGCCTACCTCTCGTAAACCCGACCTGGTCGCTATGAATAATCTGTGGAAGGATTTTTAGTAGGCATTGGGCTAATACTTTTGAATATATTTTTGTATCGCAATTTAACAATGAAATTGGCCTAAAGTTTGCTGGAGAATTCAGGGTTTTTCCCTGTTTAGGAATTGTGACCAAAGTGGCTCTCAACATTTCCTCCGGTAGGCTACCACTGAGCATTGCTTTGTTGAATGTTTCGGCTAGACAAGGGGCCAGGTCCGGAGCGAAGTCTCTATAATATTCATTTGAAAAACCGTCCGGGCCTGGAGCCTTGTGTGCTTTCAGTGTCTTAATTGTTTCCAAGATCTCCGCAGGAGAGATAGGGGTGTTTAATGACTTTAGTTGGTCCTCCGCGACAGTAGGGAGAGCTATTTTCCCCAGGAAATTATTGATTTGCTGGATATCTGGTTGAGGGGTGGAGCCATCTTTATTCAAATTGTACAGATTGGAATAGAACAGACTGAATTCATCCGCTATTTTTTGTGGATGTATTATTTTCGTTCCCGATCCATCCTGCCTTACCAGATAAGGAATTTTGGATGGTGACTGGCGTTGTTTTATTATCCTAGCCATTAATCTAGAAGGCTTATTATACGCTGTGTAATAATTCATTTTTGAGAAATTTAGAGTTTTGACGTAGTCTTCTATTAATTCTTGGCGAAGTTTATGGCGTAGATACATTAGTTCCCTGTGGAGCCCAATTGAGGGGGAGATTTAAATTTTTTGCTCAGGATTAGCAATTTGTGCTAGGATATTGTTTATTTGGAGTTGTTTCTTTTTTTTATATTGAGAGCTAATCTTAATCATTATGCCCCTCATGTATGCCTTGTGGGCACACCATGTGGAGAGGACATCTGTGTCTGGGTTCCTGTAAACAAGAAGTATTCTGTCAGGGATTCTTTGATCAGCTTATTAAATTCAGGGATCCACATGAGGGAGATATTGTTTCTCCAGTTCCCAGGTGGGCGGAGAGGATTGGATGTCTCAAACGTAAGATATATAGGGGAGTGGTCTGACCATGTAGTCTTACCAATGTCTGCACTTCTAACTCCCGCTAATGTCAATTTGTCCACCAAGCATAGGTCGATCCTTGAGAAGGATCTATGGCGAGGGGAGTAAAAGGTATACTCCCTAGATGTGGAG
The DNA here is from genome assembly GCF_035609145.1 of Eleutherodactylus coqui. NCBI lineage: Eukaryota > Metazoa > Chordata > Amphibia > Anura > Eleutherodactylidae > Eleutherodactylus > Eleutherodactylus coqui. Next base: position 208,306,043 of record NC_089844.1, read on the forward strand.
TTGAGACATCTATAAGAGTCGAACAGTGCTCGTTTGTGAAGCCATGGGGCGAGGGTGGGTGATAGTCTATTGGCGGTGCTGGTTGAGTCAAGTTGTTTGTCAGGGATGATATTGAAGTCGCCGCATATGATAAGTTTGCCTTTTTGGACTTTACGTACTTTTTTTAAGGATCTTGCTTAAAAACGAGATCTGCGAGGAATTAGTGGCATATATGTTTACTAGAGTCATTTGTACCTCGTTAAATAGACCTACTAAGATAACATATCTACCATGGGGGTCTATGATCTTTTCGGTGAGATCTATATCTATGGTTTCTTTAATTGCAGTTATAACCCCCGCTCTCTTCTTCTCAGCGCAGGATAAAAAGATATTGGGACATGTCTTGTGGAGAAAGGGAGGATGTGCTGCCGCGACGAAATGTGATTCCTGGAGACATATGATGTCGACCTTTTCATGCATCACATCTCTCCAGACTGCTGACCTCTTATAGGGAGAGTTAAGCCCTTTTGCATTGAGTGAAGATATTTTTAACACCATTTTTTAGGAAGCTGCTGAGTGTTGTACTTATGGAACCTTGGATTTTTGCTGACTGTTGTTGGGTTGGGGAAGGGAAAGACAACATGAACAATCATAACAGAGATAGCTGGCCACAAACGCCAACTAGTATGGCCAGATATACAACTGTTTCTGGATGCAGTGTTTAATAGCCAGAAAATTGTTGGGAACAGCTGCCCATATTGAGCTGTTCTCGCAGGTTTGTGATCCTGCGTGGTTATGGGGGGGTAAAAAGTTCGCCCGACGGGAGAGAGAAATAAGCCTCCAGGTTTTGCGGGGGAATATATAAATCAGCGAGGTGAGCGAGGTTGCGTATTCTCTCCTGAACGCTCTAGTGGACGATGAGCGGCGGATTTATTTTGGGGTTCTTCGGTGAGCTGAAAGCCCCACGAGATGAGGGTTTTTTCACCTTCTTCTGGCTTGTTAAATACATATGTAGTGCCTTCTTTGTGGAGTATAAGTTTGGTGGGGTGGCCCCATTTGTAAGGAATTTTTTTTCTTTCCTGAGGGATGAGGTTATACGGAAGAAGGATTTCCTATGGTAGCGGCGGATAGGTCCACAAATAATTTAATATTTGAGAACTGTGGAGGTAGATCAGTCATTTTGCGGGAGGCAAACATGAGTGCCTCTTTGATGTGATAGAAATGGATCTGCGCTATGACATCACGTGGGACATTGTCGTGAAGGAATTTCGGTTTCTGCAGACGGTGTGCCCTATCAATTATGAGTTCCTGATCTGGAGTAGAAGGCAGGAGTTTTTTCATTAATTGCACCAGAAAGTCCTTCAAATCTGCTGGGCTGACTTTTTCTGGGATGCCCCTAAATTTTACATTATTGCGTCTGTTGCGATCTTCCAGATCCGCCATCTTAACTTTAATTTGGTCTACCTCCTCCTCCAGAGAGTAGTGTGCATCAATCAGGGAGTTGTGAGATTTAGTTAATTCCTCCATTTAATTTTCTATATGGGAGGTTCTTTCCTCAATCTCATTTATGGTGGAGCTGAATGATGACGAGAATGTGTGGAGATCTTCTCTTATAGTGCTCCTTAGAGCGAGCATCATCTCCTTTATAAAGGCCTCCGACGCAGGTTGGTCTGATGTTGGGACCATTTCTAAAAATTCAGCGGTATTGGGTGGGGACAAAGATATGTTTATTGCCTCCGCTAGCCTCTGTCTCCCCTTTTCAGGGCTAGCTGAGGGTGAACGACTGTCCTCTGAGTGTGACATGTGGCTGGGCGCCATCTTGGCTGGGAGAGTGGGGCTGCGTGTGATGGCTGCCGATGTCTCACTCACCTCTCCCAGGATTAGAAGTAGGCATGCATCCCTCCGGTCGGTGTTGGGACTCTCTGCTGATGAAGCTTGCCTCTGGGGAGAGCCGATAGCAGCATTGCTAGGTTCGTCCGAGGAGGGGGGGGGGGGGGAGCGCTGTCGCCGGAGCTCTTCTGCCTCTGCGGGCAGAGTAGAAGTCGGGAAGAGGCTGCGGGGGCGCCTTTGAAGGCTTGCGTCGGGTCATATCGGGACGGCAGGAGGTTCAGGTACGTCTTTGTGGCGGAGGGAAGTCCTGCTGGTGCTTTTCTAATTGCTGTGGAGGTTTATATCAGAGTGGTGCTCAAAGGATGGCGTCCGTCTTTGTCCGCAGTCAGGCCACGCCCCCAAAATATTTTTTTAAAGATACAGCTCGCTATTGCTTAATTTTCAACATAGCCTGGAGGCAGCCCAGTGGGGAAAAAATGGTTTCTGGTAAAGTATCAATACTTTTGAAACTTTGAACAATTGTAAAAAAAAAAAAAAAAAGTAAGCAGAGCCTTTTGGGCCACAGAAAAATTGGCAGTTCAGCATGATGACATGTTGTTTCAGGGGGAGGAGTAGGGGGAGGAGGACTAATATCCAAGAGTGATTGACAAAGCTAATCCCCCCCCTTTTTTTTCTGGTGATAGGGAATGCTTATTTATCCGGCTGCAGCAAAAATAATCTTTAGGTACTGCTGCTTTCTGCCGGTGGAGAAGAGAAGTCTGGGGGAATCAAGGCTTTGTTCATCTTTATGAGTGTAAGCATGTCGGCACTGGCAGTTGACAGGCGGGTACGCTTGTCCATGATGATTCCCCCAGCTGCACGAAACACCCTCTCTGACAAGATGCTAGCGGCAGGGCAAGCCAGCACCTCCAGGGCGTACGGCGCAAGTTCGTGCCACGTGTTCAGCTTTGCCACCCAATAGTTGCATGAAGCAAAGGCATCACATAGAGCGGTGGTACGATCAGCTACGTACTCCCTCACCATCTTTTTACAGTGCTCCCTCCGACTTAGCCTTGACTGGGGAGTGGTGACACAGTCTTGCTGGGGAGCCATAAAGCTGGGCAAGGCCTTGGAGAGTGTTCCCCTGCCGGTGCTGTACATGCTGCCTGATCTCTGCACCTCCCCTGCTACTTGGCCCTCGGAACTGCGCCTTCTGCCGCTAGCGGTCTGAGATGGGAAGTTTACCATCAGTTTGTCCACCAGGGCCCTGTGGTATAGCATCACTCTTGAACCCCTTTCCTCTTCGGGAATGAGAGTGGAAAGGCTCTCCTTATACCTTGGGTCGAGCAGTGTGTACACCCAGTAATCCGTAGTGGCCAGAATGCGTCTAACACGAGGGTCATGAGAAAGGCAGCCTAACATGAAGTCAGCCATGTGTGCCAGGGTACCTGTATGTAACACATCGCTGTCCTCACTAGGAAGATCACTTTCTGGATCATCCTTCTCCTCCTCGTCCACAGGCCATGCACGCTGAACAGATGAGAGGCAAGCAGGATGGGTACCCTCTGCAGAGTGCCCAGCTGTCTCTTCCCCCTCCTCCTCCTGAGGCTCCTCCCCCTCCTCCTCCGCCTCCAAAACGCGCTGAGATATAGACATGAGGGTGCTCTGACTATCCAGCGACATACTGTCTTCCCCTGTTTCCTGTTCCGACCGCAAAGCGCCAGCCTTTATGTTTTGCAGGGGACTTCCCAACAGGCATAACAGAGGAATGGTGATGCTAATGATTGCAGCCTCGCCGCTCACCATCTGGGTAGACTCCTCAAAGTTTCCAAGGACCTGGCAGATGTCTGCCAACCAGGCCCACTCCTCAGTAAAGAATTGGGGAGGCTGACTCCCACTATGCTGCCCATGTTGGAGTTGGTATTCCACTATTGCTCTACACTGCTCATAGAGCCTGGCCAACATGTGCAGTCTAGAATTCCACCGTGTGGGCATGTCGCACAGCAGTCAGTGCTCTGGCAGATTAAACCGATGTTGCAGGGTCCTCAGGGTGGCAGCGTCCATGGTGGACTTGTGGAAATGTGCGCAGACGCGGCACACCTTGCCGAGCAGGTCAGGCAAGTGAGGCTAGTTTTTAAGAAACCGCTGAACCACCAGATTGAAGACGTGGGCCAGGCATGGCACGTGTGTGAGGCTGCCGAGCTGCAGAGCCGCCACCAGGTTATGGCCATTGTCATACACGACCATGCCCGGTTGGAGGCTCAGCGGCGAAAGCCAGAGGTCGGTCTGCTCTGTCAGACCCTGCAACAGTTCGGGGCCCGTGTGTCTCTTGTCACCTAGGCAGAGTAGTTTCAGCACGGCCTGCTGACACTTGCCCACCGCTGTGCTGCCGCGCACACCGACTGCTGGCGACGTGCTGCTCACACTTCTTAATTGAGAGGTAGAATTTGCGTAGAAGGAGGAGGAGGGGGAGGGTTTAGAGGAGGTGGCATAGACCGACGCAGATACCAGCACTGAGGTAGGACCCGCTATTCTGGGTGTGGGTAGGACGTGACTCGGTCCCAGCCTCCACCAAATTCACCCAATGTGCCGTCAGGGAGATATAGTGGCCCTGCCCGCCAGTACTTGTCCACGTGTCTGTGGTTAAGTGGACCTTCCCAGTAACCGTGCTGGTGAGGATGCGATTTATGTTGCGGGATACGTGCTGGTGTAGAGCTGGGACGGCACACCGGGAAAAATAGTGGCGACTGGGGATAGAGTAGCGCGTGACCACCGCCACCATCATGTTTTTGAAAGTTTCTGTTTCCTCTAGCCTGTATGGCAGCATCTCCAGGCTGATTAATTTTGCAATGTGCACGTTTACAGCTTGTGCATACGGGTGCGTTGTGGCTGAGTTGCGCTTTTGCTCCAACGCTTTTGCTAGGGACAGCTGAACGCTGCGCTGAGAGACATTGCTGGATGGGGTGGAGGACAGTGGAGGTGAGGGTGTGGGTGCAGGCCGGGAGGCGCACGTGCCAGTATCCTGAGTTGGATCTGAGTGGCAGGTTGGGGGACAAGGCAGTGGTGTTACCCGGAGGCAGTGAACGGCCTTCGTCCCACCTTGTGGGGTGCTTGTCCAGCATATGCCTGCATATGCTAGTGGTGGTGAGGCTGGTAGTGGTCGCTCCCCGGCTGATCTTGGCGCGACACAGGTTGCACACCACTGTTCAGCGGTCGTCCACGCTCTCACTGAAAAACATCCACACCTTTGAACACCTAGCCCTCTGCACGGAGGCTTGGCGCGCGGGAAGGGGGGGGGGGGTGCTTTGGGAATCAGTTGGGGGATTCTTCGCTCTGGCCCTGCCTCTACCTCTGGCCACTCCACTGCCTCTTCCAAGCTGTCCTGCTGCTGCACTTGCCTCCCCCTCTGAAGCCCTGTCCTCAGTAGGCTTAGCAAACCAGGTAGTGTCAGTCACCTCATCGTCCAGCTGCTCTTCCTCCGAATCCTCTGTGCGCTCCTCCCTCTGACTTACTGCCTTTACTACTACCTCACTGATAGACAACTGTGTCTCATCATCATCATCATCCTCACCCACTGAAAGCTCTTGAGACAGTTGTCGGAAGTCCCCAGCCTCATCACCCAGACCCCGGGGACTTTCCAAAGGTTGGGCATTGGTCAAGACAAACTCCTCAGGTGAGAGAGGAACCATTTTTTTCCCACTCATGGCAGGGGCCCCAGAACAGTTCCTGGGAGTATGTCTGCTCAGAATATGTCATTTTCATGGAGTGAGGAGGCTGGGAGGAAGGATGAGTTGCAGCCAGAGGAATCAGAGTTGCAGTCCCTATCTGGGAGTAGTGGACTGCATAGAAGACTGGGTGGTCGACACATTGCTGGATGCACTTTCTGCCATCCACGACAGGACCTGCTCACACTGCTCTGTTTGTAATAAAGGTCTACCACATGGACCCATAAATTGTGATATGAAGCTGGGGACCCCAGAAACTTGCCTCTCTCCTAACCCCACAGAAGCCGGCTGTGATTCACCTGGACCAGGAACTCAGCCTGTGCCCACACCCTCACTTGCACGTCCATGTTCACGTCCTCGACCCTTACACCTACTCCTCATCATGGTGGATTAAGAATAGAGCAGGGGCTAAATAAAGTACCCCGCTGTATAGCACTGGCAACCTGGCCTTAATTCACCGCACACAGAGACTTGTAGATAGCGGAGGCTCTACTGCTCGCAGAGAATCGTAGATAATAGAGGCTGTGTGGAGTGGGAGAACACTGTAAAGCCAGTGGAGAGTGCTGGTAACTGTGGCGATCTCAACCCCACCAAGCTGCATAATACTAAAATGGAATCACTACAACTCCAAGTAGCCTCCCAGTAAAATCCACATGGTCAGATGTAGCCCTAAGAAGGACCGTTGGGGTTCTTGAAGACAGGATCCTACACTACCACTGTCCCTATCTCAGCAGCACTTTCCCTATACTCTGCATAATCGACTGCAGCCCGAGATAAAAAAAGAAAAAAAAGTGCAAAACTGCTCCCAGCAGCCACAACAGTAATGCACACGGTCAGATGTGGCCCTAAGAAGGACCATTGGTGTTCTTGAAGACAGGATCCTACACTAACACTCTCCCTATAGTAGCAGCAGCACTTTCCCTATGCACTCCCAGTGTGTGTCTGAGGCGAGCTGCGGGCGGGGCCGCTTTAAATATTCATCAGTCACTTGATCTCGCCAGCCACTCACTTCAGGGGGGTGGGATAGGGCTGGCACATCACAGGAGGAAGTGGTATTGCCTTCCCTGCATGTCTATTGGCTAGAAAATGGCTCTAAACATGTGGGGAAGAAAATGGAATTGACTCGAGTACCGCATGGTACTCGAGTCAATTCAATTCGAGTAACGAGCATCTCGAGGTCCCTAATGCTCGGACGAGTGTGCTCGCTCATCTCTATTAGTTAGTTCTTTTTTTTTTTATTAATTAATTTATTTTAAGGGAGGAGTAAAAACAAAAATGGGAAAAAATAAAACAAAAACAAAAATGCGTGGCCACTGAGGGGTTAACTTTAGAGATGAGCGAGTGTACTCGCCCAAGCTTGATACTCGTTCGAGCATTAGCGTACTCGGGATGCTCGTTACTCGAGACGAGCACCACGCGGTACTCGATTCAATTCCATTTCCTTCCCTGAAAGTTTTGCGCCATTTTCTGGCCAATAGAAACGCAGGGAAGGCATTACAACTTCCTCCTGTGACGTTTCAGCCCTGTCCCACCCCCCTGCAGTGAGTGGCTGGCAAGATCAAGTGACCCCTGAGTATTTAAAGTGGGTCCGCTCGCGGCTCGCCACAGTCACACACTGGGAGAGATCAGGGGCAGTGCTGCTGCTGCTATAGGGAAAGTGTTAGTGTAGGAACCTGTGTACAAGAACCCCAACGGTCCTTCTTAGGGCCACATCTGACCATCTGCATTACTGTTGTGGCTGCTGGTAGCAGTTTTGCTTTTATTTTTGTATATCGGGCGTGTAGCCCCATTACAGCTATAGCGTTCTCAGGCTGCAGTCTGTACTGCATAGTATAGGGACAGCGTTGCTGAGATAGGGACAGTGGTAGTGTAGGATTCTGTGTACAAGAACCCCAACGGTCCTTCTTAGGGCAACCTGTGACTGTGTGCATTTTACAGGTTGTCGGATGGGAGTTGTAGTCCATCACTATTGCACAGCTAGGCCTGTTTGCAGCCTTCCGTATAATTTTTTTTCTGGCTGCAGTTAGCGTTAGAATACCGCTGTCAGCCTCCAACTGTACGCCAATAATTCCATTTTTTTTTTTACACCGCTCTGTGTCTGTGGTCAACTTCACGCACAACGTACGGCGACAGCCCCTGGTAGAGGGAAAGTCATATACACGCTATATAGCCGGTATTCTTTTTTTAAAATAAAAATAAATATATAAAAGCTCCTTCTTAGGGCTACCTGTGACCGTGTGCATTTTACAGGTTGTCTGATGGGAGTTGTAGTCCCACACTATTGCACTTAGGCCTGTTTGCGGCCTTCCTGACTATTGATTTCTGCCTGGAGTTTGCCTTACTATACCGCTCTCAGCGACAAAGTCTACACACATAATTCCAAGATTATTTACACTGGCCTGTGTCTGCAGTGAATTAGAGACGCACAGCATACGGCCACAGCAACTGGTAGAGGGAACGTGATATACACACTATCCAGCCTGTATTCTTTGACCAAAAAAACCCCAAAAAGCTCCTACTTAGGGCTACCGCTGAGCGTCTGCATTTTACTGGGTGCCTGGTGGGAGTTCTGGTGCATGACTATTGCATTGCTTCCATTTTTTTCTGCCTGGAGTTAGCGTTACGATTCCGCTCTCTGCGTAGAAAACTGTACGCATATGATTCCATAATTATTTACAGCGGTCTGTGTCTGCTCTATTCATAATCCACGATGCTGAGGGGTAGGGGTCAAGGATGTGGATGCGGGCGAGGATGCGGAGTTCCAAGTGAGGGTGTGGGCACAGGCCAAGTTTCTGGTCCAGGTGTATCCCAGCTGGCTGCTGTGGGATTAGGAGAGAGGCAAGTTTCTGGGGTCCCCAGCTTCATATCACAATTTGTGGGTCCATGTGGTAGACCTTTATTGCAAACAGAGCAGTGTGAGCAGGTCCTGTCGTGGATGGCAGAAAGAGCATCCAGCAATGTATCGACCACCCAGTCTTCTACGCCGTCCACTGCTGAAACTCTGAATCCTCTGGCTGCTGCTCCTCCTTCCTCACAGCCTATACTGATGCAACAAAAATGGTACTGGGGTCTGCATATGCTTCTGCTACATTAATGTTACAGGGGTCTGCTGCTAGAGAAATGTTACTGGGGTCTGCCTATACTTCCGCTACATAAATGTTACAGGGGTCTGCTGATATTGCTGCTACAGAAATGTTACAGGGGTCTGCCTATACTGCTGCTACAGAAATGTTCCTGGGGTGTGTTTATACCTTTGCTACAGGAATATTACAGCGGTCTGCCTATACTATGGGTGCACTAAGTCTTCCCATTGCAGTGCTTTACCTATGTGGCACAAATAGTACAGTGGCTGACTAGGCCTGAATTGCTGTCCGAGGCCAAGTTGCTTGGCGGGGCGAAACTCTCCCATGGTTGGGCACTCCGAGTACTTCCTGTGTAATACCATCTTTGTGCACTTACAGCATAGGCTAGGCCAAGGAACTCAAAGACTGCCTCTTCCAGTCTTGAGCTATCTATGTTGTGTCACATGGATTTCTTGTTGCTATGTAACTCAGGGCACCTTGGGTCACAAAGGTGGAGGCTTGGAACCGAGCCTGACCCTGGGCCCGCTAACGTGCTTCCCACACAGACTATAGCGGGTCCTGGTCATGGTGTCTTGGCCTTGTAATGCCACCTCCTCCCGCTTGGGGTCAGGGGATCAGCAATGCACATCATGTGCTTTCTCTAGTGTTACTACAGTTATCGGAGAAACTTGTTTGGGCCAAATGAGATGAGCGTAACTGCATTAACGTTACAGGAGCCTGCCTATACTTCAGCTGCAGAAATGTTACAGGGGTCTGCCAATACTGCTGCTACATAAATGTTTCTGGGGTCTGTGTATACTTCTGCAACTAAAATGTTACTGTGGTCTGTCTATACTGTTACTACTGAAATGTTACTAATACTGGGCTATGCCTATACTGCTGAAACTGAAATGTTACTGGGGTCTGACTATACTGTAACTCAGGAGAAGAGGCAGCGGTGTGTCCCGCAGGCAGTGCTTGTGTTTGGTTGGAGGTAGTGTGGTGCTTAGCTAAAGTGCGCCTTGCTAATGAGGGTTTGTCCGGAGTTTGTCTGGAGCTACACAATGCTACAACATCAGCATCGAGGGGCATTTTCTGCTCAGCCATCGTGGTAACTTCCCGGAAAACCTTGGTGCCCTCAGCCATGAGCAAGGTGGACGATCCCACCAAGATGTGAAGGTCATGGAGGCAGGGTATCAGGGTAGACGGGGTGCATATATCAGGGCCGGCTATTATTGGGGCATCAAACTGGATTGCCAAAGATTGAACAACACTCCGTGACAAGCTATCAGCCTAACTATTTCCCTTTACCGCTACTACTTGCACACAATGTGACACAAGAACACTAGACCCTTTGTACGGACACGGTGACCTTTACATAAACATTACATTCAGAACTCATTTATTGTATTGTTCTCCATTGTATGTCCATGTTGGTCATTGTGAGCAGATTATTGACCCACCGGCCGCACTGTGTACTGCGGCTACTGCCTTTACATGTATGACTGCAGGTAGATACAGTGACCGGAGACTAGTGGGTTAAGGGTTAAATGTACATAGCTAGGCCGGTGTCCCGTGGGAAGTCACGCATGGGGCAGCCCGGACAGGGAGCTGTCTTCCGTGAAGCTTCTTGATGGCACCCCATGGTATTTATTATCCCCTCCTCCCCACGGAGGCATCACATAGACATAGAACAAGAGCAGCGTCCGAGGCAGCTAGGAGAGCCCGTCCTAGAGAGCGCTGCCCCCTCCCCTCACACCTGCCCGGAGGAGGGTTCATGGGAGGGCATGAGATGCAGCAAAGCCGGAGTGACCCTACTGTACTGAGAAGGAAGCTGGAGGCCGGCCGGGAGACGGAGCTCAGCTACAGTTGTACTGATGCCGTACCATCTGCGTTGCTCCTATTCACTTACAGCTGAGCGGCCCTGGTGCATTATGTCTCCAGCGGATGTAAGGGTGGAAACATGGGTTGGGAGCCCCGAGTTAGATGGTACGTCTAGGCGAGGGGCACGACGGTGGACCGGCTGCCGCACACACACCTCCCCACATGTACCGCCCATTCCCCTGGCAAGCTCACATATCTCCCAGGCGGATTCCCATCTCTGGTCCTGTCTCACACATCTCCCCGCCGGATTGACATCTACTCTCGTTTCCCCCCGGGCGCTCGCTGGACAGCTTTGTCTGCTCCCAGCTCCTGTCCCCGTCGGCCGCAGCAGCCGTCGCCGCTGTCACCCTACGCGCTGGCCTCCGCTCCCGTACACCGATGGCACTGGTGCCGCTGCCACGGCGAACCCCGCTCTCGCTGCCCATGGCGCCGCTGGTGGCCAGCTCTGCCGATGACTGTGCGCTGCTTTTGTTCGGCCGGAGCAGCGGCTTGCCTACAAGAGCTCCACTAGCTGCCCCTGACACTGCTCTCTTTCTGGGTCGCCTCCTTGGGCGCTAAATAGAAGAGCTGATTAGCGATCTGGAAGGGTATAGGGGACGGGGTTGTGGGGGAAGCGGGGGTCTCACAGGACCGATGGTCCTTTAGCTTTCTGGACCAACACGCTCTCCCGTAGGAATCCCAGCGGACACTGTACAACATCTGCTGCCCCCGGGGATCTACAGTGCAACCCTCCCTGCGGGTTCTGTACGATGTCACCGACTGTGGCACTGGATCTGGCGCTGAGAGTCCCGCTGTATCACTGCTCCGCTCGGACATCAGTGACTGACAGGCCATCGCCGGCTGCAGGAGACCCGCGGGTAGAAGGCTTTGTTCAGGCGTCATTTCTTGGCGATCTACATCCCGATTAGAGCGTTGTTAGATGCCACCGCTCTTCAGCCAAATCCCAAATTCCATCTTCACCGTCAACGATTGATGGGAACTACAGAGCCGATGCAATGGCCGTCACGTCCAGCACATGGTATCCCTGGGATGATATAGAACGGGCAGCAGCCCGCGGGAGGAGATGCACCTGCAGAGAAGAAGAATCGCTTCTTCTTGTGGACAACCACACCCATCATGTCCGGGGTATTAAAGGGACGATAACGTGTGGCATTCCCGATCGTCTGAGTGTACAGGGGGGTACTGGATTTCCTCATCTTACATTGTGCCGCAGTATAGAGAAGTCTGCAGTATATACAGTATACATTCAGCACCCGGGAGCTGGCAGTGAGCGGAGGCGCCGCCTGTGCTACACCTCTGGGCTCTCGGCAGCTCCAGGTCGTCCTCGCATTGTGCAATCAGCTTCTGCACGATGGAGATTGTGGAGTAGATCCCGGGGATGGTGACAAGGGCCGGGAATAGAGGGAAGGCGCTCCCGCAGCGGTTTTATCTCCGCAGATACGCGGTGATGTGCAGATCGGGAGAACTATGGCGAAGATCTCGTGGCCTCCTCTCCGCTCCTCCCCGGAACCTCCGCCAGCGGCGGCTATAAACGGTTGCATGAGATGTCAGAGAGTGAGGAGTCACGTTGAACGCGAGCTCTCCTGTCCGGTTCTGACCGGTGACGGACTCTTATCCCGGGCAGGGAAGCACAAGAGGAGAACGGAGCGGAGAGAGGCCCGGATGGGATAAGGCAGTAGCTGTGCTCAGTGTCAGCCAATAGCAGCTCAGGACGGGCCTGCTCACGAGCCAATCAGAGCGCGGCCGCTGTACATATAAGAGGCGCCACCAGCGCCGCTCTCAGAGTTTCTCTTCCAGGAGAGTTTTAGTATTTGATTTCCGCAGCACACAATGGCAGAAACCGCGCCAGCCGCCGCTCCTCCTGCCGCCGAGCCGGCTGCCAAATCCAAGAAGCAGCCGAAGAAATCCGCCGCAGGGGGCGCCAAGAAAAGCAAGAAGTCCTCCGGTCCCGGCGTGTCGGAGCTGATCGTCAGAGCCGTGTCCGCCTCTAAAGAGCGCAGCGGGGTGTCTCTAGCCGCCCTGAAGAAGGCTCTGGCTGCCGGAGGGTACGATGTAGAGAAGAATAACAGCCGCCTGAAGCTGGCCGTCAAGTCTCTGGTCACCAAGGGCAGCCTGCTCCAGGTGAAAGGCAGCGGCGCATCCGGCTCCTTCAAGCTGAACAAGAAGCAGGAGACTAAGGACAAACCGGCCAAAAAGAAGCCAGCGTCTGCGGCCAAGCCCAAGAAGCCCGCTGGAGCCAAGAAAGCGGCGAAATCTCCTAAGAAGCCCAAGAAGGCTCCGGCCAAAAGCCCGAAAAAAGCAAAGAAACCTGCAGCGGCCGCCGCCAAGAAAGTGGCCAAGAGCCCGAAGAAAGCCTCAAAGCCGAAGGCCGCCCCAAAGCCCAAGAAGGTGACGAAGAGTCCGGCTAAGAAGGCGGCCAAACCCAAAGCTGCCAAGAGTCCGGCTAAGAAGGCTGTTAAAGCCAAGAAGAGTGCGGCTAAGAAATAAGCTGAAGCCGCCCATGCATTTACCCCACAAAGGCTCTTTTCAGAGCCGCCACCTTCTCACCGCAGAGCTGTATTATCACTGCCTCGGATTCTGTTCTAGATAGCAGCGGCCCATAGCGGCTACAGGGGACTTCATATCAGTTGGGAGTCTAGGGAGCGAGGGGGAGGCTGTAGAGGGGGAGTAATACGAGACATTGTCGCCGCATCATCCCCGTTCCTGTTGGGCACTGTGACCTATACAACGCGTGTATGGATGCCGGGCTGAGTGTGAAGAGGGAGGGGACTCGCCGACCTAATGCATTTCCCATAAAATCAGCGCAGCTTCTAATGGGGGAGACTGCCGTGCAGCGTGGAGTGCGTGTTTCTGCGGACATATCAATGCAGGGAAGCAGCTGAGAACATGATTTCACAGACACCCGTACGTATCATGCAGTGGCCTGATAGGGTGAGGTGGGGCCAGCCTCTGCCGACTGCTGATTGGTCGCGGGCATCAAGCGTTTTGGCGGGCTAGTGGTTTGTTTGAAAAAGCCAATGAGATGTAGGGGGCGTTGTTTCTAAGAGCCAATAGGGAAGAGCAAGTAGGGTATAAAGGCTCTGCTCTGTCTACGGCTCCCATCATATCACATCTGTGTGCATCTCTACAGTAGAGCTATGGCCAGAACCAAGCAGACCGCTCGTAAATCCACTGGAGGGAAAGCTCCCCGCAAGCAGCTGGCTACGAAGGCCGCCAGGAAGAGCGCTCCTGCCACCGGCGGAGTGAAGAAGCCTCACCGCTACCGTCCAGGTACAGTGGCTCTCCGTGAAATCCGTCGCTACCAGAAGTCCACCGAGCTGCTGATCCGTAAGCTTCCCTTTCAGCGCCTGGTGAGAGAGATCGCCCAGGACTTCAAGACTGACCTGCGCTTCCAGAGCTCAGCGGTCATGGCCCTGCAGGAGGCCAGCGAGGCTTACCTGGTAGGGTTGTTCGAGGACACCAATCTGTGCGCCATCCACGCCAAGCGGGTCACCATCATGCCCAAAGACATCCAGCTGGCCCGCAGGATTCGCGGAGAGAGGGCTTAGATCTGCTCTGGGCACCGCATGGAACACAAAGGCTCTTTTCAGAGCCACCAAATCCTCCTCAAACGAGCTGCATCCTGTCCTCCGCTGTCATTTCCCCAACTCGGGTTCACAGCCAGCCTGTGTGCGGTGTACCCTGGCGCCGCCTCTCCCCAATAATGTTCTGTCGTCAGCAGGAGGTGGTCTGTTAACCCCTTCAGGGACCTAGTCAGTTCCTCAATTAATTTATGCCATTCTCTAATCTTTTAAATGTAGTAGAAAGAGATTTGAATTCCCGGCAGACTGTTATGAACGTGGTTGATCAAACGTGTCCGTATGAGGCATCTATCTGTGCCTGTGGGCCGGGAAGGGATTAGTGTTGAGGATCTATTTATGTGGGTATTATCTCATTGTACGAAGAAGAAAGACAGCAATACACAAAACTACACTAATTAATACCGCATAATGGGACTGGGAACCGGCCGGGAAACTTGAGAATTGTAAGAATACGCGTTAAATTCTAAATTCCAAACGGTTCTGTGTTAAACCAATCAGCAAGGAGAGGGGCGTGGCCAACATGTAATTGCCCCAATAGGAACGCCTAAACTGTCGTCATTGGTTACTGTTTTCAATCTGGTCCGCACGTTGAGTAGCTAAGGGAGGACGCTTGAACCGGTTTGCAATTGCTTTCTACTTACAACGTGGAAGATGTCTGGTCGCGGTAAAGGAGGGAAAGGTCTTGGGAAGGGCGGCGCCAAGCGGCACAGGAAGGTGCTCCGTGATAACATCCAGGGCATCACCAAGCCTGCCATCCGCCGTCTAGCTCGCAGGGGAGGCGTCAAGCGTATCTCCGGTCTCATCTACGAAGAGACTCGCGGCGTCCTGAAAGTCTTCCTGGAGAATGTGATCCGCGACGCCGTCACCTACACCGAGCACGCCAAGAGGAAGACCGTCACCGCTATGGACGTGGTGTACGCGCTCAAGCGCCAGGGCCGCACTCTCTACGGCTTCGGAGGTTAATAATTCTGCTCTTTCTCCATAACACAAAGGCTCTTCTCAGAGCCGCCCACCTCTTCCAAGGAAAGGCTGTAATACAACTTCTTGTGGGGTCGCTGCTGCCTGATTGCCCATCTATATATATAAATATATATATATATATATTTTTTTTTTTTATACATTGCTGGATGAATTGCAGGGAAGGGCTTATATATTTAACCCCTTCCCGACAATTCATCCCGCGATCGCCGGCAGCCAATTGCTTTCAATGGAGCCGGCTGTATTGCCGTCTCCATTGAATTCAATGGGCTAACACCGTTCTGCCGGGACAAGGTGAGTATACATATATATTTTTTTATTTTTACACATTTCTGGATGAATTGCAGGGAAGGGCTTATATATTTAAGCCCTTCCCGACAATTCATCCTGCGATCGCCGGCAGCCCATTGCTTTCAATGGAGCCAGCTGTATTGCCGATTCCATTGAATTCAATGGGCTAACATTGTTCTTCTCTGCCACAGCTGTTACAGCTGTGGCAGAGGAGAACGATCTTTATGCTGACGGGGGGGGGGGGGTGTCTCACTCTTGCCACTATTGTGCTTAATAGTGGGACCTGGGAACTTGAGATGCAGCCCAACAGCTAGCCCCTTGCCTGCCCTATCCGTTTCTGTGTCGTTCCCATCACTTTCTTGAATTTCCCAGGTTTTCGCAAATGAAAACCTTAGCGAGCATCGGCGATATACAAAAATGCTCGAGTCGCCCATTGACTTCAATGGGGTTCGTTACTCGAAACGAACTCTCGAGCATCACTGAAAGTTCGACTCGAGTAACGAGCACCCGAGCATTTTGGTGCTCGCTCATCTCTATTGCCAACTCTTATACAGGAAGAAGAGGGCGTATCCAAATGTTGCTTGGTACAAAGATTAGTGTTACGTAGCCTACTGTTACAAAGGTGAAAATACTTATTGATCTTAAGACTTATTGACATCTACCAAATATTCTCAAAGCTCTTAAGGCCTGTCTCAGACATAGAAATTACTTAAGTCAGGATATTGCTGTTGCAATTTTGGGAGATATCCAATATGTTCACCATTTTGTATGTATTTTCTGTTGTCAACTGTGAATATACAGTATTTTGTGTATGGTCTAGTCCTTTGGGGGAAGGGAACATCACCCCCCCCCCTCCACAAGAATTGGAGAAGCAGTGCTGTGTGTCCAAGAACTGGCAGAAACCTATCTAGGAATATCTTTGTCTTTGTCTTGGTCAAGCAGAGAGGAGAAACAGGATGTTCTTCTCATGAGACCAAATTCAAGAATGAACTGAGCGTGCTCACCGAAGTTCCTCCCAGATGGATGACATCACAAGCTACCTCACAAATACCTCCCTGTATGAACGACCAATCAGCACACTAAATGATGTAACCGTATACTTCCTGTGTTGAAACTTATTTAAGTTTTACCCGCGCTTAATAAAGCTAGAGACTCTTTTGGGGACACATGATGTAGACTCGTGGTCTTTGAAAGGCTCTCCAGGCCTGCACATATTATCTCATTTGAAACACACAGTATATCTGATATAATAATTTTGCGCTCACATTAGACAACATTTCTGCAATAGTTGTGTGTCTTCTCTGTTAACATAGCTTAGCCTTATTTAATTTGTCTTTTGACTTATCTTAAAATCCTAGTTCCCGGCACTACAAAGCATAGGTTTCAGTCTTCTCATCACGGGCTTCCGTATCTACAAATTTGGGACCTGGCAACGAGGTCATCAGATCGGTAGCGGTGTGGTCTGATAACACAGAGGATGGGTGCTGCTCTGGTGAAGTCCTGAAGGCGAGCATGTGAGGTTCGTATTAGAGGGATGTTTAGTCTGAGTGTGTTAACGGATGGGAGTGAGAGGGCTGTGTGGTATACGGAAAGGAGGGAGGTGATGCATGGTGGTGCGGCACCATGCACAGCTTTGTGGGTGCGGTTGAGGAGTTTAAATTTAGTTCTGCAGCGGATGGGCAGCCAATGCAGCGACTGGCATAGTGCAGAGGTGCCTGAATAATGGCGGGATAGAAAAAAAATGAGCCTAGCTGCCATGGTTAGTATGGATTGGAGCGAGTCTGGTGTGGGTGAAGCTGATGAGAAGCAAGTTGCAGCAGTCGAGTCAGGAGTGGTTGAATGCAACCACCAGTGTTTTTAGCATGTCCGTGGTGAGGAACAGACAAAATTTGGCAATATGTCTGAGGTGTAGGTTGAATATGTGGGCAAAAGATTGGATGCGCGGGTGTCTATGAGACCCAAACCAAACCGGCTGTTTACCACTCAGGGTATTTAAAGCAAACGCGGATGCTAGTACTTCTGTAAAAGTCTCATTAAATCAGTTACAGTTCCTTTCATCGCTCCAAAGACAACATGAAACATGAAGAAATTTTAATGGGCAAAGCAGGACAATTCATTCTGTGTATGTGTCAGATAGCTGAACACCGCGCTGGGAAACCTTTGTGTACCAAGAGTATAGACAATCCCCAGAAGCATTTCTGTACCTGGAGTACAGGCGAACACCTGAAAAAAATGTCTTTACCAAAAGTATAGGCGAACCCCTGAAAAATTGGTGTACCAAGAGTGCCGGTGTACCCCTGAGGGTGAAACCCAGAAACTTTTTTTTTTTAAAGATAGAGCTCGTAGTTGCTTAATTTGTAACAGAGCCTGGATGCAGCCCTCCAAAAAATTTACTTTTAACAGAGCCTTTTGGCCCTCTGAAAACTTGACTGTTCAGCGTGAGGAAAGATGAGGGGGGGGGGGGAAGATCAGAGAGGCATAGACCAACCTACTTTCCCCCTTTTTGGGGGTGATAGAGGGTGCAGGGTCCCCGTGTTCAGCGTACGTTTGTGCCACGTGTCCAGTTTTAATCCAAGTAGTTTTTTTATTGAGTTTACATATGATAGGATGTTACATTCACATCATCACAGTAAATAGACTGATATATAAGAATATCACAAAAACAGGATTAGAAGATTACTGCTTACTTAACAGTCGTTAATCATTGAAGGTGATTTTGATTGTCGCTGATAAAAAGCGATGAACAGAAATATATTTGGTATACATAAAGAAAACAAATATTTTTCAATAACCAAACTAAACTTCAGTGTGGTCTACGATTATATCTCAGGAACTATGCACGACGCGTCTATATTAAAGAGTCCGAACAGGCTTATCGTAGGATATGATTTAGCCAGGGGTTCCACATGCGAGAGAAGTTAGGCATGGTGTCAGTTGATAATGCTAAAAATTTTTCGTAGGAGCAACAGTCAGACATAACATCAGAGACCTCGGATAGTGTTGGGAGGACTGCGGATCTCCACTTCCTGAAAACAACTAACTTGGCAACCATCATTAAAGGGGTTGTCCCGCGCCGAAACGGTTTTTTTTTTTTTCAAACCCCCCCCCCCCCCCCCCCTGTTCGGCGCGAGACAACCCCGATGCAGGGACGTACAGAAAGCTTACCGGAGCGCTTACCTTAATCCCCGCGCTCCGGTGACTTCTATACTTACCTGTGAAGATGGCCGCCGGAATCCTCTTCTTCCGTGGACCGCAGCTCTTCTGTGCGGTCCATTGCCGATTCCAGCCTCCTGATTGGCTGGAATCGGCACGTGACGGGGCGGAGCTACACGGAGCCGGCATCCTGCACGAAAGGCTCCATAGAAGAAAGCAGAAGACCCGGACTGCGCAAGCGCGGCTAATTTGGCCATCGGAGGGCGAAAATTAGTCGGCACCATGGAGACGAGGACGCCAGCAACGGAGCAGGTAAGTATAAAACTTTTGATAACTTCTGTATGGCTCATAATTAATGCACAATGTATATTACAAAGTGCATTAATATGGCCATACAGAAGTGTATAGACCCACTTGCAGCCGCGGGACAACCCCTTTAAGTGGCATATCAGTTTTCGCCTTGGAAATGGGATGTTGTTGCATTTTAGCAGCAGTAGGGCTAGTTCTGGTGTCTTAGAAATAGAGCAGTTAGAGATTTCTTGAGAAATAAGAAATATTTCTCTCCAAAACGATTGTATGGATGGACAGGACCAGAGTAAGTGTATGAGCGAGCCTTCTTGACCGCAGCCTCTCCAGCAATGTGGGTCCGTACCGGGAAAACATCTAGCCAATTTAGCAGGAGTGTAGTACCATCTAGTTAAGGTTTTATATTGTATCTGGAGGAGATTGGCCGACAAGGTAGATTTATTTGCCCACTCAAAGGCTAATAGCCATTGATCTACAGAGAAGGATCTCCCCAAATCCGTTTCCCAATTTAGCAAATGAATTTTCTTCCTTGTGCCCATATCTCCTGAAAGAATGTTGTAAAATTTTCTTGTTAAGGAGGTATTTGATGAATTTGCTTTGGAAAATAAGCTGAGTAATTTATTAGGTAAATAGTACTTTTCCAAATGGGTCTTTGATAGAAAGGAGCATAGTTGGCAGTAAGAGTGGAACTCTTTATCAGAGATTCCATGTTTGATTTTTAAGGATTGAAAAGAAGCAATCCTTCCCTCCAGAAAAAGGTCCGCTATTTGGGTTATTCCTGCCTTGGTCCAATTCAGTATTGATAAGTTCGGAATGAAATAAGTGAGGATTTCTAGGGGGAGTTTAATCTCTCTTTTATTTGTATCTCCTTTTAATTTGAGCTTGCATATATTTCAGGCTTGTAAGGTTGCTAACATGGGCGGAGAGAAACCTTGAAGCTCCAAATCTAAGGTGGGGTGTAGAGGGGGTCCGGCTACTGTCGTAGCTAAGAGTAGGGACTCTAATTCTCTATTTTTGTTGAAGTGTTTTTCTATATGTTGCCATGGAGGGGGCTGGTCTGTACCTACCCAAGGGGCAGGCAAATTTAGATTGATAGCTTGGCAATATGCCCACAAGTCCAGAACCCCCAAACCTCCTTGTCTACGGTTAAGAAACAATATTTTGGATGCAACTCTGGGTCTTTTATTGTTCCAGATGAAGGACGATAGTTGTCTCTGAAAAGCTACTATTTTGCTATAGGGGATTGGGAGAGCCATGGTGCGAAACAGGTATAAAAGTTTAGGTAGGACTAACATTTTGTACAACATAATTCTACCTATCCAGGATTGTTCATGTCTCCCCAGATAGATCAATTCCTCCTGAATTGAAGTGAAAAGAGGGTCTAGATTAAGCACCAGCATTTCCGACAATGGAAGAGATAGGTTTATTCCCAAATATGGGATCGCTGTTTTCCATGAAAATTTAAACTCGGTTTGAATGGCCTCCTTTAGGGAGGAAGGAACGTTTATGCCTAGGATTAGGGACTTATTTATATTTAATTTGTAGTAAGATGCATTACTGAATTCTCCGATAATGTCCTGCAATGCCCTCAACGACGTTAGTGGGTTTGATAACGTTAGTAGGACATCATCGGCATAGAGTCCAATCTTGTGTTGTCTACCATTCATTGGGTAGCCGATGATATGGGGGGAACATCTAATCAGTTCGGCCAAGGGTTCCATAACCATTATAAAAAGCAGGGGGGAGAGGGGGCAGCCCTGTCTAGAGCCATTGGTGATTTGAAAAGGAACAGATAGGGCTCCATCAATCAAGACATTCGCCGACGGGCAAGAGTAAAGTGCCTTAATTGCTTTAAGTAAGTTATTACAGATGCCAAACTTTTCCAGGACCGCAAATGCGAAGTCCCAATGTAGTCTGTCGAAAGCCTTCTCTGCATCCAGGGCAAGGAGTAGAGAAGGCGCTCGACTAGACCCCATGCGTGACAACAGGTTGACAACCCTTCTTGTTCCATCCGATGTCTGCCTACCTTTGGTGAAGCCCACCTGATCGCCATGAATTATATCTGGGAGTATTTGAAGAAGTCTTGCCGCTAAAATTTTGGAAAAAAGTTCTGCATCCGAACTAAGTAAGGAAATAGGCCTAAAATTTGCTGGGTTATCTGGTGTTTTTCCTGGTTTGGGGATTGCAACAATAGTGGCCCGGAGCATCTCTGTTGGCATGGTGCTCTTTGTAATGGCTTCATTAAAGATATCAACTAAGTAGGGGGAGAGGGTCTGCAAATGGATCTTATAATATTCGTTTGTGAAACCGCCTGGGCCTGGTGATTTAAAGTTTTTTAATAGTTTGATAGTTGATAAAACTTCTGTTTTAGTGATAGGGGCATCCAGATCGTATTTAGATGGGTCTATTTTGGGAAGGGGCACTTTTTGTAGGAAGTGGTTGATTAATTCTAAGGTCGGTTGGGGAGTGGCGGGGTCATTTTTTAAATTGTATAGATTGGCGTAAAACGAGCTGAATTCGTTAGCAATATCTTGGGAATGGGTGAGCCTTACATTTGGGTTGCTAGGTTTGAGTAAAAATGGAACCCTTGCCTTTATAGGTTTTGGTTTGACTTTGTTTGACATAAGTTTGGAGGGCTTATTATATGAAGAATAATAATTAGCTGTCATGTAATTGGTGTTTTTATTATGTTCTTCTATAAGTAGTGATCTCAATTTTCTCCTAAGAGTTGCTAATTCGATATGATCAGACGTCTGGGAGGTTTTTTGGATTTTGGTTTCTATGGTTTGGATTTGGCTTAACAATTCGTCCATCAGTTTTTTCTTATTTATTTTATGTTGGGCGCTTATTTTGATCAGTACCCCTCTAATGACCGCTTTGTGGGCATTCCATAGAGTGAAAGGACTGATTTCCGGGCCTGCATTTATCTCAAAATATTCCCTCAAGGCTTCAGCGATTAAAATTTTATTTTTGGGGATGTTCATTAACGGAACATTGTAGCGCCAAATCTTGGTGTTTGTTCTAGCGGGTCCAAGGTCTAATTTAAGGAATATTGAGGAATGGTCAGACCAAGTTGCTATACCAACTTCAGATGTCTTGACTAGTGGTAGTGTCCATCTATCTGTTATGAACAGGTCTATGCGTGAAAAAGTTTTGTGGCGTGGGGAGAAATACGTGAATTCTTTAGAAGAGGAATTCAAACATCTAAATAGGTCGTATACAGCTTCTTTATGAAGCCAAGGGGAGAGTGTAGGCGAGGATCTATGGATATTTGTTGAGTCAAGATTTCTATCTGGTGTAATGTTAAAGTCTCCACCTATTATTAATTTACCTATCTGTAGTTTTTTAACTTTTTTTATGGTTTTATTTAGAAAGGAAATTTGAGATGTATTTGGAGCATAAATGTTAGCAAACGTTATAGGAGTTTGATCAATAGTGCCGGATAGAATAAGGTACCTTCCCTTAGGGTCTATTAGGCTGTCTTTAAGTGTAAAGTTGACTTGGGCTTTAAAAGCAATTAATACGCCTGCTTTCTTTTTAGGGGCGCAGGCCATATAAATTTGGGGGAAATTTTTATTGGAAAATTTTGGGCATGCTAAAGAGGAAAAATGTGTTTCCTGTAGAAAAATCACATCAGCCCCCATTTGCCTGGCATCCTTCCACACCATGGCTCTCTTAAAGGGTGAATTTAGACCTCTCGCGTTTTGAGATGTAAGCCTAAGTGACATGGTTTTCAATCATGTGGATATTAAAGTTCCGAGAGTGAGACAAGACCACACAAACAACAGATAAACAATTATAGGTACATACGAATGAGAGTGCATCAGGTTCGACATTTGTAGGGGATGTCATGCAGATTTCTTGATGCCTAAGAAGAAAACTGGAGAGAACAAAACAAGTGTAACAAACATCAAGAAAGGCAGGGTTTGTTGCCTGCATACTGGTGGGGGAGAGCAAAAGTTCGCCTGAGGTTGGTCAACCTTCCCTCAAGGTTGGCATGAGCAATCTCACCCAGGAAACAAGAAGCAAAAAAGCTTAAATTTGGAGAGTCCCATTCTGGGTTTGGGAGTCTCTGAATGTAGATTCAAGTATGGGTCGTACGGGACCACGAGTTGGATAATTTGTTGGGTCTTGTTGTAGAGGTGTCCCGGCTAAACTCCGGGAGATAAATATTCCACGTCGCGAGAGTCTTACTTCCCTCTTGGGGAGTTGCGATAATATGGAGGGTGCCGTCTTTGTTGATCAGCAGTTTCGTTGGGAAACCCCATTTGTATAGGATTTTGTTTGCGCGTAGTGCCGCCGTCACAGGAGCAAAGGCTTTTCTTGCTTGGATGGTTGCTTGGGAGAGGTCAGAGAATATTTGAATTTTAGAGAAAGGATCAGGCAAAGAGTCCATTTTTCGTGCTGCCTGCATCATGGCGTCTTTTACATGGAAAAAATGGATTCTCACAATCACATCCCTTGGAGTGTCTGGTGGGAGGAAATTTGGTTTGGGGAGTCTGTGAGCTCTATCTATAATCCGTTCAGACTCTGGAGTCCCTGGCAGAATGGCGGTGATAAGTTTTGCGAGGAAGGTTTTTAAGTTTGATTGATTTACGTTTTCTGGTATTCCTCTGAGTTTTAAGTTGTTTCGCCTACTCCTATCTTCTAGGTCCGCAAGTTTATTTTTAATAGCCGAAACTTCCTCCTCTAGTGAATAGTGTGAGTCAATTAGATTGTTATGTGAGGAGGTCAGCTCCTCCATCTTGTGCTCCACATGGTCTGTGCGGTCACCTAGTTCTTGTATGGATGAATTAACGGAAGTAGAAAGTATCTTAAAGTCCTTCTGCATAGACTTTCTCAAGGCCATCACTATGTTTTTTATAAACGATTCAGAGGCCGGTTGGTCTGTGGAGGGTAGATTTATAAACGGATCTTCTGCCGCAAGTGAGCTGGTATCAGAAAGGGAGGGGGAGTCTACTCTTGGCCGTTGCTTTTCAGGGCTAGAGGTGGGGGAAAAAGCACTTCCCCGCTGATTTACTGTTGCAGGCGCCATCTTATCTATGTCTCTGGTGAGATTGTGTGTGATAGATTTTTCACTCACCCTCCTCTGGCGTTGTGACAGCGGCTCTTGTTCTTGCCTGGGTGGGGAGGAATCACTGCTCTTCTCCCCTGCTCTACGATCGGTGCACAAGCTCCCTCTGACTCAGCAGAGGATTGCAGCGCTTCTCCGTCTATGGAACGTTCGGGGAGCGCGGGCGGGCCGTCCGCAGCTGCAGACTCTCCCCGGCCGGCACCCCGGGCAGAGAAGAAGTCGGAGACTTTCTGCGGGGGCGGCTTGGAAATCCTGCGCTTTGACATCGCTGTGTTCTCTCCGGTAGGTAGCTCGTCTTTAGGGTGAAGAAAGCTCTTTTAGCAGCTTAATAGTCGCTCGGAAGGGAACCAGCCAGCGGAGCCTAGCAAAATGCGCCCAGCTCGGTCGGCAGTCAGCCCCCCCCCCACACACACACGTGTCCAGTTTCGACACCAAATAGTTGTGTAGAGTTGCTAAATGGCCCACTGAAGCACGTCCTCTACCACTAGCGTTGTCAGATGGGAAATTTAGCATCAGCTTTTCCACCAGGTCCTTGTGGTATTGCATCACTCTCGTACTCCTTCCCTCTTCGGGAATGAGAGTGGAAAGCTTCTCATTATACCGTGGGTCGAGAAGGGTGAACGGCCAGTGATCCTGGTTGGCCATAATACATCTAACGTGAGGGTCACGGGAAAGGCAGCTTAACATGAAGTCAGCCATGTATGCCAGAGTCCCAGTACGCAACACATCACTGTCTTCACTAGGAGTATGACTTTCATGATCCTCCTCCTTTGCTTCAGCCCATACCCGCTGAGCAGATGTGAGGGAAGTAGCATGGGTACCCTATGCAGTGTGGGCGGCAGTCTCTTCCCCCTCCTTCTCCTCCTCCTCCACCCCCTCCTCCTCCAATACGCATTGAGAAACAGGCATGAGGGTGGTCTGGCTATCAAGCGACATACTGCCATCCCCCATCTCCTGTCATAACCGCAAAGCATCGGCCTTTATGCTTAGCAGCAAACTTCTCAGCAGGCAAAATAGCGGGATGGTTACACTGATAATGGCCGCACCACCGCTCACCATTTGTGTAGACTCCTCAAAGTTTTCTAGGACCTGACAGATGTCTGCCATCCATGCCCATTCCTCTACGAAGAACTGCGGAGGCTGACTACCACTGCGCTGGCCATGTTGCAGCTGGTATTCTACAATGGTTCTATGCTACTCGTACAGCCTGGCCAACGTGTGCAACATAGAGTTGCAGCATGTGGGCATGTCGCACAGCAGTCGGTGCTCTGGCAGCTGGAACTGATGCTGCAGTGTCTTGACGGTGGCAGCATCTGTAGTGGACTTCCTTAAATGGGAGCACACGCGACACACCTTGCTGAACAGGTCAGACAAATGGGGGTAGTTTTTCAGAAAGCGCTGAACCACCAGATTAAGCATGTGGGCCAGACATGGCATTGGCATGGCTGCCAAGCTACAGAGCCGCCACCAGGTTACGCCCATTATCACACATGACCATGCCTGGTTGGAGGTTCCGAGCTAAAGCCACAGATCTGTCTGCTCTGTCAAACCCTGCAACAGCTCTTGGGTGGTGTGCCTCTTGAATTCCAAGCCAGAGAAACCTTCACGGACGTAGGACCCGGAATCCTCGGTGTGGGTAGCACGTGAGCAGACCCAAGGTCAGACTCGGTCTCTGCCTCCACGACGTTCACCCAATGTGCAGTCAGGGGGATGTAGTGCCCCTGCCCTACAGCACTTGTCCAAGTGTAGGTGGTTAAGTTGACCTTTTCAGTTACCACGTTTGTGAGTGCACGGTTTATGTTGAGTGAGACGTGCTGGTGTAGGGCGGGCACGCACACCGGGAAAAATAGTGGCCACTGGGGACCGAGTACTGAGGTAACGCCGCCGCCATCATGTTGCAGAAAGCCTCAGTTTCTACTAGCCTGCATGGCAGCATCTCCAGGCTAAGTAGCTGTGCGGTATGCACGTTTAAAGATTGTGCATGTGGGTGTGTGGCAACTAGAGATGAGCGAGCGTACTCGTCCGAGCTTGATGCTCGTTCGAGTATTAGGGTGTTCGAGATGCTCGTTACTAGAGACGAGCACCACGCGATGTTCGAGTAACTTTCACTTTCATCTCTGAGACATTAGCGCGCTTTTCTGGCCAATAGAAAGACAGGGAAGGCATTGCAACTTCCTCCTGTGATGTTCCAGCCCTATACCACCCCCCTGCAGTGAGTGGCTGGGGAGATCAGGTGTCACCCGAGTATTTAAATCTGCCCCGCCCGCGGCTCGCCACAGATGCATTCTGACAGAGATCAGGGAAAGTGCTGCTGATGCTGCTGCTTCTATAGGGAGAGCATTAGGAGTTATTTTAGGCTTGAAGAATCCCAACAGTCCTTCTTAGGGCCACATCTGACCGTGTGCAGTACTGTTGAGGCTGCTTTTAGCAGTGTTGCACTTTTTTTTTGTTTTTGTATATCGGGCGTGCAGAGCATTGCGCCCTCAGTCTGCAGTCATTGTACATAGTATAGGGCCAGTACTTGTGAGGCAGGGACAGTGGGAAAGGTGAAAGAGATATACTGTCTATATAGGCAGTGGGCTTTTTCAAACAAATTTGGGAAAAATACTATATTTGGGCTGCCTGTGACCGTTTTCAGTGTACTGCGTGTCTGCTGGGGGTAGTAGTCCTAATTAATACGCAGCTAAGTGTTACAGCAGGCTTGCGCAAAATTGTTTCCTGGCTCTGCGTTGCCCGTTACATCACCACCGTCATCCCGTCCAGAGGGAAACAGTCTGCAGTAATTTTACATAGTATAGGGCCAGTACTGGTGAGGCAGGGACAGTGGGAAAGGTGAAAGTGATATACTGTCTATATAGGCAGTGGGCTTTTTCAAACAAATTTGCGAAAAATACTATATTTGGGCTGCCTGTGACCGTCTTCAGTGTACTGAGTGTCTGCTGGGGGTAGTAGTCCTAATTAATACGCAGCTAAGTGTTACAGCAGGCTTGCGCAAAAGTGTTTCCTGGCTCTGCGTTGCCCGTTACATCACCGCCGTCATCCCGTCCAGAGGGAAAGAGTATACATATATACGCTGCCTACAGTATCTGTCTGCTGTCTCAGCTCAGCCTTTCAAAAAATAGAAGCAAAATACTTAAGGCCCACTAGTGGCGTTTGGCCACTTGACTGCTTCAGCGCTGTGAATTTCACTAGCTGAGTCATACGCACCTACGTCTCACTACAGGCGTGCGCTAAATTGTTTCCTGGCTCTGCGTTGCCCGTTACATCACCGCCGTCATCCCGTCCAGAGGGAAACAGTATACATATATACACTGCCTACAGTATCTGTCTGCTGTCTCAGCTCAGCCTTTCAAAAAATAGGAGCAAAATACTTAAGGCCTACTAGTGGCCTTTGGACACTTGACTGCTTCTGCGCTGTGAATTCCAATAGCTCAGTCATGCGCACCTACGTCTCACGACAGGCTTGCGCAAAATTCGTTCCTGGCTCTGCTGTGCGTTCCGTAAGCGAAGTCAGCCTCCAACCACAGGCCAATAAGCGGCACATTTAATTACAGCGGTCTGTTTCTGCACTACTGGTAATACACCATGCTGAGGGGTAAGGGTAGGCCTAGAGGACGTGGACGCGGGCGAGGACGCGGAGGCCCAAGTCAGGGTGTGGGCACAGGCCGAGCTCCTGATCCAGGTGTATCGCAGCCGACTGCTGCGGGTTTAGGAGAGAGGCACGTTTCTAGCGTCCCCAGATTCATCTCACAATTAATGGGTCCACGCCGTAGACCTTTATTAGAAAATGAGCAGTGTGAGCAGGTCCTGTCGTGGATGGCAGAAAGTGCATCCAGCAATCTATCGACCACCCAGAGTTCTACGCCGTCCACTGCTGCAACTCTGAATCCTCTGGCTGCTGCTCCTCCTTCCTCCCAGCCTCCTCACTCCATTACAGTGACATTCTGAGGAGCAGGCAGACTCCCAGGGACTGTTCACGGGCCCTTGCTCAGAATGGGCAGCAATGGTTCTTATCCCACCGGAGGAGTTTGTCGTGACCGATGCCCAACCTTTGGAAAGTTCCCGGGGTCCGGGGGATGAGGCTGGGGACTTCCGGCAACTGTCTCAAGAGCTTTCAGTGAGTGAGGAGGACGACGACGATGAGACACAGTTGTCTATCACTCAGGTAGTAGTAATTGCAGTAAGTCCGAGGGAGGAGCGTATAGAGGATTCGAAGGAAGAGCAGCAGGGCGATGAGGTGACTGACCCCACCTGGTTTGCTAAGCCTACTGAGGACAGGTCTTCAGAAGGGGAGGCAAGTACAGCAGCAGGGCAGGTTGGAAGAGGCAGTGCGGTGGCCAGGGGTAGAGGCAGGGCCAGACCGAATAATCCACCAACTGTTTCACAAAGCGCCCCCTCGCGCCATGCCACCCTGCAGAGGCCGAGGTGCTCAAAGGTCTGGCAGTTTTTCACTGAGAGCGCAGACGACCGACGAACAGTGGTGTGCAACCTTTGTCGTGCCAAGATTAGCCGGGGAGCCACCACCACCAGCCTCACCACCACCAGCATGCGCAGGCATATGATGGCCAAGCACCCCACAAGGTGGGACGAAGGCCGTTCACCGCCTCCGGTTTGCACCACTGCCTCTCCCCCTGTGCCCCAACCTGCCACTGAGATCCAACCCCCCCTCTCAGGACACAGGCACGACCGTCTCCCGGCCTGCACCCACACCCTCACCTCCGCTGCCCTCGGCCCCATCCACCAATGTCTCTCAGCGCACCGTCCAGCCGTCGCTAGCGCAAGTGTTTGAGCGCAAGTACGCTGCCACGCACCCGCACGCTCAAGCGTTAAACGTGCACATAGCCAAATTGATCAGCCTGGATATGCTGCCGTATAGGCTAGTGGAAACGGAGGCTTTCAAAAACATGATGGCGGCGGCGGCCCCGTGATATTCGGCTCCCAGTCGCCACGACTTTTCCTGATGTGCCGTCCCAGCCCTGCACGACCACGTCTCCCGCAACATTGTACGCACCCTCACCAACGCGGTTACTGCCAAGGTCCACTTAACAGCGGACATGTGGACAAGCACAGGCGGGCAGGGCCACTATATCTCCCTGACGGCACATTGGGTGAATTTAGTGGAGGCTGGGACCGAGTTAGAGCCTGGGACCGTTCACGTCCTACCCACCCACAGAATTGAGGGCCCCAGCTCGGTGCTGGTATCTGCGGCGGTGTATGCTTCCTCCACCAAACCAACCTCCTCCTCCTACGCAACCTCTGTCTCGCAATCAAGATGTGTCAGCAGCAGCACGTCGCCAGCAGTCGGTGTCGCGCGGCGTGGCAGCACAGCGGTGGGCAAGCATCAGCAGGCCGTGCTGAAACTACTCAGCTTAGGAGAGAAGAGGCACACGGCCCACGAACTGCTGCAGGGTCTGACAGAGCAGACCGACCGCTGGCTTTCGCCGCTGAGCCTCCAACCGGGCATGGTCGTGTGTGACAACGGCCGTAACCTGGTGGCGGCTCGGCAGCTCG
The DNA here is from genome assembly GCF_035609145.1 of Eleutherodactylus coqui. NCBI lineage: Eukaryota > Metazoa > Chordata > Amphibia > Anura > Eleutherodactylidae > Eleutherodactylus > Eleutherodactylus coqui. The sequence continues at coordinate 208,335,396 of NC_089844.1, forward strand.
GCAGCCTCACGCACGTGCCATGCCTGGCCCACGTCTTTAATTTGGTGGTTCAGCGCTTTCTGAAAAGCTACCTACGCTTGTCAGACCTGCTCGGAAAGGTGCGCCGGCTCAATGCACATTTCCGCAAGTCCAAGACGGACGCTGGCACCCTGCAACATTGGTTTAATCTGCCAGTGCACCGACTGCTGTGCGACGTGCCCACACGGTGGAACTCTACGCTCCACATGTTGGCCAGGCTCTATGAGCAGCGTAGAGCTATAGTGGAATACCAACTCCAACATGGGCGGCGTAGTGGGAGTCAGCCTACTCAATTCTTTACAGAAGAGTGGGCCTGGTTGGCAGACATCTGCCAGGTCCTTGGAAACTTTGAGGAGTCTACCCAGATGGTGAGCGGGGATGCTGCAATCATTAGCGTCACCATTCCTCTCCTATGCCTCTTGAGAAGTTCCCTGCAAGGCATAAAGGCAGATGCTTTGCGCTCGGAAACGGAGGCGGGGGAAGACAGTATGTCACTGGATAGTCAGAGCACCCTGTCTATATCTCAGCGCGTTGAGGAGGAGGGGGAGGGGGAGGAGCATGAAGAGGAGGGGGAAGCGACAGCTTGGCCCACTGCTGAGGGTACCCATGCTGCTTGTCTGTCATCGTTTCAGCGTGTGTGGCCTGAGGAGGAACAGGCGGAGGAGGAGGATCCTGAAAGTGATCTTCCTAGTGAGGACAGCCATGTGTTGCGTACAGGTATCCTGGCACACATGGCTGACTTCATGTTAGGATGCCTTTCTCGTGACCCTCACGTTACACGCATTCTGGCCACTACGGATAACTGGGTGTACACACTGCTCGGCCCACGGTATAAGGAGAACATTTCCACTCTCATACCCGAAGGGGAAAGAGGTTCGAGAGTGATGCTATACCACAGGACCCTGGCGGACAAACTGATGGTAAAATTCCCATCCAACAGCGCTAGTGGCAGAAGGCGCAGTTCCGAGGGCCAGGAAGCAGGGGAGGCGCGGAGATCAGGCAGCATGTACAGCACAGGCAGGGGAACACTCTCCAAGGCCTTTGACAGCTTTATGGCTCCCCAGCAAGGCTTAGTCGGCGGGAGCACTGTAAAAGGATGGTGAGGGAGTACATAGCCGATCGCACGGCCGTCCTCTGCCCCCTACAACTACTGGGTGTCGAAGCTGGACACGTCGCCTGAACTCGCGCTGTATGCCCTGGAGGTGCTTGCTTGTCCTGCGGCTAGCGTCTTGTCGGAGAGGGTGTTTAGTGCGGCTGGGGGAATCATCACGGATAAGCGTACCCGCCTGTCAACCGACAGTGCCGACAGGCTTACAATCATAAAGATGAACAAAGCCTGGATTTCCCCAGACTTCTCTTCTCCACCAGCGGACAGCAGCGATACCTAAACAATACGTAGGCTGCACCCGCGGAGGGAAGCATCGTTCTCTATAACCATAAAGAACGGGGACCTTTTAGCTTCATCAATCTGTGTATTATATTCATCCTCCTCCTCCTGCTCCTCCTCCTGAAACCTCACGTAATCACGCCGAACGGGCAATTTTTCTTAGGCCCACAAGGCTCAGTCATATAACTTTTGTAAACCATGTTTATACGTTTCAATTCTCAATTCAATAAAGCATTGAAACTTGCACCTGAACCAATTTTTATTTTAACTGGGCCGCCTACAGGCCTAGTTACAAATTAAGCCACATTAACCAAAGCGATTAATGGGTTTCACCTGCCCTCTTGGTTGGGCATGGGCAATTTTTCTGAAGTACATTTGTACTGTTGGTAGACCAATTTTTTGGGGCCCTCGCCTACATTGTAATCCTAGTAATTTTTAGCCCACCTGCATTAAAGCTGACGTTACCTCAGCTGTGCTGGGCACTGCAATGGGATATATTTATGTACCGCCGGTGGCTTCCTGGGAGCCACCCATGCTGTCAGTCCACACAGAGTTGTAACTGCATGTGTCCACTTCTAAAGAACCCCAATCTGACTGGGGCATGCAGTGTGGGCTGAAGCCCACCTGCATTAAACCTGACGTTACCTCAGCTGTCATGGGCGATGCAATGGGATTTATTTATGTACCGCCGGTGGCTTCCTGGGACCCACCCATGCTGTCGGTCCACACGGTGTTGTAACTGCATGTGTCCACTTTTAAAGAACCCCAGTCTGACTGGGGCATGCAGTGTGGACCGAAGCCCACCTGCATTAAACCTGATGTTACCTCAGCTGTGATGGGCAAAGCAGTGGGATTTATTTATATACAGCCGGTGGGTTTCAGGGAGCCACCCATGCTGTGGGTGCACACGGAATTCCCATTGCGGAGTTGTACCTGCCTGTGACTATTTATAAAAAACCCCGGTCTGACTGGGGCATGCAGACACCTTGACAGAATGAATAGTGTGGCACATGGGTTCCCCATTGCTATGCCCACGTGTGCAGCTCCTGGTGGAGGTGGCACAGGATTGGATTTCTCATTGCTTCTGTACAGCATTATGGGCTATCGCTCCGTCACTTTTAAAGAGGGTCGCTGCCTGGGCGTGCCAACCCTCTGCAGTGTGTGCCTGCGGTTCCTCCTCGTGGCAGACACACTTATAAATAGACATGAGGGTGGTGTGGCTATGAGGCCAGCGTGTGGCATGAGGGCAGCTGAAGTCTGCACAGGGACACGTTGGTGTGCGCTGTGGACACTGGGTCGTGCGGGGGGGGGGGGGGGGTTGGGCGGCATGTTACCCAGGAGAAGTGGCAGCGGAGTGTCATGCAGGCAGTAATTGTGCTTTGTTGGAGGTCGTGTGGTGCTTAGCTAAGGTGTGCCTTGCTAATGAGGGTTTGCCAGAAGTAAAAATTGTTGGGAAGGGGGTGGGGGGGTGCTATTGTGGCTTAATAGTGGGACCTGGGAACTTGAGATGCAGCCCAACATGTAGCCCCTCGCCTGCCCTATCCGTTGCTGTGGCGTTCCCATCACTTTCTTGAATTGCCCAGATTTTCACAAATGAAAACCTTAGCGAGCATCAGCGATATACAAAAATGCTCGGGTCGCCCATTGACTTCAATGGGGTTCGTTACTCGAGACGAACCCTCGAGCATCGCAAAAAATTTGTCTCGAGTAACGAGCACCCGAGCATTTTGGTGCTCGCTCATCTCTAGTGGCAACGTATTTCCGCTTTCATTCCAACGATTGGGTTAGCGACAGCTAACGCTACACTGGTGCGCTGGGACACATTGGTGGAGGACCGTGAAGGTGAGGGTGTGGGTGCAGGCCGGGAAAAACTTGTGTCTGCGTCCTGGGAGGGGGGTTGCATCTCAGTGCCAGGATGTGACACTGGGGAAGAGGCAGTGGTGTGACCCGCAGGCGGTGAATGGCTTACGTTCCACCTTGTGGGGGTGCTTAGCCATCATATGCCTGTGCATGCTGGTGGTGGTCAGGATGGTAGCGGTGGCTCCCCGGCTGATCTTGGTGCGACACAGGTTCGCACCACTGTCTGTTGGTTGTCTGTGCTCTCAATAAAAAACCTCCAGACCTTCGAACACCTTTACCTCTGCATGGAGGCTTGCCGCGAGGGGGTGCTGTGGGGGACAGTTGGTGGATTATTTGCTATGGCCCTGGTTCTCCCCCTGGCCACCACACTACCTCTTCCAACCTGCTCTGCTGCTTCCTCTCCCCCCCCCCCCTGAAGCCCTGTCTTCAGTAGGGTTTGCAAGCCAGGTGGGGTCAGTCACCTCATCGTCCACCAGCTCTTCCTCTTACTCCTCAGTCAGCTCCTCCCTCCGACTAATTGCCCTAACAACCACCTCGCTGACAGACAACTGTCTCATCCTCATCATCCACAAATAGCTCTTGAGACAGTTATTTAAAGTCCCCACCCTCATCACCCTGAGTCTGTGAAAGTTCCCCATTTTCGGCATCGGTCACGACAAACTCCTCACGTTGCTGTGGAACCATTTTTTTTAGACTCAGGGCAGGGACGCAGGAAGAGTTCTTGGGTGTATGCCTGTTCAACGCAAATCCCCTTTTCCTGGAGTGACCAGGCTGGGAGGAAGGAAGAGCAGCCTGAGGATATAGAGGTGCAGTCCCTTGGGTGGCGTGAGTGGGCTGTGTGGAAGACTGGGAACTGGATAAAGTACTGGAGGTGTTATCCACTATCCACGTCAGCACCTGATCGCACTGCTGTGCTTTAAATAATGGTCTACCATGCGGACCTGCAAAATATGACATGAAGCTGGGGAGTGGAGATAAGCGGCGCTCTACCAATCCCTCAGCAGCAGGCATTGTTTCACCCTGCCAAGGACCTCGGCCTGTTCCCACACCCTCATTCTAATGCCCGCGTCCATGCCCTCGACCCTTACCCCTAATCCTCGTTGTGTAGGGTAAAGGACTGAGCAGTGCCAGAAAAAAAAAAAAATCAATGTATACCGCTGATACCTAGGGCTAATTCACCGCCCACAGAGACTGGTAAATATGAGAGGCTCAATGCAGTGCTAGAAAAAAATTAAAGAAGTGTAAAGCACTGAAAATTATTCCTAATACACCACACACAGAGACTTGTAGATTTGAGAGGCTTTTAGCAGGGCCAGAAAAAAAATTAAAGGGGTTGTCCCGCGGCAGCAAGTGGGTCTATACACTTCTGTATGGCCATATTAATGCACTTTGTAATGTACATTGTGCATTAATTATGAGCCATACAGAAGTTATCAAAAGTTTTTTACTTACCTGCTCCGTTGCTAGCGTCCTCGTCTCCATGGTGCCGACTAATTTTCGGCCTCCGATGGCCAAATTAGCCCCGCTTGCGCAGTCCGGGTCTTCTCCTGTCTTCAATGGGGCCGCTCGTGCAGAATGCCGGCTCCGTGTAGCTCCGCCCCGTCACGTGCCGATTCCAGCCAATCAGGAGGCTGGAATCGGCAATGGACCGCACAGAAGAGCTGCGGTCCACGGAGGAAGAGGATCCCGGCGGCCATCTTCACCGGTTAGTATAGAAGTCACCGGAGCGCTGGGATTAAGGTAAGCGCTGAGCGTTTTTTTTACGTCCCTGCATCGGGGTTGTCTAGCGCCAAACGGGGGGGGGGGGGGTTGAAAAAAAAACCCCGTTTCGGCGCGGGACAACCCCTTTAACTAGTGTAAAGCGCTGAGAAGCAGGGCTAATTCTCCACCCACAGAGACTTGTAGACTTGAGAGGCTTTGAGCAAGGCCAGAAAAAAATGAACCAGTGTAAAGCGATGATACCAAGTAGTAATTTACCGTACACAGAGACTTGGGGATTTGAGAGACTCTGTTCAGGGCCAGAAAATCAGTTACGGTTCATTTCATCACTCCAAAGACTGGAGGAACCACAAAGAAATCCCACAGGCCAAGCTCGGCACAATTGCCATCACTCATGACCTTGGCCTCTCCACCCACCCTCAACAAACGCGGGCATAAGGTGGACTCGAATGCTAGTACTTCTGTGAAAGTCTCATTAAATCAGTTACGATTCCTTTCATCGCTCCAAAGACAACATGAAACATGAAGAAATTTTAATGGGCAAAGCAGGGCAATTCAATCTGTGTATGTGTCAGATAGCTGAACACCGCGCTGGGAAACCGTTGTGTAACAAGAGTTTAGACGAACCACTGGAAAATTGGTGGACCAAGAGTACAGGCGAACACCTGGAAACATTTGTTTAGCAAGAGTATAGGCGACGCCCGAAAAAAATAAAATAGTATGCTAAGAGTAAAGGTGTAGGCCTGAAAAAATAGTGTACCAAGAGTACAGGTGTACCCCTGAAAAATGTGTTTAGCCCTCCGAAAAAAAAAAAAAAAAAAAGCAATAGTTTTTACAGAGCCGTTTTGCCCGTAGAAAAAGTGGCTGCTTAGCGTGATGTCATGCTGGTTTAGGAGAAGGTGAAAGAGGAGGAAGATCAGAGAAGGATAGACCAAGCTACTTCCCTCCATTTTTGTGGGTGATATAGGATGCATGGGTCTTTAGTTCCAGCTTAAATAATCTTTATGCTCCGCTGCTCCCCATCGGTGGATAAGAGAAGTCAGGGGAAATCCAGCCTTTGTTCATCTTAATGAGTGTAAGCCTGTTGGCGCTCTCAGTCGACAGGCGGGTACGCTTATCCGTGATACCAAACACCAAACACCCTCTCTGATAATATGCTAGCGGCAGGGCAGGCCAGCACCTCCAGGGCGTACAGCACCAGTTTGTGCCACGTGTCTATTGAACCAGTGTAAAGCACTGACATCCAGGCCTAATTCGCCGCCCACAGAGACTGGTAGATATGAGAGGCTCAATGCGGTGCTAGAAAAAAATTAAAGCAGTGTAAAGCACTGAAATCTATTCCTAATACACCGCCCACAGAGACTCGTAAAGTTGAGAGGCCTTGAGCTGGGCCAGAAAAAAATAACCCACTGTATAGCGCTGAGAACTAGGGCTAATTCAAAGCATGCGTAGACTGGTAGATACAGTATGCTCCAATACAGCAACAACACTTAGAGCCTCCTAAAAACTAAATATAAACCCCTAGCAGTACACAGCATAAAACCTCTAACAGTGGGCAGAATACAGCTGGGATGCTTGGAAAAAAAAAATGGTGCACTACTGGTCCCAGCCAGCCAAAATGCTAAAGCACACAATAAGAGTAGTCCTAGAAAGGACTGTTGGGTTCATGTAGTCAGGATCCCTGCTTAACTGCTACCTAATCCCTACACTAACACTTTCCCAATCTCAGCAGCTCTATCCCTAAACTCTGCCAGCATGCATCTGAGGCGAGTCGCGGGTGGCAACAGTTTAAGTACTCAGCATTCACCTGATCCGGCCAGCCACTCACTGCTGTAGATGCGCACGGGGTTGGAACGTCTCAGCAGGAAGTGGTAATGCCTCCCCTGCGTGTTTAGTGGCTAAAAAAAAAAGAAAAATGGCACTAAACATGCAGGAGGGGGCATTAAAGTTTTTCGAGGAAAGGAAGGGAAATCTTTGTGTGGTGGAAAGTGGGCCAGGTCCCACAATTAAGCCACAATGGGGACAAGAGCCTGCCACAAGAGGCGTCCACAGCACACACAAAAGTTTCTCTGTGCAGCCTTCAGCTGCCCTCATGCCACACGCTCGCTTCATAGCTACACCACCCTCATGCCTATTTATAATTGCGTCTGAGATGAGGAGGAACCGGGGGCACACACTGCAGAGGGTTGGCAGGGTCAGGCAGCAACCCTTTTTGAATTTCAATCCCGTGCCACCTCCGTCGCAAAATTGTCATTAGTCGCAAACGTGGGCATAAAGGGGACTCAGGTGCAAGACCAGCACTTCTACACATTTCCACAATGCAGCAATACTCTGCGTGGGAAGTATGTGAGCGGGCCCTGGGTCAGGCTTGGTCCCAGCCTCCATTTTGTGTGACCCAAGGTACCACCAATGACATAGCAGTGGGGACTCCATGTGTCCAGACACTACTCATTGTGTTTGGGTGTCGGGTACCTCATCGACAACGCAAGGGGAAAGCCATCTGCACTCTGCACCCTACCTAAGTCAGTCAGTGTCTTTGTGCCAGACAGGTAAATCACCGCTATGGGAAGTCTGTGTGCACCCACAGCATAGGTGAGTCCAAGGAATCCCAAGACATGAACCATGAATAAATCAGAGTGCCCAAACATGGCAGACTTTCACTGCACCGAGGGCATAGGCCTCTGCACAAACCCTCATCAATCGCAGGCATAGAGCGGACTCCGATGCTAGTACAGCAGTGAACGTCTCATTTAATTTGTTGCGGTTGCTTTCACCGTTCCAAAGACTGGATTAGCCAGGGCCAAGTTCCACGGGCCCAACCTGGCGCAGTTGCATTTCCATCATGACATAGGCCTCTGCACAAACCCTCAGCAATGGCGGGCATAGAGCGGACTTCAATGCTAGTGCAGCTGTGAACGTCTTATTTGTGCAGTATCGCTCCTCTTGTTTGGCCCAAACCAGTGCCGCGGATAACTGTGGTAACGCGAGAGAAAATGCATGTTGGCCTCAGCCCACAATTCATGCCCTAGTCAGTCAGTCAGTGTTTTGGGGCCAGATAGGTAAAACACTGTGATGGGAAGACTCTGTGCACCAATGGTATAGACAGACCCCTGTAACATTCCAGTAGCAAAAGTATGGGCAGACCCCTGTAACATTTCTGTAGCAGCAGTATAGGCAGACACATGTAACATTTCTGTAGCAGCAGTATAGGCAGACCCCTGTAACATTTCTGTAGCAGCAGTATAGGCAGACCCCCGTAACGTTTCTGTAGTAGAAGTATAGGCAGACCCCAGTACCATTTCTGTAGTAACAGTATAGGCAGACCCCAGTAACATTTCTGTAGCAGAAGTATATGCGAACCCCTGAAACATTGGTGTACCATTACTGTAGGCGAAGTCCGGAAAAAATAGTTAGATAACAATATAGGCGAAGGCCAGAAAAATTAGTGTAACAAGAGTACAAGTGTACCTCTGAAAATGTATCAACCGAGAGGCAGGTGAAACCCAGAAATATTTTTTTTTAAAGATACAGCTCGCCTGGAGGCAGCCCAGGGGGGTGGGGGTGGGGGTGGGGGAATGGTTTCTGGTAAAGTATCAATACTTTTGAAACATTGAACAATTGTAAAAACAAAAATGTAAGCATAACCTTTTGGGACGCAGAAAAAGTGGCAGTTCAGCGTGATGACATGTTGTTTCAGGGGGAGGAGGACTAATATCCGAGAGTGATTGACAAAGCTAATCCCCCTCTTTTTTTTCTGGTGACAGGGAATGCTTATTTATACGGTTGCAGCGAAAATAATCTTTAGGTACCGCTGCTTTCCGCCGGTGGAGAAGAGAAGTCTGGGGAAATTCAGGCTTTGTTCATCTTTATGAGTGTAAGCATGTCGGCACTGGCAGTTGACAGGCGGGTGCGCTTGTCCGTGATAATACCCCCAGCTGCACTAAACACCCTCTCTGACAAGATGCTAGCAGCAGGGCAAGCTAGCACCTCCAGGGTGTACAGCGCAAGTTCGTGCCACGTGTCCAGCTTTGACACCCAATAGTTGTATGGAGCAGAGGCATCACATAGAACGGTGGTACGATCGGCTACGTACTCCCTCACCATCTTTTTACAGTGCTCCCTCCGACTTAGCCTTGACTGGGGAGTGGTGACACAGTCTTGCTGGGGAGCCATAAAGCTGTCAAAGGCCTTGGAGAGTGTTCCCCTGCCTGTGCTGTACATGCTGCCTGATCTCTGCGCCTCCCCTGCTATTTGGCCCTCGGAACTGCGCCTTCTGCTGCTAGCGCTGTCAGATGGGGAGTTTACCATCAGTTTGTCCACCAAGGCCCTGAGGTTTAGCATCACTCTCAAACCCCTTTCCTCTTCCGGGAATGAGAGTGGAAAGGTTCTCCTTATACTGTGGGTCGAGAAGGGTGTACACCCAGTGATCCGTAGTGGCCAGAATGCGTCTAACGCGAGGGTCACGAGAAAGGTATCCTAACATGAAGTCAGCCATGTGTGCCAGGGTACCTGTACACAACACAACGCTGTCCTCACTAGGAAGATCACTTTCTGGATCATCCTCCTCCTCCACAGGCCATACACGCTGAATAGATGAGCGGCAAGCAGGATGGGTACCCTCTGCACTAGGCCCAGCTGCCTCTTCACCCTCCTTTTCCTGAGGCTCCCCCCCTCCTCCCCCGCCTCCAAACCGCGCTGAGATATAGACATGAGGGTGCTCTGACTATCCAGTGACATTCTGTCTTCCCCCGTCTCCTGTTCCGACCGCAAAGCGTCAGCCTTTATGCTTTGCAGGGCACTTCTCAACAGGCATAGCAGAGGAATGGTGACGCTAATGATTGCAGCATCGCCGCTCACCATCTGGGTAAACTCCTCAAAGTTTCCAAGGACCTTGCAGATATCTGCCACCCAGGACCACTCCTCGGTAAAGAATTGGGGAGGCTGACTACCACTCCGCCGCCCATGTTGGAGTTGGTATTCCACTATTGCTCTACGTTGCTCATAGAGCCAGGCCAACATGTGCAGCGTAGAATTCCACCATGTGGGCACGTTGCACAGCAGTCGGTGCTCTGGCAGATAAAACCGATGTTGCAGGGTCCTCAGGGTGGCAGCGTCCATGGTGAACTTGCGGAAATGTGCGCAGACGAGCTGGTCAGGTCAGGCAAGTGAGGGTAGTTTTTAAGAAACCGCTGAACCACCAGATTGAAGATGTGGGCCAGGCATGGCACGTGTGAGAGGCTGCCGAGCTGCAGAGCCGCCACCAGGTTACGGCCATTGTCATACACGACCATGCCCGGTTAAAGGCTCAGCGGCGAAAGCCAGAGGTCGGTCTGCTCTGTCAGACCCTGTAAGAGTTTGTGGGCTGTGTGCCTCTTGTCACCTAGGCTGAGTAGTTTCAGCGCGGCCTGCTGACGCTTGCCTACCACTGTACTGCCGCGCCACGCCACACTGACTGCTGGCGACGTGCTGCTCACACTTCTTAAATGAGAGGTAGAGGTTGCGTAGGAGGAGGAGGAGGAGGAGGGGGAGGGTTTAGAGTAGGTGGCATAGACCGACGCAGATACAAGCACCGAGGTAGGACCCGCTATTCTGGGTGTGGGTAGGACGTGAGCGGTCCCAGGCTCTGACTCAGTCCCAGCCTCCACCAAATTCACCCAATGTGCCGTCAGGGAGATATAGTGGCCCTGCCCGCCAGTACTTGTCCACGTGTCCGTGGTTAAGTGGACCTTCCCAGTATCCGCGTTGGTGAGGGCACAATTTATGTTGCGGGAGACGTGCTGGTGTAGGGCTGGGACGGCACACCGGGAAAAATAGTGGCGACTGGGGACCGAGTAGCGCGGGACCGCCGCCACCATCGTGTTTTGGAAGCTTCCGTTTCCTCAAGCCTGTACGGCAGCATCTCTAGGCTGATTAATTTTGCAATATGCACGTTTACAGCTTGTGCGTACGGGTGCGTGGTAGCGTATTTGCGCTTTTGCTCCAACTCTTCTGCTAGTGACAGCTGAACGCTGTGCTGAGAGACATTGCTGGATGGGGTGGAGGACAGTGGAGCTGAGGGTGTGGGTGCAGGCCGGGAGACGCACGTGCCTGTGTACTGAGCGGCGGGGTGGATCTGAGTGGCAGGTTGGGGCACAGGGGACGAGGCAGTGGTGTGATCCGGAGGCGGTGAACGACCTTCGTCCCACCTTGTGGGGTGCTTGGCCCTCATATGCCTGCACATGCTGGTGGTGGGTAGGCTGGTAGTGGTGGCTCCCTGGCTGATCTTGGCGCAACACAGGTTGCACACCACTGTTCACCGGTCGTCCGCGCTCTCACTGAAAAACATCCACACCTTTGAACACCTAGCCCTCTGCACGGAGGCTTGGCCGCGAGGGGGTGCTTTGGGAAACAGTTGGGGGATTCTTCGCTCTGGCCCTGCCTCTACCCCTGGCCACCCCACTGCTTCTTCCAACCTGTAGTGCTGCTGCACTTGCCTCCCCCTCTGAAGACCTGTCCTTAGTAGGCTTAGCAAACCAGGTAGGGTCAGTCACCTCATCGTCGAGCTGCTCTTCCTCAAAAACCTCTGTGCGCTCCTCTCTTGGACTTACTGCCCTTACTACTACCTCACTGATAGACAACTGTGTCTCATCATCATCATCATCATCCTCACCCACTGAAAGCTCTTGAGACAGTTGCCGGAAGTCCCCAGCCTCATCATCCAGACCCCGGGGACTTTCCAAAAGTTGGGCATCAGTCACAACAAACTCCTCAGGTGAGAGAGGAACCATTTTTTCCCACTCATGGCAGGGGCCCGAGAACAGTTCCTGGGAGTCTGCCTGCTCATCAGAATATGTCATTTTCATGGAGTGAGGAGGCTGGGAGAAAGGAGGAGTTGCAGCCAGAGGATTCAGAGTTGCAGTCCCTATCTGGGAGTAGTGGACTGCGTAGAAGACTGGGCGGTCGATACATTGCTGGATGCACTTTCTGCCCATTACGACAGGACCTGCTCACACTGCTCTGTTTGTAATAAAGGTCTACCACATGGACCCATAAATTGTGATATGAAGCTGGGGACCCCAGAAACTTGCCTCTCTCCTAATCCCGCAGCAGCCGGCTGTGATTCACCTGGGCCAGGAACTCGGCCTGTGCCCACACCCTCACTTGGATGTCCGCGCCCACCTCCTCAACCCTTACACCTACTCCTCATCATGGCGGATTACGAATAAAGCAGGGGCGAAATAAATTACCCAACTGTACAGCACTGGCAACTTGGTCTTAATTCACCGCAGACAGAGACTTGTAGATAGCGGAGGCTCTTTTCTGTGGCTTGAAAAAAGTAACCCGCTGTCTTGCGCTGGTACCTAGGGGTAATTCACTGCTCGCAGAGACTTGTAGATAATAGAGGCTGTGTGGAGGGGGAGAAGACTGTAAAGCCAGTGGAGAGTGCTGGTAACTGCGGCGATCTCAACCCCACCAAGGAAAGGGTATTATGAGAAGCTCTGCACAGCGGCTGAGCTGAAGTACTTCGCAATAGCCCGGTAATATTACAGTACTGTTTATCGTGAGAGTGGTATTTTACTGCACACTCCAGCCAGAAAAAAATAACACGGCAGGCTGCAAACAGGCCTAGCTGTGTAATACTAAAATGGAAGCACTACAACGCCCATCATCCACCCAGTAAAATGCACACGGTCAGATGTAGCCCTAAGAAGGACCGTTGGGGTTCTTGAAGACAGTGTGAGGGTATATGTATATATTGCCATATCTTTTTTATGCTTTTATACTTGTATGCAAGTTCTATTCAATTCCAAATGAGAAAAAACTTAATCTGTCGCCTTACATCAGATATTCCAAGGGCTTGGAAGGCGAAGACAAAATGTATCTTAAACACCGCAAAGAAGAATCGGACACGAAGGCCGCGTGCTTGGCTGTTTTCCCAGAGGCGCCATATCTAGATAACGACTGTTCAACTACGTATATAACTTTCACTGTCTCAGGCCGGAAATCCGGACTTTACATATATGGTTATGCGGTGAATTTGAGCCAATGAGACCATTACCCATTCCTAGTGATGTGACCAAAGGGTATAAGACCCCATGTAATCTGTAATAAAGCGCGCAGTCATGTCCCCGTGTGAGGAACTATACCAGACCTCCGTGTGTGGTGTCTCTTCTTTTTTTTTTTTTTTTATCCAATTTTTATTGACATTTTGAATTTTTCAACAATCAGAAAACAGACAATAAGATAACGTCTCAAGTGGCATGAAAGTAAAATTACATACGTGCATAAGAGATCAAATGAAAATGCACAACGCTCGTTATTAGTTTAGAGACGATCACAACAACAAAGTGGCAAGAGCCGCTAGGGGAGACATATCACTCTTCAGGGTGGCCGCCCTGTCCGGGATGCCACCGAAGAACATCAAGATTAACTTCAAACACAGGATGACAGGTACAGTAGGTAACGAAACAAAGGGGGAAGGTTAGGGGGGGATGGGGGGGGGGGGAGGGGGGAATAGTCTCGTGCTTCATCTATCTCTGCGAATGATGAGAATCCGAACGAAGAAGACTAAGACGGCTGGGGGTATAGCCTACGAGTCGTACGGGCTAAGCCGAAGGGTCTCTATGTAATAGGCGGGGAGAACATGAAACAAGGCTCAACATGGTGAAGGATGGTCGGGTGTCCCTCCCAAAAACACTCGGAGGGTCCAGTTATTTTATCACAGAGCTGTCCTGATAGAACGCCATGGGCTCCAGGTTTCTAGGTATTTCTCATGGGAACCTCTGGCGTAGCTAGTCAACTCCTCCAGGCTCGATAGGAGATCCACCCTCTCTCTCCACTTAACCAGGGAAGGGGGGTCCTTACTACGCCAGAGAAGGGGGATGAGAGACTTAGCAACATCAATTAAGTGTGCTATTAATTTGTGTTTCTGCGGATGGAAGGTAGCTGACGGCTTCTACAGTAATACCACCTCAGGGGAAAGGACTAACCCTGGAGCAAGTTTGCTCAGCACGCATCCCACACCTTTCCAGAAAGGAGTCAGCACCGGGCACTCCCACCACAGATGTAGATATGAACCCGTTGCGGAGTCGCACCTCCAGCAGGAGTTCTGAGATGTAAGTTTGTGGTCCGAGAGCCACTGGGGAGTTCTATACCATCTAGATAGCAACTTATAATGTGATTCCTGCGAAGTGACGCAGAGGGAGGTGCCAAATGAGTTTCTGAGTATGACCCTCATGTCGCTCTCCGAAAGGGAGATCTTGAGCTCCTTCTCCCAGGAGGTGATGAACACTGGTTAAGAGTTGTGTGGTGGTGAGACAAACTGTTTACGGATGACAGCCAGTTTCCTCTTGGAAACGTTTTTGTCGTTAAGAGATTTCTCAAAATTAGTTAGAGGTCTGGTCGACCTATGCAGATACAAAAAATTTATCATGATATGTGTAATATGTGCTGTCATTAGAAAAGGTAGCTTATGTCCGGGTAATAGTCCCCCCAGAATATCCGAGGGGGGCAAGTGAGCCCTCGTCTGTAAGTCTGATATTTTTTTATCGGACAAAATCTGCCAGTTGCCAGCAGAACAGACCCACTGTCATGTGTAAAGCGTTTAAAGGGGTGAGAGGAGAGGGGGTGGGGGCCAACTCCCCCCCCCCCCCCAGCCTAAACCAGGCCTCCATAGCTCCCTTCAGTAGGGGACTGACCTTTCCCCGTCTCTGTAAGATCTGCTTAGGAAACCATAAATCCTGAAGGAGGGTGGGGCCGTAAGAGGCCAGTGCGAGGTCATGCACTAGCTGGTCTTTGATTGGATGTACTAGCTCCATCCAATGACTTAGTTGGGTCGACAAGTATATGTCTCTTGGGTTAGGCAAGTCTATACCTCCATCTGTCCTTCTCCTTTCTAGCAAACTGTGGGCTATTCTCGGTCTTCTGCCCCTCCAAACATAGTTCAAGACAATTGAGCGCAAAGACTTGAAAAAAGACTTGGGAATGTAGATTGGGAGAAGTCGCATTTTGTATAAAAAAATTGGCATGACGTAAGATTGAAGAATGTTTTTTCTCCCTAACCATGAAAGGAAAGGGAAGTCATATGAATGCAGCAAGTTTCTTATCTTAGGCAGGAGAGGAGAAAAATTGGCCGAGAACAGATCCTCTGCTTTTTTAGTCAGTCGTATACCCAGGAATTCAATGTCTGCTGTTGCCCATGAGAAAGGTGAATTTGTCTTCAGTGCCCGACTGCGGTTAGATGAGATCGAGACACTCAGGACCTTTGACTTTGAATAATTTATTTTGAAATTAGATAAGGTCTCGAATTCCTCTAAGAGAGTGGTGAGGCGCGGCAGACCCTCCTCTGGGTTCGTGACTAGAAAGACAATGTCGTCTGCGTAAGCTGCCAGTGAGAGGGTCCTCCGGCCAACTTTTAGACCCCGGATACCTGAATCTAATCGGATCTTCTGTAAGAACGGCTCTAGGGCAAGAATAAATAGCGAGGGAGATAGGGGGCACCCCTGCCGTGTGCCGT
Organism: Eleutherodactylus coqui; assembly: GCF_035609145.1. Classification (NCBI taxonomy): domain Eukaryota; kingdom Metazoa; phylum Chordata; class Amphibia; order Anura; family Eleutherodactylidae; genus Eleutherodactylus; species Eleutherodactylus coqui. The sequence goes on from NC_089844.1 coordinate 208,350,875, forward strand.
TACTGATATTAAAGGGGGGCGAAAGGATTTCATTTATTTTAAGTCTGGCATACGGGGCGGCATAGAGAGAAAAAATGGCGGTAATGAAGGTGGGAGGTATTTTGAATTGGGAGAGAACAGTTTGCATGTATAGCCAATTGACTCGGTCAAAGGCTTTTTCAGTGTCAGAGCCGACCAAAGCCAAAGGGATGTTTAATGTTTGCGCGTGTCTTATTGCATGTAGAAGTCTGATACAGTTATCTTTACCTTCTCTGCCCCTGACGAAACCAGTCTGCTCCTCGTTTACTAGGGATGGGATATACCTTTCCAATCTTTTAGCGAGAAGTTTAGCCCACATCTTCACGTCAAAATTAATTAGAGATATAGGCCTGTGACTTCCGCAAGCTTCAGGGTCTTTATTCTCCTTATGTATTAATGTAATGTGCGCTTCTTGCGCTTGTTTGGGCAGTGAATCTCCCTGGAGTAGGGAGTTAAATAGTTCCGTTAAATGAGGAGTCAGACATGATTTAAAGGCTTTGTAATATGCGGCAGGTAGTCCATCGGGGCCGGGACTTTTACCCGAAGGGGATGAAGTCAGGAGGTCCTCTACCTCTTGAGAAGAAACTGGTCTCGTCAGGGCTACAGCTGCATCCTCGTCTAGACAAGGGAGGTCCAACTCGCTCAAAAAAGCCTGAATCTGTGTGTGCGCTATCTGTCTCTCTTCCTGGGTGAGGGATTGGCGAATATTATACAATTGGGAGTAGTAGGCTTGGAATTCCGCTGCTATGTCCACAGAGGATGTGACGGTACCGCCCATGTTGGTCTTTAATGAACTAATGAAATTTCTTTTCTGAGCTTTTTTGATAAGAGCAGAGGTCCACTTACTCCCTCTATTGCCCTGTACATAAACTGTTTTTTGTAAATGTAGGTGTTTTTTTATTGTACTTTGAATCGAGGTCTCTTTTCAGCTCCTTCCTGAGGCTAATTAATTTGTCTAATGAGGCCTTGCATTGAGAGCTTTTTACGGCTTGTTCTAGTTTAGTAATTTGCTGGAGCTTTTCATCTGTCTGTTTTTGTTGCCTTTTTTTAATTCTAGAGCTTAGCGCAATTAATAAGCCCCTTGCGTAGGCCTTGTGAGCTTCCCATGTCATTGGGATTGAAACCTCTGGAGATTTATTTAGTTGGAAGAATTCTTCTAATCGGGACCGAAGATATTGTTTATCCTCTTCTGCGTCCAGAAGCGAGGGGTTTAATTTCCATCTCCATTCACGAGGAGAAGGTGGGATGAGGTCTATGCTGATGTGAAGTGGAGCATGGTCCGAAATTAAGATGGGGTCTATTTTAGCACCGTTGACGGTGTTTAATAGGGACAAGGAAATAAAAAGATAGTCGAGGCGTTGAAAGGAGAGGTGTACATGAGAATAAAAGGTAAAATCCTTCGTGGACGGGTTGAAATGCCTCCAAGCATCTACCAAACCCAACTCCGAGAGACTGCGGTACAGTCTTCTAAGTTTAGTCTGAGAGATGTGGGACCTTCCGGTCGATGAATCGAGAATGGGACTTAGAGTCAAATTTAGATCACCTCCCAGGAGAATTGGGCCCTCTGTGAAATGCTTTAAGGTCTCGAGGTGTCCCAGCAACCAGGGCACCTGCCCCGCGTTTGGAGCGTACAAATTAGCAATCGTCACTTTTTGGTTTAGAAGTTTGCCTCTTAAAAAGAGGACCCTTCCCTCTTCATCTGAGTGTTGGGCTTCACAAGTAAAAGTTACCGAATGATGGAATAATACAGAAACTCCCCTAGCGGCGGATGTCGGATGCGTGCTGTGGTATGCCTGCGTGAAATGTTTTCCAGGGAGTGATAAATGTCTATTTCCCCTGAAGTGGGTTTCCTGTAGGAATGCAATTTTAGTACCGTACCTTCTCAGCAGCAACGCTATGTGATGCCTTTTGGATGGGGAATTCAGTCCTTTCACGTTCCACGTGGTCCATTTCAGTGGTTCATTCATGCTAATGTAAACTCTAGCACACCTGACTCTGGATAGCGTGGAAAAAGAGAAGCGTCAGTCGTAGGCAGGTAAAAGACTACTACACCTCCCACGTTGGGATTCACCTAACTGGGTACCCGAGACTGATGGGTGGAGGGAAGGGGGAGGGAAGAAGGGGAGCACCTGGGACGAGCCAGGGGGGGGGGGGACTTACTTAACAGAGACAGAAGGGAGGGAGGTAGACTATAAAATACGTATAAACGAGAGAACTAGGCTATTCCCTCCAGATGGAGAGAACTGCAGGGTCTCACGTCGACTGGGTCGTCTATTCGTGAGAAAGTGGAGGGGGGGGGGGGTAAGATGGGTGTGAGGCGGGTTGGTCGACCCTTATTCAGATAAGGACCGATCAACTATGGACAGCCTGAACTGCAGGGGTCCAACAGGGTCCTTTAGAAAGGACAGCCGTAAAGGGGGGTATAAGGTCTTGGATCCCATCCCGAGTTAGACAAGAGAGGGATGCAATAGTAGCGGAGGAGTCAACTATAACATGATAAACATATAAAAAATAACATGCTGCGTCACTATATAGTGACTATACAAAACCGTTTCGGTGAGGACGAGGTCGGTCGGGAGCCGGGAAGCTTGAAACTCCGGCTTGGGTCAACACGGGCGCTTTCTTAATGGCGCATGACCAGGCCGTATGTGTATAGCCTGTAAAAAGGCAAACGATAACAGTAACATACGGGAGCTTCAAGTGTCCTCGTTGTTGATGGTTTCCTTTGCCTTCTTTCGCTTCCCTCTAGGAGACTTTGCATTAGAGGCTGGTTGCCAAGCATCAGGCTGAGGGAGTTTTGGCAGATTCGGGAACCCTGGAAGCGGGAGCCAACACGGCAGGTCGAGAGGTGGTATATCCAGCAGGGGCCAGGCTTTGTGCAGATCCTCTGGGGTTCTTATAGAGAGCCTGCGCCCACCTACGGTAATCCCAAGTCGAAAAGGGAACAGCCAGGAGTAACGTAAGTCTTTAGCCCTAAGGGCTTCAAGTAACGGTCGTAGGAGTCTCCTCTTGTTCAGAGTTGAGGGCGCTAGGTCCTGATAGAACTGCAGTGCGTGCCCTCCAAACTTTAATCCTTTGTGTCCTCTCGCAGAATTTAAAATAGCCAGGGTATCTTGGTGAGAGAACATTTTACAAATAATGTCCCTGGGAGGTTCATTTGTGGGAGGAGGGGGTCTAAGTGCCCTGTGAATGCGCTCTATACCCATATGTAGAGCTTTCTCAGGTCCTAGAAGAAGTTTGAAGATTTCAGCTCCTACCTTAAGGAGGGAGTCCGCCTCGTATGACTCGGGGAGCCCCTTTATGCGAACGTTGCATCGCCTGTTTTGGTTTTCTAAGTCTTCCTGGGCAATTATGGCGCGGTTCAGGTGCTCGTGTTGTTCCTTCAACACTTGCGTCAGAGCACGGGCGTGAGAAGTGATGGCGGAGGAAGAAACCTCCAAGTCTTCAACCCTGCGCCCCAGATGTTTCACATCCTCCTTTATTTCAGATAGGTCTGATATTAGGGGCTTCAGGGCGTCAGCAAGAAGCTGCTTTATAAAGCCTTTTGAAATGGCTTTGTTATCTTCCTCTTCTTCAGATGAGGACTCCCCTCCCCTTCTCCTTACTATGAGCCGGTGCAGCAGCTTCGTGGGACGGCGCCATCTTGGCCGGCTGGCGCGGTGACCGCGAGTCCCGTTCTTTTAAGAAGCGCTGCATCCCGACCTGGTTCTTCAGCGCCCGCAGTGTGCTCAGCTGCTCTGCGCTCCTCTCCTTCCCCGTTTTCGGCATGTCTGCTGTGAAGAGCTTATGATAGGACCCTGTGGGGACACCTCGCAGTCGGAGCGCTGGACTCAGGCAGCCATCACGCTCGGAGGTCAGGCTCCGCCCCCCGTGTGGTGTCTCTTCTTTACCGCCGGCAGCGGGGCATTGGAGTGGGCCTGATTGGTGCTGTACGCAGAATTTTCCCTGACAAATGGCGCCCAACAAGGTGGGGCGGTAAAACCGGAGCCGTGCAGCCCTGTCTACCCGGATCTACGCCACGGGGAAGCCGTCCTGCTGCAAACCGAGCCTGATCAACTCACAGAACTCAAGGTAAGACCGGCATATATTTATGTTGTGCTTTACACTGAGAGTCTTGCAGCAGGAGGGACTATCTGTGTTTTGTGACCGGACGGCTTGGGTTAAGAGTTCTACACGGTAACTTGTGGGTTTCAGGTTTGCCGTCACGGACCACTGACCGTGATAAGCGCACCAATTGCTCACCCAGAAACTAGTCTGTAGTCTATTTGTACTTTGAAGTCCGTAGTGTTTTAATGATAGTGAAGGTTGTTTGTTGTATCTGCAGAATTTTTTTTTCTCTTTTTATTTTCATTTGGTCTCACAGACGAAGGAACCCTTTGTTTTAGTTTAGTTAGTTGTTGATGGTTTAGCTGAGAGGGATGCACTCTTTGGGACTGGTTCCATAGAAGAAGATGCCTTCGGTTGTTTTGCCGTATATAAGGGGCTAACGATTCGGGTAAGAAGGATGCACTCTATGGAGCGTGTTATTATTGTTATTATTATTGTTCTAATATGCGTAAGATCTTATTAAAGAAGACGGATCCCCTTATGGGCCGCCGCCGTGCGGATCAATTGGTGGAGGAGAGACAAGGGTCCCAATTTGTAAACTGTAAGAAAACTCTTATGAAAATGTGTGACATTGACCCACACGGTAGATTACAATATGGGGACTGGGAGGAGGTCTTTAGGACCAAGAAGGGCGCCTTGGAAGACCAAGGGTTGCTAGAAAGTGCTGAAGTGAGAAGGAGAGAGACAGTCAGAGAAAGTTAAGTATGTACACATTATTTGTTTAAAGGTGTATAATACTAGGTGGAGATAGATATATATATATATATATATATATATATATATATATATATATATATATATATATATATATATATATATATATATATGTGTGTTTGTGCTCGTTACTCGTGCTCGTTACTCGGGTCGAAATTTCCGCGATGCTCGAGGGTTCGTTTCGAATAACGAACCCCATTGAAGTCAATGAGCGACCCGAGCATTTTTGTATTTCGCCGATGCTCGCTAAGGTTTCCATTTGTGAAAATCTGGGCAATTCAAGAAAGTGATGGGAACGACACAGCAACGGATAGGGCAGGCGAGGAGCTACATGTTGGGCTGCATCTCCAGTTCCCAGGTCCCACTATTAAGCCACAATAGCGGCAAGAGTGCCCCCCCCCCTCCCAACAAGTTTTACTTCTGAAAAGCCCTCATTAGCAAGGCATACCTCAGCTAAGCACCACACTACCTCCAACAAAGCACAATCACTGCCTGCATGACACTCCGCTGCCACTTCTCCTGGGTTACATGCTGCCCAAACCCCCCCCCCCACGACCCAGTGTACACAGCGCACACCAAACTGTCCCTGCCCAGCCTTCAGCTGCCCTCATGCCACACCACCCTCATGTCTATTTATAAGTGCGTCTGCCATGAGGAGGTACCGCAGGCACACACTGCAGAGGGTTGGCACGGCTAGGCAGCGACCCTCTTTAAAAGGGGCGGGGCGATGGCTCACAATGCTGTACAGAAGCAATGAGAAATATAATCCTGTGCCACCGCCATCAGGAGCTGCACACGTGGGCATAGCAATGGGGAACCCATGTGCCACACACTATTCATTCTGTCAAGGTGTCTGCATGCCCCAGTCAGACCACGTTTTTTTATAAATAGTCCCAGGCAGGTACAACTCCGCAATGGGAATTCCGTGTGCACCCACAGCATGGGTGCCAAGAAGCCACCGGCGGTACATAAATATATCCCATTGCATTGCCCATCACAGCTGAGGTAATGTCATGTTTAATGCAGGTGGGCTTCGGCCCACACTGCATTCCCCAGTCAGACTGGGGTTCTTTAGAAGTGGACAGATGTAGTTACAACTCTGTGTGGACCGACAGCATGGGTGGGTGCCAGGAAGCCACCGGCGGTACATAAATATATCCCATTGCATTGCCCATCACAGCTGAGGTAACGTCAGATTAAATGCAAGTGGGCTTCAGCCCACACTGCATGCCCCAGTCTGACCGGGGTTTTTAATACATAGACACTGGCAGGTACAAATCCCTAATGTGAAGTCCGTGTGGACAACCAAGGGGGCAGGTGAAACCCATTAATCGCTTTGGTTAATGTGGCTTAATTGGTAACTAGGCCTGGAGGCAGCCCAGTTTAAATAAAAATTGGTTCAGGTGAAAGTTTCAACGCTTTAATGAGCATTGAAACGTATAAAAATTGTTTAGAAAAATTATATGAGTGAGCCTTGTGGGCCTAAGAAAAATTGCCCGGTCGGCGTGGTTACGTGATGTTTCAGGAGGAGGAGCAGGAGGAGGAGGATGAATATTATACACAGATAGATGAAGCGAAAAGGTCCCCGTTTTTGATGGTGATAGAGAACGATGCTTCCATCCGCGGGTGCAGCCTACGTATTGTTTAGGTATTGCTGCTGTCCGCTGGTGGAGAAGAGAAGTCTGGGGAAATCCAGGCTTTGTTCATCTTGATGAGTGTAAGCCTGTCGACACTGTCGGTTGGCAGGTGGGTACGCTTTTCCGTGATGATTCCCCCAGCCACACTAAACACACTCTCTGACAAGACGCTAGCCGCAGGACAAGCAAGCACCTCCAGGGCATACAGCGCGAGTTCAGGCCACGTGTCCAGCTTCAACACCCAGTAGTTGTAGGGGGCAGAGGCGTCACCGAGGACGGTCGTGCGATCGGCTACATACTCCCTCACCATCCTTTTATAGTGCTCTCGCCAACTCAGCCTTGACTGGGGACCGATGACACAGTCTTGCTGGGGAGCCAGAAAGCTGTCAAAGGCCTTGGAGAATGGTCCCCTGCCTGCGCTGTACATGCTGCCTGATCTCTGCGCCTCCCCTGCTACCTGGCCCTCGGAACTGCGCCTTCGGCCACTAGCGCTGTCGGATGGGAAGTTTACCATCAGTTTGTCCACCAGCGCCCTGTGGTATAGCATCATTCCCGAACCCCTTTCCTCTTCGGGAATGAGAGTGGAAAGGTTCTCCTTATACCGTGGGTCGAGCAGTGTGTACACCCAGTAATCTGTAGTGGCCAGAATGCGTGTAACGCGAGGGTCACGAGAAAGGCATCCTAACATGAAGTCAGCCATGTGTGCCAGGGTACCTGTACGCAACACATGGCTGTCCTCACTAGGAAGATCACTTTCAGGATCCTCCTCCTCCTCTGGCCATACATGCTGAAAGGATGACAGGCAAGCAGCATGTGTACCCTCAGCAGTGGGCCAAGCTATCTCTTCCGACTCTTGCTCATGCTCCTCCCCCTCCTCCTCCTCCTCAACGCGCTGAAATATAGACATGAGGGTGCTCTGACTATCCAGCGACATACTGTCTTCCCCCGCCTCCGTTTCCGAGTGCAAAGCGTCTGCCTTTATGCTTTGCAGGGAACTTCTCAAGAGACATAGCAGAGAAATGGTGACGCTAATGATTGCAACATCGCCGCTCACCATCTGGGTAGACTCCTCAAAGTTTCCAAGGACCTGGCAGATGTCTGCCAATCAGGCCCACTCTTCTGTAAAGAATTGAGGAGGCTGACTCCCACTACGCCGCCCATGTTGGAGTTGGTATTCCACTATAGCTCTACGCTGCTCATAGAGCCTGGCCAACATGTGGAGAGTAGAGTTCCACCGTGTGGGCACGTCGCACAGCAGTCGGTGCACTGGCAGATTAAACCAATGTTGTAGGGTGGCAGCGTCCGTCTTGGACTTGCGGAATTGTGCGCTGAGCCGGCGCACCTTTCCGAGCAGGTCTGACAAGCGTGGGTAGCTTTTCAGAAAGCGCTGAACCACCAAATTAAAGACGTGGGCCAGGCATGGCACGTGCGTGAGGCTGCCGAGCTGCAGAGCCGCCACCAGGTTACGGCCGTTGTCACACACGACCATGCCCGGTTGGAGGCTCAGCGGCGCAAGCCAGCGGTCGGTCTGCTCTGTCAGACCCTGCAGCAGTTTGTGGGCCGTGTGCCTCTTCTCTCCTAAGCTGAGTAGTTTCAGCACGGCCTGCTGACGCTTGCCCACCGCTGTGCTGCCACGCCGCGCGACACCGACTGCTGGCGACGTGCTGCTGCTGACACATCTTGATTGCGAGACAGAGGTTGCGTAGGAGGAGGGTGGTTTAGTGGAGGAAGCATACACCACCGCAGATACCACAACCGAGCTGTGGCACGAAATTCGGGGGGTGGGTAGGACGTGAGCGGTCCCAGGCTCTGACTCTGTCCCAGCCTCCACTAAATTCACCCAATGTGCCGTCAGGGAGATATAGTGGCCCTGCCCGCCTGTGCTTGTCCACGTGTCTGTTGTTAAGTGGACCTTGGCAGTAACCGCGTTGGTGAGGGCGCGTACAATGTTGCGGGAGACGTGGTCGTGCAGGGCTGGGACGGTACATCGGGAAAAGTAGTGGCGACTGGGAACCGAGTAGCGCGGGGCCGCCGCCACCATTATGGTTTTGAAAGCCTCCGTTTCCACAAGCCTATACGGCAGCATCTCCAGGCTGATCAATTTGGCAATGTGCACGTTTAACGCTTGAGCGTGCGGGTGTGTGGCGGCGTACTTGCGCTCACGCTCAAACAGTGGCGCTAGTGACGTCTGCACGCTGCGCTGAGAGACATTGTCGGATGGGGCCGAGGACAGCGGAGGTGAGGGTGTGGGTGCAGGCCAGGAGACAGTAGTGCCTGTGTACTCAGAGGGGGGTTCGATCTCAGTGGCAGGTTGGGGCACAGGGGTAGAGGCAGTGGTGCAAACCGGAGGCGGTGAACGGCCTTCGTCCCACCTTGTGGGGTGCTTGGCCATCATATGCCTGCGCATGCTGGTGGTGGTGGCTCCCCAGCTGATCTTGGCGCGACAAAGGTTGCACACCACTGTTCGACGGTCGTCAGGCGTCTCTGTGAAAAACTGCCACACCGTTGAGCACCTTGACCTCTGCAGGGTGGCATGGCGCGAGGGGGCGCTTTGGGAAACATTTGGTGGATTATTCGGTCTGACCCTGCCTCTACACCTGGCCACCGCACTGGCTCGGCCTGTGCCCACACCCTGACTTGGGCCTCCGCGTCCTCGCCCGCGTCCACGTCCTATAGGCCTACCCCTACCCATCAGCATGGTGTATTACCAGTAGTGCAGAAACAGAATGCTGTGATTAAATGTGCCGCTTATTGGCCTGTGGTTGGAGGCTGACTTCGCTTACGGAGTGCACAGCAGAGCCAGGAAATAATTTTGCGCAAGCCTGCTGTAACACTTAGCTGGCTGCGTATGAATTTGGACAACTACCCTCACCAGAGACCCAGTACACTGAGGGCGGTCACAGGCAGCCCAAATAGAATTTTTTTCACAAAAGTTTGCGGAAAGGCCCACTGCCTATATTCACGAAATATGTCTTCTGTCCCTGCCTCAGCAGCACTACTGTCCCTGGAGTATGTCAAATAACTGCAGAGTGTTGCACTGTGGACTGTAATACAGCGCTGATGTAACAGCCAACACAGAGCCAGGAAATAATTTTGCGCAAGCCTGCTGTAACACTTAGCTGGCTGCGTATGAATTAGGAGGACAACTACCCCCAGCAGAGACCCAGTACACAGAGGACGGTCACAGGCAGCCCAAATAGATGTTTTTTACCAAATGTTTTTGGAAAGGCCCACTGCCTATATACACTAAATATGTCTTCTGTCCCTGCCTCACCACCACTACTGGCCCTGGACTATGTATAATTACTGCAGGGCGCAATGCTCTGCACGGCCCATATACAAAAAAAAAAAAGTGCAACACTGCAAAAAGCAGCCTCCACACTACTGCACACGGTTAGATGTGGCCCTAAGAAGGACCGTTGGGGTTCTTGAAGCCTAAAATACTCCTAACACTCTCGCTAAAGCAACTCCAGCTTCAGCAGCACTTTCCCTAAGCTATGTCAGAATGCATCTGAGGCGAGCCGCGGGAGGGGCAGATTTAAATACTCGGGTGACACCTGATCTCCCCAGCCACTCACTGCAGGGGGGTGGTATAGGGCTTGAACGTCGCAGGGGGAAGTTGTAATGCCTTCCCTGTCTTTCTATTGGCCAGACAAGCGCGCTAACGTCTCAGAGATGAAAGTGAAAGTAACTCGAACATCGCGTGGTACTCGTTTCGAATAACGAGCATCTCGAACACGCTAATACTCGAACGAGTATCAAGCTCGGACGAGTACGTTCGCTCATCTCTACTGAGCTCGCTTTTACTGGGAGAAGGATTGTTTACTTGAAGCTGCAGCTTGTGTCTAGGTTTCCAAGATCAAGAAGATAACAGCGAGAGAGAATGCAATACTAACCCTGAAAACTATCTTTGCTTGCTTAAAATGAATTGAAATTAATTTAATTAATTATACTGTCTTACAAGGCAGGAAATATAGCAATTTCTAAGGTATATTCTTACTGGGTTCTGATCACAAATGGACACGTCTTGGTCTCTTTCATACATGTAAGAAAGTTATACCCCACTCACATCCTGTGGGGGCTTTTAAGAATACAGGGGTTGACAATGCAGAACATGTTGCATTGTCAGAAGGTCCCAGCATATGTGTTAATTATGAGTTGAAATGCAGGGAATAGTTAAACTAAAACAACTCTGTTCAGTCAGTGAATGCATATTCGGAGAGATAACAGTTATTTTGCAAAGGTGGGTGCTTTCAGCTCAGGGTCACAGAGAAGGAAAGGCAGGGGGGCTGACAGATACCCACGCATTCTAAAATACTTCAGCGTTTAATATAACATATAATAGCTTCAGTAGATAAGAAAGATAGAATGTCTCAGTCACTCAGCTATTTTTTTTCACATAATTTGTCAAAAATAGCGCTCATTCACAATCTCATCTCAATAGAATCATGTACTTTATAACATTATAGCACTCACCTCAATGTTTTTCAACTGATGTATGTTTGTTTGTCAAACTTTTTTTGTTTGTGCATCTGTATGTACTGGTACACCTTCAATGGGGGGGTGACGGGGCAAACTTGAGCGCATGGATGGATGAGAGTTAGTGACCCATGTTCAGGCTGTGATGAATGTAAAATGTGTGATGCAGATATTGACTGGGGATAAAAGTCCCCCCCCCCCCCCATGCATAAGACTTTACTTGGTTGTGATGTGGACGTGCGGACTGTAAAGCTTAAATGAAGTTGTGAAAAAAGACGCAAGCAGCCAATATCGAAGGGGTGGAGCTAGATGATGTAAAGGATGTAATGTTTCATCCCTCTTGTCCACAAGGGAGGGGGTGAGGATCTTGAGCAGCTAGTAAAAGTTTTTTTTTTTTTTTTTTTCTATCTCTCAAATTTGATAAGACATTGCAGGCAGGATCAGATTAATAATGAATTTGCTTAAATGATATCACATTTCCAATATTAATAGGTGTTTGTAGATTATTCTGCCCTGATGTAACTCATGTCTCTGTTATTGGTGCTAACATCTTACAGGTCTTATCTGCATCCATCAAATCTTTTTACAATGTTGTAATACCTTAAACCCGGCTACTCTTCTTACAATTGAGTACCCTGGTTCAAAGGGGGGGAGGAGAAGGCATAGGTGATCTAGGTATTGCAAATCAGCCATTTTTAAATTTTTTGCAACAAGATTCTGATCTTTTTGAAATAGAATATCAGCAGGATTGTCTAGCATTGATGCAACAAGAAAATGTAAGTTTTAAAAAGTTACTGAAACCCTTGTTAACAATGTATATTTTGAGTTGTTTTTTATAGATGGTACCAAGGGTGATGGACGACTCCACACTGGATATGCAGTGGTCACACAACAAGATGCCCTAAAAGCAGAATGCCTCTGCATGTCTCAGCACAAGAAGCGGAACTGCAGGCCCTCACTGAGGCGTGTAGAGTGGTAGAAGGTAAGACATCAACCATTTACACTGACTCCCGGTATACATTTGGCATAGCTCATGATTACGGCCCAACATGGAAGGCCAGACAGTTTTTTACCTCAACATGACAGCAAATTAAGAATGGTGCAGCGGTGCAGAGTCTCACGGAGGCCCTACGTCTACCTAACAAAGTGAAGAGCTCACACCAATTCCGACACCAGAGAAGCAAGAGGAAACGTCATTACAGACCACACAGCAAAGGCAGCGGCCCTGAAGCCGTGAAAGAAAAGAAGAATTTGACTAACAACTGTGGACTTTGACAAAACTTTGGACTTTGATAAAAACATTGGACTCTGCTAAAAACTTGTACTTTGATATGCTTAAGACTTTACAGTTACAAGCCAGCAAGGAAGAAAAGGAAAAATTGACTAAAAAGGGACGGCGTATGGTGAACAGTCAACAAAACTTGCCTACCACGGTCCCTGTGCCCCATGATGGCCCAGCTGACGCACGGAAATACGCACCTCTCAATGCAGCAATGATGTTGACGCTTGAACAAGGACGGGTGGCTCCTGGGTTTTCTCTAACTGCTGCATCATTTGTCCAATTTTGCATGATCTTTGCCGTAAGCAACAGGGCAGAAGTAAATTTGCCAGATCACACTTGCCGGGGTTACTCTACCCATTTCAGGGATTGCAAATTGGCTACACTCAGCTCCCACTTGTTGGGAAGTATGAATATGTGCTTGTTGTTGTTGATGATTTCTTTTCAGGTCGGAGACCTACCCTGTTGCAAAGGTAAATAGGCGGGTGGCCGCACAGAGGCTCATGAATGAGGTAATCTGCAGATATGGGGTACTGGAAGTGATTGAGTCAAACAAAGGTACACACTTCACAGGTGAAATAATGCAACACATCACGTCTGCTTTAGGTATATCCCAGGCTTTTCACACACCCTACCATCCACGGAGTTGTGGGAAAGTAGATACAAAAGGCAATGGAGGAAATGGGCAAATCTTGAATTGAGTGTCTTCTATTAATTTTTCATTTTTCTCCGGAGGGTACATGCCACAGTAGCAGAGTTTGGGGAATGGTTTTCCTGTTGATTTTGTCATAGGTCTCTCCAAGGAATTGTCAATAATGCATTCTGCAGTCTCTGCTTCTCTCCCAGGTCCTACAGATGAGTGTCACAATCTGAAACCAGGTGACAGGGTCTATGTGAAAAAGTTTGAGAGAGAAACCCTGTTTGAATGCCCCTACCAGATGCTGCTCACCACCCCAACTGCAGTCAAGCTCGAAGGAAAGCCCACTGGGATCCACACCTCGCACTGCAAGAACTCATGATCCTGTATATCCTTTACATGCTATAATGTGGTACAATTCCTCTAACATACACCTTTGACTAATGTACACTAGCCCCCTGTTTCAGGGATCAGAACAAATTAATACAATCAAATGTGCAATATGAAGAGTACACTGAGGGTGAGAATCCAACACTGCATCGTGCTAAGAGAGAAGTTGATGCTCCAGGTGGTAACTTTGACCCACATGTATACATAGATGCCATAGGAGTGCCAAGGGGGGTGCCAGATGAATTTAATTCTAGAGATCAGGTTAAAGCAGGTTATGAGTCCTTATTTGCTATTGTCACTGTTAATAATAATTGGATGAATTATATCTATTACAATCGGCAGAGGTTTGTAAACTACACCAGGGATGCTTTACAAGGGTTAGCTGACCAGTTAGGGCCCACTGCATCCATGGCGTTCCAAAATAGAGTGGCCCTGGATATGATTTTAGCAGAAAGAGGTGGGGTATGTAACTTCCTGTACATGTATTATCCCTTTTATCAAAAAGAGTATGAGTAAGGGACTGGACAATGTGACACCAAAATTCCCCTTGTTTGAAAAAGATGAAGAGCCAGTTCCGATAGTGCCAACCATGTACGTTACCAGAAGAATGGAGAGATGTACTAGTACTGCGCCTGCTCCGATCTCCTAAGATGAATTGTCAGTGGACTTCCCATTTGCCTAGGGATAGTGCAGAAGACCTTAGGTTCGAGCGAGGGCACACCCTGCGGGGTGTTAACTTGTACAGATAGAGGGTATGGATGCCAGGAAATGAGCCCAGGGAATCCATGGCCTCCTTCTGAGGTGAGGTAGGGATCCCCCCTCCTAGCAGTAGGGCCTTACGGGCAGTGGGAAAACCCTGACGCAAGGGAGAGGCAACCGAGGAAGAGTGCAAGGCCTGGTGCTTGATCTCCATATTAAGTTTTTAGGGGGGTTTGTGAGGGTATATGTATATATTGCCATATGTTTTTTATGCTTTTATACCTATATGCAAGTTCTATTCAATTCCAAATGAGAAAAAACTTAATCTGTCGCCTTACATCAGATATCCCAAAGGCCTTGCAAGGCAAAGACAAAATGTATCTTAAACACCGCAAAGAATTAATAAATCTACAGTCTTGAATGTCTCGATCCCAAGAGCTTGCTGTGCGACCCTAATGGCTGACTCCCCGTTCTCCTGGTCCAACACTGCAATAGACTTTCTGGGAGTGAGATTGACAAGGAGGCTGGAATACCTTTTCGAAGCCAACTTCCCCCAACTAATCACTAAAGTTAAAACCCTGCTACATAACTATGACCTTCCCTATATCTCCTGGTTTGGGAGGTAAAACATAATTAAATCCTACATACTCCCATTGATCCTATACCAGATCCGGTCCCTCCCGATCCACCTTCCAACTAACTTTGTCAATACCCTCCGCAAGATGTTTACCAAATATATTTGGAGACAAAAGGGCTCCAGGCTGCCTTACAGCCTTATGACAAGGCGGAGGGAGGAGGGAGGAGGGAGGAATGGGGCTGCCGAGCATCTCTGACTTCTATACCGCATCTCACATTAGCTACTGGGCGAAATTGTCCATACCATCAGGGGACCCCCTGCTGTTCCGGATGATTAAAGCCATGTATGGACCCACTTTGTTGGAGACCTTATGGTTCCCCCCAAAAGCTGTCTATAGGAAAAGAGGCTACAGCCTGCTTCTGAGGGGACCCACTGAAGCATGGGATTCTTATGCAGAGGTGCTGGTGCCGTCTCCTTCCCCAATCACCCCATTATGCACCCTCCCAACATTGATGGGCCTCCCGTCAGACCCCTGCTCTGCCAGACTTTGGCAAAAACTCAGTTACAAGTCCTTAGGTGAGCTGCAATCTCTGTCTCATCTAAACCCCAGGGAGACAGTGGAGACTCTACTGCCCGACCAGCCAATGCTTTTCCTCCAAAGAGCTCAAATTGAGGGTGTAATCAAAGATTTCAAGAAAACCCACACATCTACAAGACCCCCACAGCATTTGAGAGGGCAGTGGGGGCAGGTAGCACATCCGCGGGAAGAATAGCATACCTTTGCAAGCTTTGCTTCCCACCCTCCTCATCCTGCAAGCCCGCGTTCCTCTCCTCATGGGAGAAGGAGCTAAATACAGCTCTATCCTCCTCGGACATCCAACTAATCCTAAAGCTAGCACATGGACTATCCTCGTGCATAATTAACCAAGAAGCACACTATAAACTACTAGTCCGCTGGTATAGGACCCCACAGTGGTTGGCCGACCATAAGCTTACATCCATCAACAAATGCTGGAGGTGTGAAAATGGCCCAGGCTCATACCTCCATATATGGTGGACCTGTCCACTCTTGTCGACCTTCTGGCAAAAGATAGCCGACTCGTTAAAAAGAATCCTACCCAACTTTACACTGACTCCTGAGGCAATGTTCTTGTGGAAGCCCTCGGGGGAATTCAGCCCTATGAGGCACAGACTACTAGCGCACGCAATCGACGGGGCAAAGGCACTTATTCCTCCCCTGTGGCTGCAGAAGTCTCCACCTCTCTTTTCCCAATGGAAAGATAGGATGGACCGGACCTATAATCTGGAGGAACTCTCCAGCTGGTCAAATGGCTCACATGAAAAATTTCTGGAAATTTGGAGCCCATGGCGTAAAATACGTTCTGAGCTCATCCCCCAGACCCACGGAGGGGAGGGGGCGGAGGTCGGAGTCTCGACCTAGGTATATCTGGAGAGTTCCCTTCACCTTGGAGAGGAAATGCACATACAGAATGCTCTTGAACCCCCCCCCCTCACTTCCCCTACCCTTCCCCCACTCTTTCCTGCCCATCGTCCCCTACCTCCCCCTGTCTTGTTAGTCTTTGTTTGTTCACCCGGTCGCCGAGTCACATTCATACTTATATATAGAGAATAGCAATGGATCCTTTGCAGTAGGTGGCAAATTTCTGTGGGTTGTTTACTAAAGGATCCAGGAATTCTGACTTGCCTGATTGTATATGCCATGTACGTTTTTGTTCAAAACTCCATAAAACTTTGGATTAAAAAAAAAAAAAAAAACACCGCAAAGAAGAACCGGATACGAAGGCCGCGTGCTTGGCTGTTTTCCCAGAAGCGCCGTGTCTAGATAACGGCTGTTCTACTACGTATATAACTTTCACTGTCTCAGGCCGGAAATCCGGACTTTACATATATGGTTATGCGGTGAATTTCAGCCAATGAGACCATTGCCCATTCCTAGTGATGAGACCAAAGGGTATAAGACCCCATGTAATCTGTAATAAAGTGCGCAGTCATGTCCCCGTGTGAGGAACTATACCAGACCTCCGTGTGGAGTGTCTCTTATTTACCGCCAGCAGCGGGGCATTGGGGTGGGCCTGATTGGTGCTGTATGCAGAATTTTCCCTGACAACAGGATCCTACACTACCACTGTCCCTATCTCAGCAGCACTTTCCCTATACTCTGCATAATAGACTGCAGCCCGAGATTTAAAAAAAAAAAAAAAAAGTGCAAAACTGCTCCCAGCAGCCACAACAGTAATGCACACAGTCAGATGTAGCCCTAAGAAGGGCCGTTGGGGTTCTTGAAGACAGGATCCTACACTAACACTCTCCCCATAGTAGCAGCAGCACTTTCCCAATACACTCCCAGTGTGTGTCTGAGGCGAGCCGCGGGCGGGCCCGCTTTAAATATTCTAACTAATAGAGATGAGCGAGCGTACTCGTCCGAGCTTGATACTCGTTCGAGCATTAGGGTACTCGAGATGCTCATTACTCGAGACGAGCACCACGCGGTACTCGAGTCAATTCCATTTCCTTCCCTGAAATGTTAGCGCCATTTTCTGGCCAATAGACATGCAGGGAAGGCATTACCACTTCCTCCTGTGACGTTCCAGGCCTATCCTACCCGCCTGCAGTGAGTGGCTGGCCAGATCAAGTGACCCCCGAGTATTTAATTTGGGTCAGCTCGCGGCTCGCCACAGTCACACACTGAGAGAGATCAGGGGCAGTGCTGCTGCTGCTATAGGGAAAGTGTTAGTGTAGGAACCTGTGTACAAGAACCCCAACGGTCCTTCTTAGGGCCACATATGACCGTCTGCATTACTGTTGTGGCTGCTGGTAGCAGTTTTGCTTTTTTTTTTTGTATATCGGGCGTGCAGCCCCATTACAGCTATAGCGTTCTCAGGCTGCAGTCTGTACTACTTAGTATAGGGACAGCGTTGCTGAGATAGGGAGAGTGATAGTGTAGGATCCTGTGTACAAGAACCCCAACGGTCCTTCTTAGGGCCGCATCTGACCGTCTGCATTACTGTTGTGGCTGTTGGTAGCAGTTTAGCTTTTTTTTTTTTTTTTTTTTGTATATCGGGTGTGCAGCCCCATTACAGCTTTAGCGTTCTCAGGCTGCAGTCTGTACTGCATAGTATAGGGACAGCGTTGCTGAGATAGGGAGAGTGGTAGTGTAGCATCCTGTATACAAGAACCCCAACAGTCCTTCTTAGGACTACCTGTGACCGTGTGCATTTTACAGGTTGTCGGATGGGAGTTGTAGTCCATCACTATTGCACAGCTAGGCCTGTTTGCAGCCTTCCGTATATATATATATATATATATATATATATATATATATATATATATATATATATATATATATATATATATATATATATATATATATATATATATATTTATTTTTATTTTTTTTCTGGCTGCAGTTGGCGTTAGAATACCACTGTCAGCCTCCAACTGTACGCCAATAATTCCAAAATTTTTTACACCGCTCTGTGTCTGCGGTCAACTTCACGCACAACATACGGCGACAGCCCCTGGTAGAGGGAAAGTCATATACACGCTATATAACCAGTATTCTTTTTTAAAAAAAAAGAAAGAAAGAAAAGCTCCTTCTTAGGGCTACCTGTGACCGTGTGCATTTTACAGGTTGTCTGATGGGAGTTGTAGTCCATCACTATTGCACTTAGGCCTGTTTGCGGCCTTCCTGACTATTGTTTTCTGCCTGGAGTTTGCCTTACTATACCGCTCTCAGTGACAAAGTCTACACACATAATTCCAAGATCATTTACACCGGGCTGTGTCTGCAGTGAATTAGAGACGCGCAGCATACGGCCACAGCGACTGATAGAGGGAACGTGATATACACACTATATAGCCTGTATTCTTTGACCAAAAAAAACAAAAAGCTCCTACTTGGGCTTCCGCTGACCGTCTGCATTTTACTGGGTGCCTGGCGGGAGTTCTGGTGCATCACTATTGCATTGCTTCCATTTTTTTCTGCCTGGAGTTAGCGTTACGATTCCGCTCTCTGCGTGAAAGTGTACGCATATGATTCCATAATTATTTACAGAGGTCGGTGTCTGCTGTATTCGTAATCCACCATGCTGAGGGGTAGGGGTCGAGGATGTGGACGCGGGCGAGGATGCGGAGTTCCAAGTGAGGGTGTGGGCACAGGCCAAGTCCCTGGTCCAGGTGTATCCCAGCTGGCTGCTGCGGGATTAGGAGAGAGGCAAGTTTCTGGGGTCCCCAGCTTCATATCACAATTTGTGGGTCCACGTGGTAGACCTTTATTGCAAACAGAGCAGTGTGAGCAGGTCCTGTCGTGGATGGCAGAAAATGCATCCAGCAATGTATCGACCACCCAGTCTTCTACGCCATCCACTGCTGAAACTCTGAATCCTCTGGCTACTGCTCCTCTTTCCTCACAGCCTATACTGCTGCTACAAAAATGGTACTGGGGTCTGCATACGCTTCTGCTACATAAATGTTACAGGGGTCTGCTGATACTGCTGCTACAGAAATGATACATGGGTCTGCTGATACTGCTGCTACAGAAATGTTACAGGGGTCTGCCTATACTTCCACTACAGAAATGGTACTGGGCTCTGCCTATACTGCTGCTACAAAAATGGTACTGGGGTCTGCATATGCTTCTGCTACATAAATGTTACAGGGGTCTGCTGATACTGTTGCTACGGAAATGTTACAGGGGTCTGCGTATATTGCTGCTAGAGAAATGTTACTGGGGTCTGCCTATACTTCCACTACAGAAATGGTACTGGGGTCTGCCTGTACTGCTGCTTCAAAAATGGTACTGGGGTCGGTCTATACTTCTGCTACATAAATGTTACAGGGGTCTGCGTATACTGCTGCTAGAGAAATGTTACTGGGGCGTGTTTATACCTTTGCTACAGGAATGTTACAGCGGTCTGTCTATACTATGGGTGCACTAAGTCTTCCCATCGCGGTGTTTTACCTATGTGGCACAAATAGTACAGTGGCTGACTAGGCCTGAATTGCTGGCCGAGGCCACGTTGCTTGGCGGGGCGAAACTCTCCCATGGTTGGGCACTCCGATTTCTTCCTGTGTAATACCATCTTTGTGCACTTACAGCATAGGCTAGGCCAAGGAACTCAAAGACTGCCCCTTCCAGTGTTGAGCTATCTATGTTGTGACACATGGATTTCTTGTTGCTATGTAACTCAGGGCACCTTGGGTCACAAAGGTGGAGGCTTGGAACCGAGCCTGACCCCGGGCCCGCTAACGTGCTTCCCACACAGACTATAGCGGGTCCTGGTCATGGTGTCTTGGCCTTGTAATGCCACCTCCTCCCCCTTGGGGTCAGGGGATCAGCAATGCGCATCATGTGCTTTCTCTAGTGTTACCACAGTTATCAGAGAAACTTGTTTGGGCCAAATGAGATGAGCGTAACTGCATTAACGTTACAGGAGCCTGCCTATACTTCAGCTGCAGAAATGTTACAGGGGTCTGCCAATACTGCTGCTACATAAATGTTTCTGGGGTCTGTGTATACTTCATCAACTAAAATGTTACTGTGGTCTGTCTATACTGTTACTACTGAAATGAACCTAATACTCGGCCCCACCTATACTGCTGCTACGGAAATGTTACTGTGGTCTGTCTATACTGTTACTACTGAAATGTACCTAATACTCGGCTCTACCTATACTGCTACTACGGAAATGTTACAGGGGTCTGTCTATACTGTTACTACTGAAATGTTACTAATATTAGGCTCTGCCTATACTGCTGCTACGGAAATGTCACTGTGGTCTGTCTATACTGTTACTACTGAAATGTTACTAATACTGGGCTCTGCCTATACTGCCGCTACGGAAATGTTACTAGGGTCTGTCTATACTGCTGCTACTGAAATGTTACTAATACTGGACTCTGCCTATATTGCTGCTACTGAAATGTTACCGGGCTCTGCCTATACTGCTGCTATGAAATTTTACTGGGCTCTGCCTATACTGCTGCTACTGAAATGTTACTGGGGTCTGTCTTTACTGTTAGTATTGAAATGTTACAAATACTGGGCTCTGCCTATGCTGCTGCTACTGAAATGCTACTGGGCTCTGCCTATACTGCTGCAACTGAAATGTTGCTGATGTCTGTCGATACTGTTACTACTGACTAGGGATGAGCGAACGTGTCCGTTACGGACACATCCGCACCCGGACACCGGCTTTGCCGAACACTGCAGTGTTCGCGCGTAAGTGTCCGGGTGCCGCCGGGGGGCGGGGAGATGCGCGGCGGCGCGGGCGGCAGTAGCGGGGAACAGGGGGGAGCCCTCTCTCTCTCCCTCTCCCCCCCACTCCCCGCCGCACCCCCCCCGCACTGCCACGGCGGCCCCCGAACTTTTTCGCCCGAACACTGAAGTGTTCGCAAAGTTCGGTGTTCGGGCGAAAAAGGGGCGGAGCCGAACGTGTTCGCTCATCTCTACTACTGACATGTTAATAATACTGGGATCTGCCTATACTGCTGAAACTGAAATGTTACTGGGGTCTGACTATACTGTTACTACTGAAATGTTACTAATACTGGACTCTGCCTATACTGCTGCTACTGAAATTTTAGTGGGCTCTACCTATACTGCTGCTACTGAAATGTTACTGGGCTCTGCCTATACTGCTTTAACTGTAATGTTAGTGGGGTCTGTCTATACTGTTACTACTGAAATGTTACTAATACTGGGTTCTGTCTATATTGCTGTTACTGAAATGTTACTGGGCTATGCCTATACTGCTGTTATGGAAATGTTACTGGGGTCTGTCGATACTGTTACTACTGAAATGTAACTGATACTGGGCTCTGCCTATACTGCAGCTACTGAAATATTACTGGGGTCCGTCTATACTATTACTGCAGAAGTGTTAATAGGATCTCCCTGGACTTCTGCAGCATAACTGTTAGTGGGGTCAGCTTATACCTTTGCTACAGGAATATTACAGGGGTCTGTGTATAGTATGGGTGCACTAAGTGTTCCCATCGCAGTGTTCTACGTATCTGACCCCCAAAAAAACCCAGACTGACTAGGGCATGTAGTGCAGGCCGAAGCCAACCTGTATTTTATCTCACGTTACCTCAGCTATCCGGGGCACTGCAATGGGATCTATGTATGTACCGTCGGAGGCTTTCAGGGACCCACCCATGTTGTGGACCCACACAGCTTCCATAGCAGAGTTGTACCTGCCTGGCACTATGAAAAAAAACCCAGACTGACTAGGGCATGCAGAGTGGGCCGAGCAAACCTGTATTTTATCTCATGTTAGCTCAGCTATCTGGGGCACTGCAATGGGATTTATTTATGTACCGTCTGTG
Organism: Eleutherodactylus coqui; assembly: GCF_035609145.1. Lineage (NCBI taxonomy): Eukaryota > Metazoa > Chordata > Amphibia > Anura > Eleutherodactylidae > Eleutherodactylus > Eleutherodactylus coqui. Next base: position 208,372,762 of record NC_089844.1, read on the forward strand.
GCTTCTTGGGACCCACCTATGCTGTGGGTAAACACAGACTTCCCATAGCGGAGTTGTACCTCCTGTGACTATGAAAAAAGGCCAGACTGACTAGGGCATGCAGTGTGGGCCGAAGCCAACCTGTATTTTATCTCACGTTACCTCAGCTATCTGGGGCGCTGCAATGGGACAAACAAGAGGAGCGATACAGCGCTAATGAGATGTGCACAGCTACGCAAGCATTGGAGTCCGCTCTAGGCCCACGATTGTTGAGGGTTTGTGCAGAGGCCTATGTCCTGGGTGCAGTGAAAGTCCGCTTCCTGCCTACGATTGCTGAAGCTGTTGGCCGAGGACTATGTCCCGGGGGAACTGCAACTGCGCCAGGTTGGGGCTGTGCAACTTTTTCCTGCTAATCCAGTCATTGGAGCGGTGAAAGGAAAGCTAACTGATTTAATGAGCCCGTCGCAGATGAACTAGCATTGAAGTCCGCTTCATGCCTACGATTGCTGAAGCTGTGGGCCGAGGCCTATGTCGTGGGCGCGGTGCAAGTCTGCCATGTTTGGCCGCTCTGATTTATTTATTGTTCAGGTCTTGGGTTGCCTAGGAACCATCCATGCTGTTGGTGCAAACTTAGTTCCCATTGCGGTGTTTGACCTGTCTGGCACAAAGACACTGACTGACTTGGGTAGGGGACAGAGTGCAGATGGCTTTCCCCTTGCGGTGTCGATTGAGCTATGCGGCACCTAGACAGAATGAATACTGTGTGGGCACATGGATTGCCTGTAGCTATGTAACGCATGCCCACGTTTGCAGCTCCTGATGGAGGTGGCACAGGATTGGAATGAAGATCGAATGTCAATGTCTCACTTTTGTGTGTGCTGCGGACGCAGGGCCATGTGGGGGGGGGGTTGGGCAGCATGTGACCCAGGAGAAGACGCAGCGGTGTGTCCCGCAGGCAGTGCTTGTGCTTGGTTGGAGGTAGTGTGGTGCTGAGCTAAAGTGCGCCTTGCTAATGATAATAATAATAATAATAATAATCTTTATTTGTATAGCGCCAACATATTCCGCAGCGCTTACATAGACAGGGGGAATACAGAAAGACAAAATACAAACATTACAGAACCACGGTTACATATAGTAATCAGTTGATGGAAACAATAGGGGTGAGGGTCCTGCTCCAACGAGCTTACATACTCCAAGTAATGGGGTGATACAGAGGGTAAAGGGGCTGGAGATGTGCACAGTATGGCGAGGTGGAGAGTGAGGGATGCTATACACATAGACAATGGTCAGACATTTAGCCGTGTGACGGCAGAAACGGTGTGACTGCAGGAGCGGTTTATGATGGCTAGCAGGGATTGCAGTCAGTAGGTCAGGGAGCATGTTATCAGGCGGAGTACAGAGAGGTTTGTTTAGGGAATGCGGTATGCCTCCCTGAAGAGGTGCGTTTTTAGAGCACGCCTGAAGTTCTGCGAGTCCTGGATTGCTCGGGTAGCCTTTGGTAGTGCGTTCCAGAGGACCGGTGCTGCTCTGGAGAAGTCTTGGAGGCGGGAATGAGAAGTTCGAATTAAAGGGGCGCTCAGTCTGGTTTCATTAGCAGCGCGGAGAGCCCGGGCTGGTTGATGGATTGAGATGAGGGAGGCGATATAGGGTGGCGCTGTACTGTGGAGGGCTTTGTGGATGAAGGTAGCGAGTTTGAATTGAATGAGGGTTTGTCCGCAGTTTGTCCGGAGCTACACAATGCTACAAGATCAGCATTGAGGGGCATTTTCTGCTCAGCCATCGTGGTAACTTCCCGGAAAACCTTGGTGCCCTCAGCCATGAGCAAGGTGGACGATCCCACCAAGATGTGAAGGTCATGGAGGCAGGGTATCAGGGTAGACCGGGTGCATATATCAGGGCCGACTATTATTGGGGCATCAGACCAGATTGCCAAAGATTGAACAACACTCCGTGACAAGATATCAGCCTAACTATTTCCCTTTACCGCTACTACTTGCACACAATGTGACACAAGAACACTAGACCCTTTGTACGGACACGGCGACCTTTACATAAACATTACATTCAGAACTCATTTATTGTATTGTTCTCCATTGTATGTCCATGTTGGTCATTGTGAGCAGATTATTGACCCACCGGCCGCACTGTGTACTGCGGCTACTGCCTTTACATGTATGACTGCAGGTAGATACAGTGACCGGAGACTAGTGGGTTAAGGGTTAAATGTACATAGCTAGGCCGGTGTCCCGTGGGAAGTCACGCATGGGGCAGCCCGGACAGGGAGCTCTTCCGTGAAGCTTCTTGATGGCACCCGATGGTATTTATTATCCTCTCCTCCCCACGGGGGCATCACATAGACATAGAACAAGAGCAGCGTCCGAGGCAGCTAGGAGAGCCCGTCCTAGAGAGCGCTGCCCCCTCCCCTCACACCTGCCCGGAGGAGGGTTCATGGGAGGGCATGAGGTGCAGCAAAGCCGGAGTGACCCTACTGCACTGAGAAGGAAGCTGGAGGCCGGCCGGGAGACGGAGCTCAGCTACAGGTGTACTGATGCCGTACCATCTGCGTTGCTCCTATTCACTTACAGCTGAGCGGCCCTGGTGCATTATGTCTCCAGCGGATGTAAGGGTGGAAACATGGGTTGGGAGCCCCGAGTTAGATGGTACGTCTAGGCGAGGGGCACGACGGTGGACCGGCTGCCGCACACACACCTCCCCACATGTACCGCCCATTCCCCTGGCAAGCTCACATATCTCCCAGGCGGATTCCCATCTCTGGTCCTGTCTCACACATCTCCCCGCCGGATTGACATCTACTCTCGTTTCCCCCCGGGCGCTCGCTGGACAACTTTGTCTGCTCCCAGCTCCTGTCCCCGTCGGCCGCAGCAGCCGTCGCCGCTGTCACCCTACGCGCTGGCCTCCGCTCCCGTACACCGATGGCATTGGCGCCGCTGCCACGGCGAACCCCGCTCTCGCTGTCCATGGCGCCGCTGGTGGCCAGCTCTGCCGATGACTGTGAGCTGCTTTTTTCGGCCGGAGCAGCGGCTTGCCTACAAGAGCTCCACTAGCTGCCCCTGCACTGCTCTCTTTCTGGGTAGCCTCATTGGGCGCTAAATAGAAGAGCTGATTAGCGATCTGGAGGGGTATAGGGGACGGGGTTGTGGGGGAAGCGGGGGTCTCACAGTACCGATGGTCCTTCAGGGTCTGTGAAAGCTTTCTGGACCAACACGCTCTGCCATAGGAATCCCAGCGGACACTGTACAACATCTGCTGCCCCCGGGGATCTACAGTGCAACCCTCCCCGCGGGTTCTGTACGATGTCACCGACTGCGGCACTGGATCTGGCGCTGAGAGTCCCGCTGTATCACTGCTCCGCTCGGACATCAGTGACTGACAGGCCATCGCCGGCTGCAGGAGACCCGCGGGTAGAAGGCTTTGTTCAGGCGTCATTTCTTGGCGATTTACATCCCGATTAGAGCGTTGTTAGATGCCACCGCTCTTCAGCCAAATCCCAAGTTCCATCTTCACCGTCAACGATTGATGGGAACTACAGAGCCGATGCAATGGCCGTCACGTCCAGCACATGGTATCCCTGGGATGATATAGAACGGGCAGCAGCCCGCGGGAGGAGATGCACCTGCAGAGAAGAAGAATCGCTTCTTCTTGTGGACAACCACACCCATCATGTCCGGGGTATTAAAGGGACGATAACGTGTGACATTCCCGATCGTCTGAGTGTACAGGGGGGTACTGGATTTCCTCATCTTACATTGCGCCGCAGTATAGAGAAGTCTGCAGTATATACAGTATACATTCAGCACCCGGGAGCTGGCAGTGAGCGGAGGCGCAGCCTGTGCTACACCTCTGGGCTCTCGGCAGCTCCTGGTCGTCCTCGCATTGTGCAATCAGCTTCTGCACGATGGAGATTGTGGAGTAGATCCTGGGGATGGTGACAAGTGCCGGGAATAGAGGGAAGGCGCTCCCGCAGCGGTTTTATCTCCGCAGATACGCGGTGATGTGCAGATCGGGAGAACTATGGCGACGATCTCGTGGCCTCCTCTCCGCTCCTCCCCGGAACCTCCGCCAGCAGCGGCTATAAACAGTTGCATGAGATGTCAGAGAGTGAGGAGTCACGTTGAAAGCGAGCTCTCCTGTCCGGTTCTGACCGGTAACGGACTCTTATCCCGGGCAGGGAAGCACAAGAGGAGAACGGAGCGGAGAGGAGGCACGGATGGGATAAGGCACTAGCTGTGCTCAGTGTCAGCCAATAGCAGCTCAGGACGGGCCTGCTCAGTATTTGATTACCGCAGCACACAATGGCAGAAACCGCGCCAGCCGCCGCTCCTCCTGCCGCCGAACCGGCTGCCAAATCCAAGAAGCAGCCGAAGAAATCCGCCGCAGGGGGCGCCAAGAAAAGCAAGAAGTCCTCCGGTCCCGGCGTGTCGGAGCTGATCGTCAGAGCCGTGTCCGCCTCTAAAGAGCGCAGCGGGGTGTCTCTAGCCGCCCTGAAGAAGGCTCTGGCTGCCGGAGGGTACGATGTAGAGAAGAACAACAGCCGCCTGAAGCTGGCCGTCAAGTCTCTGGTCACCAAGGGCAGCCTGCTCCAGGTGACAGGCAGCGGCGCCTCCGGCTCCTTCAAGCTGAACAAGAAGCAGGAGACTAAGGACAAGCCGGCCAAAAAGAAGCCAGCGGCTGCGGCCAAGCCCAAGAAGCCCGCTGGAGCCAAGAAAGCGGCGAAATCTCCTAAGAAGGCTCCGGCCAAAAGCCCGAAAAAAGCAAAGAAACCTGCAGCGGCCGCCGCCAAGAAAGTGGCCAAGAGCCCGAAGAAAGCCTCAAAGCCGAAGGCCGCCCCAAAGCCCAAGAGGGTGACGAAGAGTCCGGCTAAGAAGGCGGCCAAACCCAAAGCTGCCAAGAGTCCGGCTAAGAAGGCTGTAAAAGCCAAGAAGAGTGCGGCTAAGAAATAAGCTGAAGCCGCCCATGCATTTACCCCACAAAGGCTCTTTTCAGAGCCGCCACCTTCTCACCGCAGAACTGTATTATCACTGCCTCGAATTCTGTTCTAGATAGCAGCGGCCCCATAGCGGCTACAGGGGACTTCATATCAGTTGGGAGTCTAGGGAGCGAGGGGGAGGCTGTAGAGGGGGAGTAATACGAGACATTGTCGCCGCATCATCCCCGTTACTGTTGGGCACTGTGACCTATACAACGCGTGTATGGATGCCGGGCTGAGTGTGAAGAGGGAGGGGACTCGCCGACCTAATGCATTTCCCATAAAATCAGCGCAGCTTCTAATGGGGGAGACTGCCGTGCAGCGTGGAGTGCGTGTTTCTGCGGACATATCAATGCAGGGAAGCAGCTGAGAACATGATTTCACAGACACCCGTACGTATCATGCAATGGCCTGATAGGGTGAGGTGGGGCCAGCCTCTGCCGAACGCTGATTGGTCGCGGGCATCAAGCGTTTTGGCGGGCTAGTGGTTTGTTTGAAAAAGCCAATGAGATGTAGGGGTCGTTGTTTCTAAGAGCCAATAGGGAAGAGCAAGTAGGGTATAAAGGCTCTGCTCTTTCTACGGCTCCCATCATATCACATCTGTGTGCATCTCTACAGTAGAGCTATGGCCAGAACCAAGCAGACCGCTCGTAAATCCACCGGAGGGAAAGCTCCCCGCAAGCAGCTGGCTACGAAGGCCGCCAGGAAGAGCGCTCCTGCCACCGGCGGAGTGAAGAAGCCTCACCGCTACCGTCCAGGTACAGTGGCTCTCCGTGAAATCCGTCGCTACCAGAAGTCCACCGAGCTGCTGATCCGTAAGCTTCCCTTTCAGCGCCTGGTGAGAGAGATCGCCCAGGACTTCAAGACTGACCTGCGCTTCCAGAGCTCAGCGGTCATGGCCCTGCAGGAGGCCAGCGAGGCTTACCTGGTAGGACTGTTCGAGGACACCAATCTGTGCGCCATCCACGCCAAGCGGGTCACCATCATGCCCAAAGACATCCAGCTGGCCCGCAGGATTCGCGGAGAGAGGGCTTAGATCTGCTCTGGGCACCGCATGGAACACAAAGGCTCTTTTCAGAGCCACCAAATCCTCCTCAAACGAGCTGCATCCTGTCCTCCGCTGTCATTTCCCCAACTCGGGTTCACAGCCAGCCTGTGCTCTCCCCAATAATGTTCTGTCGTCAGCAGCAGGTGGTCTGTTAACCCCTTCAGTGACCTAGTCAGTTCCTCAATTAATGCCATTCTCTCATCTTTCAAATGTAGTAGAAAGAGATTTGAATCTCCGGCAGACTGTTATGAACGTGGTTGATCAAACGTGTCCGTATGAGGCATCTATCTGTGCCTGTGGGCCGGGAAGGGATTAGTGTTGAGGATCTATTTATGTGGATATTATCTCATTATACGAAGAAATACAGCAATACACAAAACTATACTAATTAATACCGCATAATGGGATTGGGAACCGGCCGGGAAACTGTTGAGAATTGTAAGAATACGCGTTAAATTCTAAATTCCAAACGGTTCTGTGTTAAACCAATCAGCAAGGAGAGGGGCGTGGCCAACATGTAATTGCCCCAATAGGAACGCCTAAACTGTAGTCATTGGTTACTGTTTTCAATCTGGTCCGCGGTTGTGTAGCTAAGGGAGGACGCTTGAACCGGTTTGCAATTGCTTTCTACTTACAACGTAGAAGATGTCTGGTCGCGGTAAAGGAGGGAAAGGTCTTGGGAAGGGCGGCGCCAAGCGGCACAGGAAGGTGCTCCGTGATAACATCCAGGGCATCACCAAGCCTGCCATCCGCCGTCTAGCTCGCAGGGGAGGCGTCAAGCGTATCTCCGGTCTCATCTACGAAGAGACTCGCGGCGTCCTGAAAGTCTTCCTGGAGAATGTGATCCGCGACGCCGTCACCTACACCGAGCACGCTAAGAGGAAGACCGTCACCGCTATGGACGTGGTGTACGCGCTCAAGCGCCAGGGCCGCACTCTTTACGGCTTCGGAGGTTAATAATTCTGCTCTTTCTCCATAACACAAAGGCTCTTCTCAGAGCCGCCCACCTCTTCCAAGGAAAGGCTGTAATACAACTCCCTGTGGTGTCGCTGCTGCCTGATTGCCCATCTGTTCTGATACGTGTAATCCGCCCTATATCGGATGCCTGCCATCACCCCTTATGCGTTGGCATTGTTAGTGGCCAAACTCATTTAACCCTTTGAATCACACTTTATGCCCATTGTTGTTCTTTGCGTATGCTATAGTCAGCCGTGTTCCCCTCATGACGCCTTCCCGCAAGGTCTTTGTATCATTAAAATGAGTTGTCTTAACTAATACTCGAGAGAGGGGGCGGGGACAAAGTAAATAAATGCCTAGATGCGCACATACATACTTCAGTTATTGCGGATAACAGAGATTTAAGCGTTCTATTAAAAATACCCCCCACCATGATGACCCCTAATGCCAGGGAATCTTCTCTTCTACCAGGAAGCCGGCTGCGGCGCACTGAGTGTATGTCCTCCTTGTACTAAAGCATACGGCCTGCCAGCTAATCCGTGTAGTGCTACCATATTGGAGGCGTCCTCTCATTTAGAAGTGCTGCAAATTGCACCAAGCTCTCCTAGGGACCCGCACAGCCATCATTTTACATAGAATTGCCGTCATAGCAGCCAGCTCTCCCAGCGTGCTGCACTGATTTCCCATTGCGGGACTCTGGGAGACCTGGGTGATATAGCCGGAGCACTAAATTAATCTAGGGAAGAGGTTGGTCTCTGAGAAATCCGGGATGCCCGCTGTTCTCCATGCCAGACTGCCATCTCCGCTCCCGTTCACCTGCGGCCGCTGCCACGATGGTCTCTGCTTCCGTTCACCCTGCTGCCGCGGCTACTCTGGTCCTTGCTCCATTATGGTCCCCGCCCCCGTTCCCCATGCGGCTGCTGTAGCCGGTGCACTGCCCCTCTGGTTCTCGCTCCCCTCCGGTCCCTGCACCCGGGAAGGCTGCCACTTTGGTGACTGCCATCTCCTCTCCGGTTCCGCTGTCACTGTGGTCCCCTCAGGTTTCTACACCGACATAGAAGGGGGTTCTTCATTGTAAGAGCAGTGAGAGTGTGGAACTGTCAGCCCGAGGACGTGGCTGATGGCAACTTCGATAAAAGGGTTCAAAAGGGGCATGGGCGTCTCTACATAAGCAGCTGGTGAAGGTGAGGCTATTCTCCCCTTGGCCCCCCTCCCCTTTCCTAGCACCCCCAGTGCTCTTATTTCCAGGCATCCCCGATTGCCTCCGCTACTCACTACAATGCACTACAGCCCCCAGCATGTCTGCCTACTACCCCTTTCCCTTTGTGCACCCCACTGCTTTAGGGCGCAGACCCGCATATCCCCTGTAGTCTTCTGCCTTCCGAGCACTCCAGTACAGCTGCTACTTGTGGTCGGCATCCCCCTCCGACGTCGACCGCCTCGTGTAGCCACCACGCCGACCCCACAGCATAATCCAGTCATGGCCGCACTGTGCTCCGGGTACCTCGGTGGCAAAAACGCTGCCGCTTCTCTAATGGCTAATTGTCCGCAGCTGCATCACCGAATCCACGTAGCGCCCACCTCTATGGAGGCGTCCGCATAGCGCGGCTTCGGTCACCGCACGTATCCCTAATCTGCAGCGCAATCAGCATCGCGACCCCCGACAGAGATACAGTTGTGTAGCGCTGCAGGGAAGATTTCCTCAAATCCAGTACATAGACAGAGAACAACTCCGGTGCACAGAGACAAAGACGAGTTGTTCAACGCAGGGGACTAAGTAACCGAGCCGATGTATACACAACCTTTGTTACAGAGGAGCAAACGATGATGCTCCCTACACAACCGGGAGGTGACAGCTCTGCTGTAGACGGGGTGGGGGGCTCTTAGAAGAGCCTTTGGGGTGATCGTGCACGGCGGGCCACGGAACAGATTACTTAGCGCTGGTGTACTTGGTGACGGCCTTGGTGCCCTCGGACACGGCGTGCTTGGCCAGCTCTCCAGGCAGAAGCAGGCGCACGGCGGTCTGGATCTCCCGGGAGGTGATGGTGGAGCGCTTGTTGTAGTGAGCCAGGCGGGAGGCTTCCCCTGCAATGCGCTCGAAGATGTCGTTGACAAACGAGTTCATGATGCCCATGGCCTTGGAGGAGATGCCGGTGTCGGGGTGGACCTGCTTCAGCACCTTGTACACGTAGATGGCATAGCTCTCCTTCCTGGTCTTCTTACGCTTCTTGCCGTCCTTCTTCTGAGTCTTGGTCACGGCTTTCTTGGAGCCCTTCTTGGGCGCTGGAGCAGACTTGGCGGGATCAGGCATGATAACGTAGAGATACTTTCCCAACTGGTGAGAACAGAGTTCCTGCACCTCCCAGCGCTGCGGTATTTATAGCGGGGCCATGCAAATGAGTACCGCCGTCTGCTTGCTGTTCTACTGGAGCAGCAAAACATGTGACCCCTGTGAGCGTCTTAGCCACGCCCAGTGCCGCTCATTGGTTCTTCCTCAAGTCTGGCCTCTATTGGGGGGATTGAAAGCTACCCAATTGGAGGAGAGGAGGGCGGAGCAGCAGGTTATAAAAATTAACAGAACTGCGCCTCCTCGTTATCACAACTTTCAAAGTGTTTTATCCTAATTCTGCTTTCCTGTGCTACAAGATGTCTGGACGCGGCAAACAAGGAGGCAAAGTCCGTGCTAAGGCCAAGACTCGCTCATCCCGGGCAGGGCTGCAGTTCCCTGTCGGCCGTGTGCACAGGCTTCTCCGCAAGGGCAACTACGCTGAGAGGGTGGGCGCCGGCGCTCCGGTCTATCTGGCAGCAGTGCTAGAGTATCTGACCGCTGAGATCCTGGAATTGGCTGGCAATGCCGCCCGGGACAACAAGAAGACCCGCATCATCCCCCGTCACCTCCAGCTGGCTGTGCGCAACGACGAGGAGCTGAACAAGCTGCTCGGTGGGGTGACCATCGCCCAGGGAGGCGTCCTGCCCAACATCCAGGCCGTGCTGCTGCCCAAGAAGACCGAGAGCAGCAAGACGAGCAAGAGCAAGTGATCGCGCCGATCCCTCCATAGAACCAAAGGCTCTTCTAAGAGCCACCCACATGCTCCTTACAACAGAGCTGCGCCGCTTCTATGCTGTGATACTCGGTGGCCGGTACGCCGGCTGCACCGGGCAACTAACTGTACAGGACTTTCTACAAGGAGGCAGAGATTGGGGCGGATGCCAATTTGGCCATCCCTGTCACCGGCAGAAGCGCACAATCGTCCTGCTCTAGGTGACCTCATGTCCAGAGGACGGGCGGCTGTAGGACTCGCTCACCAGTCCTTGCGATAACGGGTTAACAGAGTCCTCTGTTAGGTCACGTATATACAAGAATCGGAACGCTTCAGTTGTGTTTCGGATAGAACACCCAGCTTTCTCAGGGTCCTGCGTGGGCTGTATGCTTACAAAGCGTTGCAGCCGCATCATCCAGCCCTCTCAGAGCTCTGCACGGTCGCCCCCTTAGAAGTGCGCTCATCATGTCACTCCACAGCCATGCCCTTTTTGTGGAGGTGGAGCTATATCACCCAGCTTTCCCAGAGCCCTGCACGGCACAGGCTGGTTTTGGATTATAGTAAACCTACAGGGATTAGACGTCCTCTTGCGTTACGGGTGGAGCAGGTAGAGGATTCCACCGCCCGTCGTAGGGCTGGGATTAGGGGGTGTATCTGAGGGTTCTTTACCTCCAGCCCCCGAGCGCCTCTATATCAGACGGCCTGGTCACTGATTACACGTGTTACATGGATGGAGGACAGGAAGAGCGGGAGACGCGATCAACTGAGCGGGAAGTTCAAAATCTCCGGTGATCAGCCAATGAGCAGGAAGAATCTGACTATAGCCCCGCCCATAGGCGGCACTAAAACCACCCGACCTCCAACGGCAGGTCTGTTAACCCTTCACCGCACTCATTAATTCAGGCCCAGCTCATCGCGTATTATAAACATAACCTGCCTGCCCTAAATAGGTTAGGGGGTTTAAAAGCGTGCCGTGAACGCAGCCTGAAGCGCACCCTGACGGGGAGGCTGCTACACCCCCGCTGTATCATGTCAGAGCGCATAGACCATCACCGCTGCTGACGACCCCACAAGGAGTTGTATTACAGCCTTTCCTTGGAAGAGGTGGGCGGCTCTGAGAAGAGCCTTTGTGTTCTGGAGAAAGAGCAGAATTATTAACCTCCGAAGCCGTAGAGAGTGCGGCCCTGGCGCTTGAGCGCGTACACCACGTCCATAGCGGTGACGGTCTTCCTCTTGGCGTGCTCGGTGTAGGTGACGGCGTCACGGATCACGTTCTCCAGGAAGACTTTCAGGACGCCGCGAGTCTCTTCATAGATGAGGCCGGAGATACGCTTGACGCCTCCCCTGCGAGCTAGACGGCGGATGGCAGGCTTGGTGATGCCCTGGATGTTATCACGGAGCACCTTCCTGTGCCGCTTGGCGCCGCCCTTCCCAAGACCTTTCCCTCCTTTACCGCGACCAGACATCTTCTACGTTGTAAGCAGAAAGCGATAGCTGCTCAGCGCAGAGCCCTACTCTATATAGACAGAGAGCGGACCAGAGAGGGAACTACAATCAGGGGCGTCATTGCGGGGCGTTTCTTTTAGTTGTCTAGCGTGAAGGCCCATCCCCTCTCTCTGCTGATTGGCTGAATACAAGAGCCCTTGCCATCTTGTGCAGCCGATTGGCCTGTCAGCTCCTGAAGCAGTGGGAGAGAAGACGGAGGAGGGGTGACGGAGACAAGGGCCATGCAGCAGAGAGCCGCTGGAGCGTGAATCCCTCCTGTAAAGCGAGCAGTGCAGCTGCTGCCACAAACACGTGGGGGCGAGGGGAGAGCGCGCAGGGAGGCTTCGGTGAAGGGGAGTACTAGAGCTCTGCTGCATCAGCGCTCCCCTGCCGGAGCAGAGAGACACTCAGGAGCCACAACAGACAGCTATGGGCGGCAGGAACATCAGGGCACCGTGTATAACAAGGAGGCCCCATAACCTGTGACAGTCCCCGGCACAGGGCATACAGTGGCATTTCTACTGCCACCCCAAGAAGCGCCAGGATTACTCCTCCTCTGCTGTGGCCACCATGCTGTGCAACACTCTGCAGATTCTCAAGACCCGGAGTCCCTCATTACAGTCATCAATGAAGTGCAAACCGAACGACTTCCCTGTGTGACTGCTGCCAGACACTGCTGTATACTCCTTATGTCTTAGGGGCCTTTACAGGTCTACTTAAGGAGCTTTAAGCAATTTGCAAAATCCCCTACAAAGGCAGGAAATGCAGAAGTGGTTCTGCTCTGGGACCCACTAGACAGAACTCTCCCAGTGATACACTAAAGATGTTTGTGACGGGGAAGCCCCCGACACGGAGCCTACGACATCATCTGCATCAGGAGATGTGGCCTCTGCACCAACCACCTGTTTGAGTTTGCTTGCTGGGTTGGTTCAGACTTTGCAATGCCTGTCCGATCGGCTCTTATCAGCGATGCAGACAGCTACTTCTGCCCTTACGGGTAAAATCCACGAGATCCGAATGGATGTGAGCCTGTTGACACAAGCCACCCAGAATCTAAGAGACCGACCGGGTCACTAGTACAGAGGACAGGATCTCTGTGCTGGATGATACCGTATCCCTGACGGCAGCGACTGTGCGAGAGCTTACGCCAAAAGCAGAAATCTGGAAACAAAAGGCGGGTGGCTTGGGAAATGGCTGACAGCGGAATAATCTCTGTGTTGTGGGCCTGCCAGAATGCACTGAGGGGCAGAGACCGCAGGGGATCATGGAACGGTGACTACCTGAATGCTTCCCTGTCACACAGGTCTTTGTGGTGGAGCGCGCACACCGAGTACCCATGAAACCACCTATACCAGGCGGGCGCTCCTCCTAGACCCCTGTTGGCAAAGCTGCTCAACTCCTGGGATAGAGAGGTGATCCTACAAGCTGCCAGAACAGGAGGCCCTCTCAGATGCAACAATGCTGCAAAATCCATCTTCCCGGACTTCTCGGCAGATCTACAAAAGCAGAGAGCGCCCTTCTTTGGGATCAAAAGGCAACTCTGAGATCTCCAGCTGCCATACTCCATAGCATATCCTGTGCGACTGCGAGTGGTGGATGGTGACCACACACGTTTCTTCTCCTCTCCGTCTAAGGCTGAGGAATGGCTGTCTAACAGGCATCAACCAGAGTGACTGAAATGTACACTTATCTAAGGAAAAGACTCGGGTATACTAATAGATCATAGACTGAACATGAGTCAACAATGTGATGCAGCAGCCAAAAAGGCAAACACAATTCTGGGATGTATTAAGAAAAGCATAGAGTCTAGATCACGTGAGGTCATTATCCCCTCTACTCTTCCTTAGTCAGACCTCATCTGGAATACTGGGTCCAGTTCTGGGCACCCCACTTTAAAAAAAAAAAGCCATCGACAAACTGCAGCAAGTTCAGAGAAGAGCTAACAAGATGGTGAGCGGTCTGCAAATCATGTCCTATGAGGAACGGTTAAAGGATCTGGGAATGTTTAGCAGAAGAGAAGGCTGAGAGGAGACTTAATAGTGGTCTACAAGTATCTGAAGGGCTGTCACAGTGCAGAGGGATCAGCCCTATTCTCATCTGTACAAGGAAAGACTAGAAGCAATGGGATGAAACTGAGAGGGAGGAGACACAGATTAGATATTAGACAGTGAGGGGGATCCATGAGTGGAACAGGCTGCCACGGGAGGTGGGCGAGTAATCCTTCAATGGAAGTCTTCAGAGGCCGGACAGACATCTATGCGGGATGTTTTAGTGATCCTGCACTGAGCGGGGGGTTGGATCCGATGACCCTGGGGGTCCTTCTAACTCTACCATTCTATTAATCTATAACTACCTTCTTCTTTCAGGCAGAGAGCCTATTATCTGCTGAGTGGACCCGCTTCCAAATTACCCTGCTTCGCCTCAGAGGCTCTAGGCTTAGAATATTTAATTTGCATTCAACTTCAGGTTAGCAGGTCCAGGATATATATGTGCATGTAAATGATAGGAGCCTGGAGGCATAGAGATAAAAGCTTTCTTCTATTTATTCAGTTTGTGCCCATTATAACAAGAAAAATACAAACGTCTCAGGACGTACCGCCTAGGATCGAGCGGTATGGATGAGAGACTGCTTTCTTCATGCAGAAAAGAGGACACAGCAAGACATATAAGACGGGAGCTAACATAACCTGCTGCATAGGTGAGATCATTACCATTGCCAGGATATATATGGTTGCCCATGGATCGCCGTGTCCCTGACTGCTGCGGGTGTGACGCCCCAATGGTTCACAAGCACTACGCTCAGCACCGGCGCAGGGTGATGTTCACAACTACTCTGGTAGATAGATATGCACCGAAGAGCAGTGTGCACCACAACTGAAATGCATAACCCTGATGAAAAGCCTGTGCGACACCAGGGTACCACACTCAGCATGGCGACAGGGAACGCATGCGCTGTAGGAACGAGCCGCACACCATGCTATGCTGAATGGTAGCACCGCTACAGGGAGGATGAAGCCTGGCCCTAACCTAGTAAGGGGGGTGACGGGGCCCTGCCTTAAAGAAGAGCAGTAGCCTCGATAGAGATGACCCCACGGTCTTCCTCCTGGGCCCTGTCTGTTCCTGAAAGGACCCCTGGAGAGATGAACCAAACAGCAAAGCAACACAGAAATGAAAAACAGAAATGCAACTGAAAAGGAACCCACAGCTACTCCTCTGCAAGTAGAAATACACCCAGCACAGAAGAGCTCCAAACTCCAGGGACTCCACTATGGAACAGAATAAGCAACACTGAGCAAAGGGAGGCGTGAGAATGTATAGCCACTATGCACATGGGAACTGGCAGAGTGAATGGGAAACCACACAACATCACCCTACTCCCAGGCATGACTAATCTAGCATGCATCAAAGACAGGCAGCACCAGCAGTCTCTGCACATGGTGCATTAACCCCTGTCCTCCATAACAAGGCAACAGGTCTTGACCTGTGTCCAGACCACCATGCCACAACAGCGTCAAGGTACAATAGTACCCTTCACTCCTAACCGTTGAAGAGGATGGACTCCAACTACACCTCAATCACCCGTATTTATAGAAGGCAGACATCTTGTGACGGTACATGTATTGGTACTTTTGCAGACATATCCCAGCCACTTTCAGACATTAGCCCCTTACATGCTGCAGCTGTGCAATGCATACAACAGAGTACTAGACCCTTAGCACGGCGCATCCACATAAAATACATGGCATGCATGACTACCCGGGCACTACCCCCCCCCCCCCCTCCCCTCAATAAGAAAGGGTCTTATTAAAATGATTGTCCTTCCCCAGCAGCTATACTGGCTACAACAAGCAGACATGTTTCAATAAAGGCCCATTTAGCTAGCTGAAAGACAATGATGAGCCTTATCCATGCTGCATGCTGCATTCTCAGTGGGATACCGCTGATACTATTGTTTTAGCTGGTATCCCGCTTGGGGAACACAGCCGGAATATGAAGAAGACAAGCGCTCCAGCTGTGTTCTGCATACCCCGCTAGGAGCGCTTAGCAGGATATCAGCTGAGCGCTCCGAGAAGACAGCAGCTCTATGGAGAAGATAGCGGTCCCGCTTGTCTTCTGCATACAGCGTGAGCCTTCATTTACACGCTTATGTAAAGCGGACGCTCAAAACTGTCCCATGAACTGCCGTGTGCGTGGATTTTGAGTGATAATCGTTGTGTCTAAATGGGCCTTTAGAATTGACTTCATTAAACACTGGGAGATACTTAAAAGTGATATTTGCCTAATAGATACCATAACCCCCAGGCCCAATATAGTATTCTGTAAGGACACATCAAAAACATAGGGGCAATTTATCTACCCAACCGACAGGATCCTATAAGTGCCAGCATGGAAGATGCACACGCTGCAACAATATAGCACACAGCATGCAGCAAGCGGAGATATGACCGGGCACATTTACGACAATACAATACTGTTTAATCTGTAACCCGTCCGAAGTGGAGACTGACTTCAGATGGCCACCAAGCTCCAGTATTCATCATTCTATACTGCCCGTGTCACACCAGATTGAGGACATCACAATGCACAGTCAACTGCCAGACAGACGGGCTCATTAGCATGCAATGTGTTTGTATGTCTGTCTGTCTATCTATCTTTAGATATACTATGTAATCAATATAAATGATAGAATCCACATTGATATAATTAAGGTAATAACTAGAGATGAGCGAGCACACTCGTCCGAGCATTAGGGGACTGGAGACGAACACCACGGGGTACTCGAGTCAATTCCATTTCCTTCCTCGCATGTTTAGCGCCATTTTCTAGCCAAGAGACATGCAAGGAAGGCATTACCACTTCCTGCTGTGACGTGCCAGCCCTCTCACACCCTCCAGCAGTAAGTGGATGGCGAGATCAGGGGACCGCCGAGTACCTAAAGCGGCCCCACCCGCGGCTCGCCTCAGACACACGCTGGCAGGGGTTAGGGAAAGTGCTGCTGCTTCTATAGGGTTAGCGTAGGATCCTGTCTTCAAGATCCCCAACTGTCCTTTTTAGGGTCACACCTGACCTTGTGCATTAGTTGTGGCCTGCTGGGAGTTGTAGTGCATCCATTTTTGTATTACGCATCTAGGCCTGTCCGCAGCCTGTCAGTAGTAGCGTTCTCAGCCTGCAGTGCCGTACAACCAGCTCTCACCGTGAAACTGCACTCAAATATTTCCTAGCCTACAGCAAACGACTTCAGTTATACCGTTCTGTGTCTGCAGTGCATTAGACAGAGGTCTCACCGCTAAACAGTACTGTAATATTACCTGGGCCACTGCATGGTATTTCAGCTCAGCCGCTGTGCAGAGCCTCTCACAATACCCTTTCCTTGGTGGGGTTGAGATCGCTGCAGTTACCAGCACTCTCCCCTGGCTTTAGAGTCTTCTCCCACTCCACACAGCCTCTATTATCTACAAGTCTCTGCGAGCGGTAAATTACCCCTAGGTATCAGAGCAAGACAGCGGGTTACTTTTTTCAAGTCACAGCATAGAGCCTCCGCTATCTACAAGTCTCTGTGTACAGTGAATTAAGCCACAGTTGTCAGTGGTGTACAGTGGGGTAATTTATTTGGGCCCTGCTCTATTCTTAATCCACCATGATGAGGAGTAGGGGTAAGGGTCGAGGGTGCGGAGGTCCAAGTGAGGGTGTGGGCACAGGCCGAGTTCCTGGTCCAGGTGAATCGCAGCCGGCTGCTGCAGCATTAGGAGAGAGGAAAGTTTCTGGGGTCCCCAGGTTCATATCACAATTTTTGGGTCTACATAGTAGACATTTATTACAAACTGAGCAGTGTCAGCAGGTCCTGTCGTCGATGGTAGAAAATGCATCCAGCAATGTATCGACCACCCAGTCTTCTACGCCGTCCACTGCTGCAACTCTGAATCCTCTCGCTGCTGCTCCTTCTTCCTCCCAGCCTCCTAACTCCATGAACATGACACATTCTGATGAGCAGGCGGACTCCCAGGAACTGTTCTGGGGCCCCTGTCTTGATTGGGAAATAATGGTTCCTCTCTCACCTGAGGAGTTTGTTGTGACCGATGGAAAGTTCCCGGGGTCCGGGTGATGAGGCTGGGGACTTCTGGCAACTGTCTCAAGAGCTTTCAGTGGGTGAGGAGGTCGATGATGATGAGACACAGTTGTCTATCTGTGAGGTAGTAGTAAGGGCAGTAAGTCCGAGGGAGGAGAGCACAGAGGATTCAGAGGAAGAACCGCTGGACGATGAGGTGACTGACCCCACCTGGTTCGCTAGGTCAACTGAGGAGAGTTCTTCAGAGGGGGAGGCAAGTGCAGCAGCAGGACAGGTTGGAAGAGGCAGTAGGGTGGCCAGGGGTAGAGGCAGGTGCTAGAGTGAAGATGCCCCCAACTGTTTCCCAAAGCTTTCGCCGCTGAGCCTCCAACCGGGCATGGTCGTGTATGACAACGGTCGTAACCTGGTGGCGGCTCTGCAGCTCGACAGCCTCACACACGTGCCATGCCTGGCCAACGTCTTCAATCTGGTGGTTCAGCGGTTTCTTAAAAACTAGCTTCACTTGCCTGACCTGCTCGGCAAGGTGTGCCGCGTCTGCGCACATTTCCGCAAGTCAACCATGGACGCTGCCACCCTGACAACCCTGCAACATCGGTTTAATCTGCCAGAGCACTGACTGCTGTGCGACGTGCCCACACGGTGGAACTCTACGCTGCACATGCTGGGCAGGCTCTATGAGCAGCGTAGAGCAATAGTGGAATACCAACTCCAACATGGGCGGCGGAGTGGTAGTCAGCCTCCCCAATTCTTTACCGAGGAGTGGGCCTGGATGGCAGACATCTGCCAGGTCCTCGGAAACTTTGAGGAGTCTACCCAGATGGTGAGCGGCGATGCTGCAATCATTAGCGTCACCATTCCTCTGCTATGCCTGTTGAGAAGTTCGCTGCAAAGCACAAAGGCTGATGTTTTGCGGTCGGAACAGGAGACGAGGGAAGAGAGTATGTCGCTTGATAGTCACAGCACCCTCATGTCTATTTCTCGGCGCCTTTTGGAGGAGGAGGAGCAGGAGGAGGAGGGGGAAGAGACAGCTGGGCACACTGCAGAGGGTACCCATGCAGCTTGCCTTTCATCTGCTCAGCATACATGGGCTGTGCAGGAGGAGGATCCTGAAAGTCATCTTGCCAGCGAGGACAGCCATGTCTTGCGTACTGGCACCCAGGCACACATGGATGACTTCATGTTAGGCTGCCTTTCTCGTGACCCTCGCGTTAGACGCATTCTGGCCACTACGGATTACTGGGTGTACATCCTTCTCGACCCACGATATAAGGGGAACCTTTCCACTCTCATTCCCGAATAGGAAAGGGGTTCGAGAAAGATGCTATACCACAGGGCCCTGGTGGACAAACTGATGGTAAACTTCCCATCTGACAGCGCTTGCGGCAGAAGGCGCAGTTCCGAGGGCCAAGTAGCAGGGGAGGCGCAGAGATCAGGCAGCATGTTTAGCGCAGGCAGGGGAAAACTCTCCAAGGCCTTTGCCAGCTTTATGGCTCCCCAGCAAGACTGTGTCACCACTCCCCAGCCAAGGCTGAGTCGGAAAGAGCACTGTAAAAAGATTGCGAGGGAGTACGTAGCCGATCATATCACCGTTCTATGTGATGCCTCTGCTCCATACAACTATTGGGTGTCAAAGCTGGACACGTGGCACGAACGTGCGCTGTACGCCCTGGAGGTGCTGGCTTGCCCTGCCGCTAGCATCTTGTCAGAGAGGGTGTTTAATGCAGCTGGTGGGATCATAACGGACAAGCGTACCCGCCTGTCAACTGCCAGTGCCGACATGCTTACACTCATAAAGATGAACAAAGCCTGGATTTACCCAGACTTATCTTCTCCACCAGCGGAGAGCAGCAGTACCTAAACAATCTTTTCGCTACAACTGCAGATAAAAGCACTCTTCTCTATCACCGTAAAAAAAGGGACATTTACCTTCGTCAATCTGTCTATAATATTAGTACTCCTCCTCCTGAAACATCCTCTCAGCACGCGGAACTGCCCATTTTTCTGCGGCCCAAAGGGCTCATATACCTTTTATCTAACAATAATTTTGACTTTTCTAACTGCAGCATTGAAACTTCAACATGAACCATTTTTTTATTTTTTATTTTTTTTAACAGGGCTGCCTTCAGACACAGTAAGCTAAAATATTAATGGGTTTCACCTGCCCTCTCGGTTGAGCAATTTTTCTGGGGTACATTTGTACTGTCGGTACAGCAATTTTTTGGGCCCTCGCCTACACTGTAATCCAAGTAATTTTTCTGGCCTTCGCCTACACTGATGGTACACCAATGTGTCCGGGGTTGGCCTACACTCTTGCTACAGAAATGTCACCCGAGTCTGCCTGCCTATACTTCTGCCACAGTAATGCTACATGGGGTCTGCCTATACTTCTGTGACATAAATGTTACTTCGGTCTGCCTATACTTCTGTTCCTGAAATGTTACAGGGGTCTGCCTACACTGCTGCAAATGAAATGTTACTGGGGTCTGTCTATACTGTTGCTACTGAAATGTTGCTGCGGTCTGTGTATGCTGCTGCAAATGAAATGTTACTAATGCTGGGCTATGCCAATACTGCTGCTACGGAAATGTTACAGCCGTCTGTCAATACTGTTACTAATACTACTCAAATGTTACTGGGGTCTGTATACGGCTGCAAATGAAATGTTACAGGGCTCTGTCTATACTGTTACTACTGAAATGTTACTGGGCTCTGCCTACGCTGCTGCTACTAAAATGCTACAAGGGTCTGTCTATACTGTTACTAGTGAAATGTTACTGGGGTCTGTCTATACTGCTGCCAATGAAATGTTACTGGGGTCTGTCTATACTGCTGTAAATAAAATGTTACTCGGGTCTGTTTAAACTGCTGCAAATGAAATGTTTCTGGGGTCTGTCTATACTGCTGCAAATAAAATGTTACTGGGGTCTGCTTATGCTGTTACTACTCAAATGTTATGGGCTCTGCCTATACTGCTGCTACGGAAATGTTACTGGGGTCTGTCTATACTGTTAGTACTGAAATGTTACTAATTCTGGGCTCTGCCTATACTGCTGCTACTGCAATGTTACAGGTTTGTGGAAACGGAGGCTTTCCTAAGACGTGATGGCGGCGAGGACACGCTACTATGTCCAAAGTCGCAACAATTTTTTTATACCGATGCGGTTACTGGGAAGGTGCATATAACCATGGACACGTGGACTGGACACGTACTGCCTCAAAAACATTCCCCTCCTCTTCCTTCAACAATGAAAACATTCTTGGTAAATGCTTTTGCAGTGGTCCGTCTGGCTGCGGTCCAAGACTTTCACCTAAAACGACAGAATAAAAAAAGCCCCCCCCCCCCCCCCCCCGGCACACTTCATCCTGGCCACATTCTGAAAACCAACTAAATAAAACAGTGCTACTATGTCCACACTCCGCAACTTCATCCTGGCCACATTCCGAAAACCAACTAAATAAAACTGTGGTACTAGTCCGTTATCCCTAGCTGGAGCTTTCAGCCGACTCGTAGAGCAATGGTGGCTTCCAACTTCTTGGTACTGCTAAGTCCAAAGATAAGCATACAGCTGAGGTTGGAATACAGGTGACTATAGAACACAGCATCCCTGCAGGGCAAGGGACAGAGTAGCAGCAGGCGTCGATCCTTGGTGGAAGCAGGCCAGCTGAGAACCACATACTCCCTGAATGATTTTGGACTGACTGATGTTGAGGCCTTTACCTGTGATCATTTTTGGTAATTCCTAAGAAAGATGCGTGGTAGTAGCCGGAAACTTGGATTGATGTTTGCTAACACTTTATTGTTACTACTGAAATGTAACTGATAATGGGCTCTGCCTATACTGCAGCTACTGAAATGTTACTGGGGTCCATGTATACTGTTACTACAGAAGCGTTAACCCTTTGCAATCCAATTTTGTATTCAGGGTTTTCCTAGGGGGTTTTCTCTTTATTCCATTTCACAATGGCGCCATCTGCTGGCTAGAGCCAGAACTGCATTATAAGACATGCTGGAGAGGCCCTCGACAACAGAGCGGCCAGTAATATACAGCAAGAATACCCTGACAGACATCTTCCGACATCAGAGCTGTACAGCCTTCAATCAGAATGTCTTCAGACGTCAGACAGTGGATTGGAAAGGGTTAATAGGGTCTCCCTGGACTTCTGCAACATAACTGTTAGTGGGGTCAGCTTATACCTTTGCTTCAGGAGTATTACAGGGGTCTGTGCATACTATCGGTGCACTAAGTGTTCCCATTGTGGTGTTCAACGTACATGCCCCCCCAAAAATTATCCAGACTGACTAGGGCATGCAGTATGGGCCGAAGCCTACCTGCATTTTATCTCTCGTTACCTTAGCTATTCGGGGCACTGCTATGTAATGAATAATTCACAGAAAAAGCCAAAAATCCAATACCCCTTACTCTTCCAAGCGGACACGGTCGCCATAGGCAGTATCGTCACAAGGCAGGCACAATCGCCATCGGCAAAATCGCAGTAGGACAGGCGCAATCGCTATAAGCACTACAAGACAATGCTGTGGAGGACAAACCTGTCCATGGCAGGCGAATATGCTGTCACTCACTCAACCCACCCCGTTGGTGGGTTCCAGGGAGCCATCCATACTGTGGGTGCACACAGACTTTCCATAGCGGAGTTCTACGTACCTGTGACAATGTAAATTACACATACTGACTGGAGCATGCAGTGTGGACCGAAGCCAACCTGCATTTCTTCTTGCATTACCTCAGCTTTAAGGGAGGCACTGCAATGGGATTAATTTATGTACTGCCGGTAGGTTCCAGGGAACCACCCATGCTGCGGGTGCACACAGAATTCCCATTGCGGAGCTGTACCTGCCTGTGTCTATTAAAAAAAAAAAAAAAAAAAAACAGTCTGACTGGGGCATGCAGTGTGCGCTGAAGCCCACCTGTATTTTATCTGACGTTAGCTCAGCTGTGCAAGGCACTGCAATGGGATTTATTTGTGTACCGCCGCTGGCTTCCAGGGAGCCACCCGTGCTGTGGGTGCACACAGAATTCCCATGGCGGAGTTGTACCTGCCTGTGATTTTTCTAAAAAAAAAACAAACAAAAAAAACAGTCTGACTGGGGCATGCAGTGTGGGCCAAAGCCCACCTGTATTTTATCTGACGTTAGCTCAGCTATCCGGGGCACTGCAATGGGATTTATTTATGTATCATTGGTGGGTTCCAGGGAGCCACTCATGCTGTGGGTCCACTCCACACAGACTTCCCATAGGGCAGTTGTACCTGCCTGTGACTATTAATTAAAAAAAAAAAAACAGTCTGACTCGGGCATGCAGTGTGGGCCGAAGCCCACCTGTATTTTATCTGACGTTAGCTCAGCTATCCAGGGCACTGCAATAAATTCATGAATGGGTGAGAGACTGCTGCCTCTCATCTGATTGGTCCCGCTGAGCCAATGAGAGGCAGCAGTCACTCACCCATTCATAAATTCATAAATGGGTGTGTCAGTGAGATCTGCCTCTGATTGGTCAGGCTGTGACCAATTAGAGGCAGCTCATTCAGCAGGCGGGGATTTTAAATCCTCAGCTGCTGAATACTACTCACAGCTGTTCAGAGCAGTTCAGGAGGACTGCCGCTGGCCGCGCTGAACTCTGTCTGCCAGGACCAGGTGAGTATATATGTGTGTATATATATATTATATATATATATATATATATATATATATATATATATATATATATATATATATATTTTTTTTTTTATACATTGCTGGATGAATTGCAGGGAAGGGCTTATATATTTAACCCCTTCCCGACAATTCATCCCGCGATCGCCGGCAGCCAATTGCTTTCAATGGAGCCGGCTGTATTGCCGTCTCCATTGAATTCAATGGGCTAACATCGTTCTGCCGGGACAAGGTGAGTATACATATATATTTTTTTATTTTTACACATTTCTGGATGAATTGCAGGGAAGGGCTTATATATTTAAGCCCTTCCCGACAATTCATCCTGCGATCGCCGGCAGCCCATTGCTTTCAATGGAGCCAGCTGTATTGCCGGTTCCATTGAATTCAATGGGCTAACATCGTTCTTCTCTGCCACAGCTGTTACAGCTGTGGCAGAGGAGAACAATCTTTATACTGACAGTGGGGGGGGGGGGGTCTCACTCTTGCCACTATTGTGCTTAATAGTGGGACCTGGGAACTTGAGATGCAGCCCAACAGTTAGCCCCTTGCCTGCCCTATCCGTTTCTGTGTCGTTCCCATCACTTTCTTGAATTTCCCAGGTTTTCGCAAATGAAAACCTTAGCGAGCATCGGCGATATACAAAAATGCTCGAGTCGCCCATTGACTTCAGTGGTGTTCGTTACTGGAAACGAACTCTCGAGCATCACTGAAAGTTCGACTCGAGTAACGAGCACCCAAGCATTTTGGTGCTCGCTCATCTCTATTGCCAACTCTTATACAGGAAGAAGAGGGCGTATCCAAATGTTGCTTGGTACAAAGATTAGTGTTACGTAGCTTACTGTTACAAAGGTGAAAATACTTATTGATCTTAAGACTTATTGACATCTACCAAATATTCTCAAAGCTCTTAAGGCCCATCTCAGACATAGAAATTACTTAAGTCAGGATATTGCTGTTGCAATTTTGGGAGATATCCAATATGTTCACCATTTTGTATGTATTTTCTGTTGTCAACTGTGAATATACAGTATTTTGTGTATGGTCTAATCCTTTGGGGGAAGGGAACATCGCCCCCCCCCCCCCCCCCTCCACAAGAATTGGAGAAGCAGTGCTGTGTGTCCAAGAACTGGTCAAACCAGTTCTAACTGGCAGAAACCTATCTAGGAATATCTTTGTCTTTGTCTTGGTCAAGCAGAGAGGAAAAACAGGATGTTCTTCTCATGAGACCAAATTCAAGAATGAACTGAGCGTGTTCACCGAAGTTCCTCCCAGATGGATGACATCACAAGCTACCTCACAAATACCTCCCTGTATGAACGACCAATCAGCACACTAAATGATGTAACCGTATACTTCCTGTGTTGAAACTTATTTAAGTTTTACCCGCGCTTAATAAAGCTAGAGACTCTTTTGGGGACACATGATGTAGACTCGTGGTCTTTGAAAGGCTCTCCAGGCCTGCACATATTATCTAATTTGAAACACACAGTATATCTGATATAGCGAATTTTGCGCTAACACATTAGACAACATTTCTGCAATAGTTGTGTGTCTTCTCTGTTAACATAGCTTAGCCTTATTTAATTTGTCTTTTGACTTATCTTAAAATCCTAGTTCCCGGCACTACAAAGCATAGGTTTCAGTCTTCTCATCACGGGCTTCCGTATCTACCAATTTGGGACCTGGCAACGAGGTCATCAGATCGGTAGCAGTGTGGTCTGATAACACAGAGGATGGGTGCTGCTCTGGTGAAGTCCTGAAAGCGAGCATGTGAGGTTCGTATTATAGGGATGTTTAGTCTGAGTGTGTTAATGGATGGGAGTGAGAGGGCTGTGTGGTGTACGGAAAGGAGGGAGGTGATGCATGGTGGTGCGGCACCATGCACAGCTTTGTGGGTGCGGTTGAGGAGTTTAAATTTTGTTCTGCAGCGGATGGGCAGCCAATGCAGCGACTGGCATAGTGCAGAGGTGCCTGAATAATGGAGGGATAGAAAAAAAATGAGCCTAGCTGCCATGGTTAGTATGGATTGGAGCGAGTCTGGTGTGGGGGAAGCTGATGAGAAGCAAGTTGCAGCAGTCGAGTCAGGAGTGGTTGAATGCAACCACCAGTGTTTTTAGCATGTCCGTGGTGAGGAACAGACAAAATTTGGCAATATGTCTGAGGTGTAGGTTGAATATGTGGGCAAAAGATTGGATGCGCGGGTGTCTATCAGACCCACACCAAACCGGCTGTTTACCACTCAGGGTATTTAAAGCAAACGCGGATGCTAGTACTTCTGTAAAAGTCTCATTAAATCAGTTACAGTTCCTTTCATCGCTCCAAAGACAGCATGAAACATGAAGAAATTTTAATGGGCAAAGCAGGACAAGTCATTCTGTGTATGTGTCAGATAGCTGAACACCGCGCTGGGAAACCTTTGTGTACCAAGAGTATAGACAAACCCCTGAAGCATTTCTGTACCTGGAGTACAGGCGAACACCTGAAAACAATGTATTTACCAAAAGTATAGGCGAACCCCTGAAAAATTGGTGTACCAAGAGTGAGGGTGAAACCCAGAAACTTTTTTTTTTTTTTAAAGATAGAGCTCGTAGTTGCTTAATTTGTAACAGAGCCTGGATGCAGCCCTCCAAAAAATTTACTTTTAACAGAGCCTTTTGGCCCTCTGAAAACTTGACTGTTCAGCGTGAGGAAAGATGAGGGGGGAGGAAGATCAGAGAGGCATAGACCAAGCTACTTTCCCCCTTTTTGGGGGTGATAGAGGGTGCATGGTCCCCGAGTTCAGCGTAAGTTTGTGCCACGTGTCCAGTTTTAATCCAAGTAGTTTTTTTTTATTGAGTTTACATATGATAGGATGTTACATTCACATCATCACAGTAAATAGACTGATATATAAGAATATCACAAATAACAGGATTAGAAGATTACTGCTTACTTAACAGTCATTAATCATTGAAGGTGATTTTGATTGTCGCTGATAAAAAGCGATGGACAGAAATATATTTGGTATACATAAAGAAAACAAATATTTTTCAATAACCAAACTAAACTTCAGTGTGGTCTGCGATTATATCTCAGGAACTATGCACGACGCGTCTATATTAAAGAGTCCGAACAGGCTTATCGTAGGATATGATTTAGCCAGGGGTTCCACATGCGAGAGAAGTTAGGCATGGTGTCAGTTGATAATGCTAAAAATTTTTCGTAGGAGCAACAGTCAGACATAACATCAGAGACCTCGGATAGTGTTGGGAGGACTGTGGATCTCCACTTCCTGAAAACAACTAACTTGGCAACCATCATTAAGTGGCATATCAGTTTTCGCCTTGGAAATGGGATGTTGTTGCATTTTAGCAGCAGTAGGGCTAGTTCTGGTGTCTTAGAAATAGAGCAGTTAGAGATTTCTCGAGAAATAAGAAATATTTCTCTCCAAAACGATTGTATGGATGGACAGGACCAGAGTAAGTGTATGAGCGAGCCTTCTTGACCGCATCCTCTCCAGCAATGTGGGTCCGTACCGGGAAAACATCTAGCCAATTTAGCAGGAGTGTAGTACCATCTAGTTAAGGTTTTATATTGTATCTGGAGGAGATTGGCCGACAAGGTAGATTTATTTGCCCACTCAAAGGCTAATAGCCATTGATCTACAGAGAAGGATCTCCCCAAATCCGTTTCCCAATTTAGCAAATGAATTTTCTTCCTTGTGCCCATATCTCCTGAAAGAATGTTGTAAAATTTTCTTGTTAAGGAAGTATTTGATGAATTTGCTTTGGAAAAGAAGCTGAGTAATTTATTAGGTACATAGTACTTTTCCAAATGGGTCTTTGATAGAAAGGAGCATAGTTGGCAGTAAGAGTGGAACTCTTTATCAGAGATTCCATGTTTGATTTTTAAGGATTGAAAAGAAGCAATCCTTCCCTCCAGAAAAAGGTCCGCTATTTGGGTTATTCCTGCCTTGGTCCAATTCAGTATTGATAAGTTCGGAATGAAATAAGTGAGGATTTCTAGGGGGAGTTTAATCTCTCTTTTATTTGTATCTCCTTTTAATTTGAGCTTGCATATATTCCAGGCTTGTAAGGTTGCTAACATGGGCGGAGAGAAACCTTGAAGCTCCAAATCTAAGGTGGGGTGTAGAGGGGCTCCGGCTACTGTCGTAGCTAAGAGTAGGGACTCTAATTCTCTATTTTTGTTGAAGTGTTTTTCTATATGTTGCCATGGAGGGGGCTGGTCTGTACCTACCCAAGGGGCAGGCAAATTTAGATTGATAGCTTGGCAATATGCCCACAAGTCCAGAACCCCCAAACCTCCTTGTCTACGGTTAAGAAACAATATTTTGGATGCAACTCTGGGTCTTTTATTGTTCCAGATGAAGGACGATAGTTGTCTCTGAAAAGCTACTATTTTGCTATAGGGGATTGGGAGAGCCATGGTGCGAAACAGGTATAAAAGTTTAGGTAGGACTAACATTTTGTACAACATAATTCTACCTATCCAGGATTGTTCATGTCTCCCCAGATAGATCAATTCCTCCTGAATTGAAGTGAAAAGAGGGTCTAGATTAAGCGCCAGCATTTCCGACAATGGAAGAGATAGGTTTATTCCCAAATATGGGATCGCTGTTTTCCATGAAAATTTAAACTCGGTTTGAATGGCCTCCTTTAGGGAGGAAGGAACGTTTATGCCTAGGATTAGGGACTTATTTATATTTAATTTGTAGTAAGATGCATTACGGAATTCTCCGATAATGTCCTGCAATGCCCTCAACGACGTTAGTGGGTTTGATAACGTTAGTAGGACATCATCGGCATAGAGTCCAATCTTGTGTTGTCTACCATTCATTGGGTAGCCGATGATATGGGGGGAACATCTAATCAGTTCGGCCAAGGGTTCCATAACCATTATAAAAAGCAGGGGGGAGAGGGGGCAGCCCTGTCTAGAGCCGTTGGTGATTTGAAAGGGAACAGATAGGGCTCCATCAATCAAGACATTCGCCGACGGGCAAGAGTAAAGTGCCTTAATTGCTTTAAGTAAGTAATTACAGATGCCAAACTTTTACAGGACCGCAAATGCAAAGTCCCAATGTAGTCTGTCGAACGCCTTCTCTGCATCCAGGGCAAGGAGTAGAGAAGGTGCTCGACTAGACCCCATGCGTGACAACAGGTTGACAACCCTTCTTGTTCCATCCGATGTCTGCCTACCTTTGGTGAAGCCCACCTGATCGCCATGAATTATATCTGGGAGTATTTGAAGAAGTCTTGCCGCTAAAATTTTGGAAAAAAGTTCTGCATCCGAACTAAGTAAGGAAATAGGCCTAAAATTTGCTGGGTTATCTGGTGTTTTTCCTGGTTTGGGGATTGCAACAATAGTGGCCCGGAGCATCTCTGTTGGCATGGTGCTCTTTGTAATGGCTTCATTAAAGATATCAACAAAGTAGGGGGAGAGGGTCTGCAAATGGATCTTATAATATTCGTTTGTGAAACCGCCTGGGCCTGGTGATTTAAAGTTTTTTAATAGTTTGATAGTTGATAAAACTTCTGTTTTAGTGATAGGGGCGTCCAGATCGTATTTAGATGGGTCTATTTTGGGAAGGGTCACTTTTTGTAGGAAGTGGTTGATTAATTCTAAGGTCGGTTGGGGAGTGGCGGGGTCATTTTTTAAATTGTATAGATTGGCGTAAAACGAGCTGAATTCGTTAGCAATATCTTGGGGATGGGTGAGCCTTACATTTGGGTTGCTAGGTTTGAGTAAAAATGGAACCCTTGCCTTTATAGGTTTTGGTTTGACTTTGTTTGACATAAGTTTGGAGGGCTTATTATATGAAGAATAATAATTAGCTGTCATGTAATTGGTGTTTTTATTATGTTCTTCTATAAGTAGTGATCTCAATTTTCTCCTAAGAGTTGCTAATTCGATATGATCAGACGTCTGGGAGGTTTTTTGGATTTTGGTTTCTATGGTTTGGATTTGGCTTAACAATTCGTCCATCAGTTTTTTCTTATTTATTTTATGTTGGGCGCTTATTTTGATCAGTACCCCTCTAATGACCGCTTTGTGGGCGTTCCATAGAGTGAAAGGACTGATTTCCGGGTCTGCATTTATCTCAAAATATTCCTTCAAGGCTTCAGCGATTAAAATTTTATTTTTGGGGATGTTCATTAACGGAACATTGTAGCGCCAAATCTTGGTGTTTGTTCTAGCGGGTCCAAGGTCTAATTTAAGGAATATTGGGGAATGGTCAGACCAAGTTGCTATACCAACTTCAGATGTCTTGACTAGTGGTAGTGTCCATCTATCTGTTATGAACAGGTCTATGCGTGAAAAAGTTTTGTGGCGTGGGGAGAAATACGTGAATTCTTTAGAAGAGGAATTCAAACATCTAAATAGGTCGTATAAAGCTTCTTTATGAAGCCAAGGGGAGAGTGTAGGCGAGGATCTATGGATATTTGTTGAGTCAAGATTTCTATCTGGCGTAATGTTAAAGTCTCCACCTATTATTAATTTACCTATCTGTAGTTTTTTAACTTTTTTTATGTTTTTATTTAGAAAGGAAATTTGAGATGTATTTGGAGCATAAATGTTAGCAAACGTTATAGGAGTTTGATCAATAGTGCCGGATAGAATAAGGTACCTTCCCTTAGGGTCTATTAGGCTGCCTTTAAGTGTAAAGTTGACTTGGGCTTTAAAAGCAATTAATACGCCTGCTTTCTTTTTAGGGGCGCAGGCCATATAAATTTGGGGGAAATTTTTTTTGGAAAATTTTGGGCATGCTAAAGAGGAAAAATGTGTTTCCTGTAGAAAAATCACATCAGCCCCCGTTTGCCTGGCATCCTTCCACACCATGGCTCTCTTAAAGGGTGAATTTAGACCTCTCGCGTTTTGAGATGTAAGCCTAAGTGACATGGTTTTCAATCATGTGGATATTAAAGTTCCGAGAGTGAGACAAGACCACACAAACAACAGATAAACAATTATAGGTACATACGAATGAGAGTGCATCAGGTTCGACATTTGTAGGGGATGTCATGCAGATTTCTTGATGCCTAAGAAGAAAACTGGAGAGAACAAAACAAGTGTAACAAACATCAAGAAAGGCAGGGTTTGTTGCCTGCATACTGGTGGGGGAGAGCAAAAGTTCGCCTGAGGTTGGTCAACCTTCCCTCAAGGTTGGCATGAGCAATCTCACCCAGGAAACAAGAAGCAAAAAAGCTTAAATTTGGAGAGTCCCATTCTGGGTTTGGGAGTCTCTGAATGTAGATTCAAGTATGGGTCGTACGGGACCACGAGTTGGATAATTTGTTGGGTCTTGTTGTAGAGGTGTCCCGGCTAAACTCCGGGAGATAAATATTCCACGTCGCGAGAGTCTTACTTCCCTCTTGGGGAATTGTGATAATATGGAGGGTGCCGTCTTTGTTGATCAGCAGTTTCGTTGGGAAACCCCATTTGTATAGGATTTTGTTTGCGCGTAGTGCCGCCGTCACAGGAGCAAAGGCTTTTCTTGCTTGGATGGTTGCTTGGGAGAGGTCAGAGAATATTTGAATTTTAGAGAAAGGATCAGGCAAAGAGTCCATTTGTTGTGCTGCCTGCATCATGGCGTCTTTTACATGGAAAAAATGGATTCTCACAATCACATCCCTTGGAGTGTCTGGTGGGAGGAAATTTGGTTTGGGGAGTCTGTGAGCTCTATGTATAATTCGTTCAGACTCTGGAGTCCCTGGCAGAATGGCGGTGATAAGTTTTGCGAGGAAGGTTTTTAAGTTTGATTGATTTACGTTTTCTGGTATTCCTCTGAGTTTTAAGTTGTTTCGCCTACTCCTATCTTCTAGGTCCGCAAGTTTATTTTTAATAGCCGAAACCTCCTCCTCTAGTGAATAGTGTGAGTCAATTAGATTGTTATGTGAGGAGGTCAGCTCCTCCATCTTGTGCTCCACATGGTCTGTGCGGTCACCTTGTTCTTGTATGGATGAATTAACGGAAGTAGAAAGTATCTTAAAGTCCTTCTGCATAGACTTTCTCAAGGCCATCACTATGTTTTTTATAAACGATTCAGAGGCCGGTTGGTCTGTGGAGGGTAGGTTTATAAACGGATCTTCTGCCGCAAGTGAGCTGGTATCAGAAAGGGAGGGGGAGTCTACTCTTGGCCATTGCTTTTCAGGGCTAGAGGTGGGGGAAAAAGCACTTCCCCGCTGATTTACTGTTGCAGGCGCCATCTTATCTATGTCTCTGGTGAGATTGTGTGTGATAGATTTTTCACTCACCCTCCTCTGGCGTTGTGACAGCGGCTCTTGTTGTTGCCTGGATGGGGAGGAATCACTGCTCTTCTCCCCTGCACCTAGAATCGGTGCACAAGCTCCCTCTGACTCAGCAGAGGATTGCAGCGCTTCTCCGTCTATGGAACGTTCGGGGAGCGCGGGCGGGCCGTCCGCAGCTGCAGACTCTCCCCGGCCGGCACCCCGGGCAGAGAAGAAGTCGGAGACTTTCTGCGGGGGCGGCTTGGAAATCCTGCGCTTTGACATCGCTGTGTTCTCTCCGGTAGGTAGCTCGTCTTTAGGGTGAAGAAAGCTCTTTTAGCAGCTTAATAGTCGCTCGGAAGGGAACCAGCCAGCGGAGCCTAGCAAAAAGCGCCCAGCTCGGTCGGCAGTCAGCCCCCCCCCCCCCCCCCACACACACACACGTGTCCAGTTTTGACACCAAATAGTTGTGTAGAGTTGCTACTTGGCCCACTGAAGCACGTCCTCTACCACTAGCGTTGTCAGATGGGAAATTTAGCATCAGCTTTTCCACCAGGTCCTTGTGGTATTGCATCACTCTCGTACTCCTTCCCTCTTCGGGAATGAGAGTGGAAAGCTTCTCATTATACCGTGGGTCGAGAAGGGTGAACGGCCAGTGATCCTGGTTGGCCATAATACATCTAACGTGAGGGTCACGGGAAAGGCAGCTTAACATGAAGTCAGCCATGTATGCCAGAGTCCCAGTACGCAACACATCACTGTCTTCACTAGGAGTATGACTTTCATGATCCTCCTCCTTCGATTCAGCCCATACCCGCTGAGCAGATGTGAGGGAAGTAGCATGGGTACCCTATGCAGTGTGGGCGGCAGTCTCTTCCCCCTCCTTCTCCTCCTCCTCCACCCCCTCCTCCTCCAATACGCATTGAGAAACAGGCATGAGGGTGGTCTGGCTATCAAGCGACATACTGCCATCCCCCATCTCCTGTCATAACCGCAAAGCATCGGCCTTTATGCTTAGCAGCAAACTTCTCAGCAGGCAAAATAGCGGGATGGTTACACTGATAATGGCCGCACCACCGCGCACCATTTGTGTAGACTCCTCAAAGTTTTCTAGGACCTGACAGATGTCTGCCATCCATGCCCATTCCTCTGCGAAGAACTGCGGAGGCTGACTACCACTGCGCCGGCCATGTTGCAGCTGATATTCTACAATGGTTCTATGCTACTCGTACAGCCTGGCCAACGTGTGCAACATAGAGTTGCAGCATATGGGCATGTCGCACAGCAGTCGGTGCTCTGGCAGCTGGAACTGATGCTGCAGTGTCTTGACGGTGGCAGCATCTGTGGTGGACTTCCTTAAATGG
Organism: Eleutherodactylus coqui; assembly: GCF_035609145.1. NCBI lineage: Eukaryota > Metazoa > Chordata > Amphibia > Anura > Eleutherodactylidae > Eleutherodactylus > Eleutherodactylus coqui. The sequence goes on from NC_089844.1 coordinate 208,405,592, forward strand.
GAGCACACGCGACACACCTTGCTGAACAGGTCAGACAAATGGGGGTAGTTTTTCAGAAAGCGCTGAACCACCAGATTAAGCATGTGGGCCAGACATGGCATTGGCATGGCTGCCAAGCTACAGAGCCGCCACCAGGTTACGCCCATTATCACACACGACCATGCCTGGTTGGAGGTTCCGAGCTAAAGCCACAGATCTGTCTGCTCTGTCAAACCCTGCAACAGCTCTTGGGTGGTGTGCCTCTTGTATTCCAAGCCAGAGAAACCTTCACAGACGTAGGACCCGGAATCCTCGGTGTGGGTAGCACGTGAGCAGACCCAAGGTCAGACTCGGTCTCTGCCTCCACGAAGTTCACCCAATGTGCAGTCAGGGGGATGTAGTGTCCCTGCCCTACAGCACTTGTCCAAGTGTACGTGGTTAAGTTGACCTTTTCAGTTACCACGTTTGTGAGGGCACGGTTTATGTTGAGTGAGACGTGCTGGTGTAGGGCGGGCACGCACACCGGGAAAAATAGTGGCCACTGGGGACCGAGTACTGAGGTAACGCCGCCGCCATCATGTTGCAGAAAGCCTCAGTTTTTACTAGCCTGCATGGCAGCATCTCCAGGCTAAGTAGCTGTGCGGTATGCACGTTTAAAGATTGTGCATGTGGGTGTGTGGCAACTAGAGATGAGCGAGCGTACTCGTCCGAGCTTGATGCTCGTTCCAGTATTAGGGTGTTCGAGATGCTCGTTACTAGAGACGAGCACCACGCGATGTTCGAGTTACTTTCACTTTCATCTCTGAGACATTAGCGCGCTTTTCTGGCCAATAGAAAGACAGGGAAGGCATTGCAACTTCCTCCTGTGATGTTCCAGCCCTATACCACCCCCCCCTGCAGTGAGTGGCTGGGGAGATCAGGTGTCACCCGAGTATTTAAATCTGCCCCGCCCGCGGCTCGCCACAGATGCATTCTGACAGAGATCAGGGAAAGTGCTGCTGATGCTGCTGCTTCTATAGGGAGAGCATTAGGAGTTATTTTAGGCTTGAAGAATCCCAACGGTCCTTCTTAGGGCCACATCTGACCGTGTGCAGTACTGTTGAGGCTGCTTTTAGCAGTGTTGCACTTTTTTTTTTTTTTTTTTTGTATATCGGGCATGCAGAGCATTGCGCCCTCAGTCTGCAGTCATTGTACATAGTATAGGGCCAGTACTGGTGAGGCAGGGACAGTGGGAAAGGTGAAAGAGATATACTGTCTATATAGGCAGTGGGCTTTTTCAAACAAATTTGGGAAAAATACTATATTTGGGCTGCCTGTGACCGTTTTCAGTGTACTGCGTGTCTGCTGGGGGTAGTAGTCCTAATTAATACGCAGCTAAGTGTTACAGCAGGCTTGCACAAAATTGTTTCCTGGCTCTGCGTTGCCCATTACATCACCACCGTCATCCCGTCCAGAGGGAAACAGTCTGCAGTAATTTTACATAGTATAGGGCCAGTACTGGTGAGGCAGGGACAGTGGGAAAGGTGAAAGAGATATACTGTCTATATAGGCAGTGGGCTTTTTCAAACAAATTTGCGAAAAATACTATATTTGGGCTGCCTGTGACCGTCTTCAGTGTACTGAGTGTCTGCTGGGGGTAGTAGTCCTAATTAATACGCAGCTAAGTGTTACAGCAGGCTTGCGCAAAAGTGTTTCCTGGCTCTGCGTTGCCCATTACATCACCGCCGTCATCCCGTCCAGAGGGAAACAGTATACATATAAACGCTGCCTACAGTATCTGTCTGCTGTCTCAGCTCAGCCTTTCAAAAAATAGAAGCAAAATACATAAGGCCCACTAGTGGCGTTTGGCCACTTGACTGCTTCAGCGCTGTGAATTTCACTAGCTGAGTCATACGCACCTATGTCTCACTACAGGCGTGCGCTAAAGTGTTTCCTGGCTCTGCGTTGCCCGTTACATCACCGCCGTCATCCCGTCCAGAGGGAAACAGTATACATATATACACTGCCTACAGTATCTGTCTGCTGTCTCAGCTCAGCCTTTCAAAAAATAGAAGCAAAATACTTAAGGCCTACTAGTGGCCTTTGGACACTTGACTGCTTCTGCGCTGTGAATTCCAATAGCTCAGTCATGCGCACCTATGTCTCACTACAGGCTTGCGCAAAATCCGTTCCTGGCTCTGCTGTGCGTTGCGTAAGCGAAGTCAGCCTCTAACCACAGGCCAATAAGCGGCACATTTAATTACAGCGGTCTGTTTCTGCACTACTGGTAATACACCATGCTGAGGGGTAGGGGTAGGCCTAGAGGACGTGGACGCGGGCGAGGACGCAGAGGCCCAAGTCAGGGTGTGGGCACAGGCCGAGCTCCTGATCCAGGTGTATCGCAGCCGACTGCTGCGGGTTTAGGAGAGAGGCACGTTTCTGGCGTCCCCAGATTCATCTCACAATTAATGGGTCCACGCCGTAGACCTTTATTAGAAAATGAGCAGTGTGAGCAGGTCCTGTCGTGGATGGCAGAAAGTGCATCCAGCAATCTATCGACCACCCAGAGTTCTACGCCGTCCACTGCTGCAACTCTGAATCCTCTGACTGCTGCTCATCCTTCCTCCCAGCCTCCTCACTCCATTACAATGACACATTCTGAGGAGCAGGCAGACTCCCAGGGACTGTTCACGGGCCCTTGCTCAGAATGGGCAGCAATGGTTCTTATCCCACCGGAGGAGTTTGTCGTGACCGATGCCCAACCTTTGGAAAGTTCCCGGGGTCCGGGGGATGAGGCTGGGGACTTCCGGCAACTGTCTCAAGAGCTTTCAGTGGGTGAGGAGGACGACGACGATGAGACACAGTTGTCTATCACTCAGGTAGTAGTAATTGCAGTAAGTCCGAGGGAGGAGCGTATAGAGGATTCGGAGGAAGAGCAGCAGGGCGATGAGGTGACTGACCCCACCTGGTTTGCTAAGCCTACTGAGGACAGGTCTTCAGAAGGGGAGGCAAGTGCAGCAGCAGGGCAGGTTGGAAGAGGCAGTGCGGTGGCCAGGGGTAGAGGCAGGGCCAGACCGAATAATCCACCAACTGTTTCACAAAGCGCCCCCTCGCGCCATGCCACCCTGCAGAGGCCGAGGTGCTCAAAGGTCTGGCAGTTTTTCACTGAGAGTGCAGACGACCGACAAACAGTGGTGTGCAACCTTTGTCGTGCCAAGATTAGCCGGGGAGCCACCACCACCAGCCTCACACCACCAGCATGCGCAGGCATATGATGGCCAAGCACCCCACAAGGTGGGACGAAGGCCGTTCACCGCCTCCGGTTTGCACCACTGCCTCTCCCCCTGTGCCCCAACCTGCCACTGAGATCCAACCCCCACTCTCAGGACACAGGCACGACCGTCTCCCGGCCTGCACCCACACCCTCACCTCCGCTGCCCTCGGCCCCATCCACCAATGTCTCTCAGCGCACCGTCCAGCCGCCGCTAGCGCAAGTGTTTGAGCGCAAGCGCAAGTACGCTGCCACGCACCCGCACGCTCAAGCGTTAAACGTGCACATAGCCAAATTGATCAGCCTGGAGATGCTGCCATATAGGCTAGTGGAAACGGAGGCTTTAAAAAACATGATGGTGGCGGCGGCCCCGTGCTATTCGGCTCCCAGTCGCCACGACTTTTCCCGATGTGCCGTCCCAGCCCTGCACGACCACGTCTCCCGCAACATTGTACGCACCCTCACCAACGCGGTTACTGCCAAGGTTCACTTAAAAACGGACATGTGGACAAGCACAGGCGGGCAGGGCCACTATATCTCCCTGACGGCACATTGGGTGAATTTAGTGGAGGCTGGGACCGAGTCAGAGCCTGGGACCGCTCACGTCCTACCCACCCACAGAATTGCGGGCCCAAGCTCGGTGCTGGTATCTGCGGCGGTGTATGCTTCCTCCACTAAACCAACCTCCTCCTCCTACGCAACCTCTGTCTCGCAATCAAGATGTGTCAGCAGCAGCACGTCGCCAGCAGTCGGTGTCGCGCGGCGTGGCAGCACAGCGGTGGGCAAGCGTCAGCAGGCCGTGCTGAAACTACTCAGCTTACGAGAGAAGAGGCACACGGCCCACGAACTGCTGCAGGGTCTGACAGAGCAGACCGACCGCTGGCTTGCGCCGCTGAGCCTCCAACCGGGCATGGTCGTGTGTGACAACGGCCGTAACCTGGTGGCGGCTCGGCAGCTCGGCAGCCCCACGCACGTGCCATGCCTGGCCCACGTCTTTAATTTGGTGGTTCAGCGCTTTCTGAAAAGCTACCTACGCTTGTCAGACCTGCTCGGAAAGGTGCGCCGGCTCAATGCACATTTCCGCAAGTCCAAGACGGACGCTGGCACCCTGCAACATTGGTTTAATCTGCCAGTGCACCGACTGCTGTGCGACGTGCCCACACGGTGGAACTCTACGCTCCACATGTTGGCCAGGCTCTATGAGCAGCGTAGAACTATAGTGGAATACCAACTCCAACATGGGCGGCGTAGTGGGAGTCAGCCTACTCAATTCTTTACAGAAGAGTGGGCCTGGTTGGCAGACATCTGCCAGGTCCTTGGAAACTTTGAGGAGTCTACCCAGATGGTGAGCGGGGATGCTGCAATCATTAGCGTCACCATTCCTCTCCTATGCCTCTTGAGAAGTTCCCTGCAAAGCATAAAGGCAGATGCTTTGTGCTCGGAAACGGAGACGAGGGAAGACAGTATGTCACTGGATAGTCAGAGCACCCTGTCTATATCTCAGCGCGTTGAGGAGGAGGAGGAGGGGGAGGAGCATGAAGAGGAGGGGGAAGAGACAGCTTGGCCCACTGCTGAGGGTACCCATGCTGCTTGTCTGTCATCCTTTCAGCGTGTGTGGCCTGAGGAGGAGCAGGCGGAGGAGGAGGATCCTGAAAGTGATCTTCCTAGTGAGGACAGCCATGTGTTGCGTACAGGTACCCTGGCACACATGGCTGACTTCATGTTAGGATGCCTTTCTCGTGACCCTCGCGTTACACGCATTCTGGCCACTACGGATAACTGGGTGTACACACTGCTCGACCCACGGTATAAGGAGAACATTTCCACTCTCATACCCGAAGGGGAAAGGGGTTCGAGAGTGATGCTATACCACAGGACCCTGGCAGACAAACTGATGGTAAAATTCCCATCCAACAGCGCTAGTGGCAGAAGGCGCAGTTCCGAGGGCCAGGTAGCAGGGGAGGCGCGGAGATCAGGCAGCATGTACAGCACAGGCAGGGGAACACTCTCCAAGGCCTTTGACAGCTTTATGGCTCCCCAGCAAGGCTTAGTCGGCGGGAGCACTGTAAAAGGATGGTGAGGGAGTACATAGCCGATCGCACGACCGTCCTCTGTGACGTCTCTGCCCCCTACAACTACTGGGTGTCGAAGCTGGACACGTCGCCTGAACTCGCGCTGTATGCCCTGGAGGTGCTTGCTTGTCCTGCGGCTAGCGTCTTGTCAGAGAGGGTGTTTAGTGCGGCTGGGGGAATCATCATGGATAAGCGTACCCGCCTGTCAACCGACAGTGCCGACAGGCTTACAATCATAAAGATGAACAAAGCCTGGATTTCCCCAGACTTCTCTTCTCCACCAGCGGACAGCAGCGATACCTAAACAATACGTAGGCTGCACCCGCGGATGGAAGCATCGTTCTCTATAACCATAAAGAACGGGGACCTTTTAGCTTCATCAATCTGTGTATTATATTCATCCTCCTCCTCCTGCTCCTCCTCCTGAAACCTCACGTAATCACGCCGAACGGGCAATTTTTCTTAGGCCCACAAGGCTCAGTCATATAACTTTTGTAAACCATGTTTATACGTTTCAATTCTCAATTCAATAAAGCATTGAAACTTGCACCTGAACCAATTTTTATTTTAACTGGGCCGCCTACAGGCCTAGTTACAAATTAAGCCACATTAACCAAAGCGATTAATGGGTTTCACCTGTCCTCTTGGTTGGGCATGGGCAATTTTTCTGAAGTACATTTGTACTGTTGGTAGACCAATTTTTTGGGGCCCTCGCCCACATTGTAATCCTAGTAATTTTTAGCCCACCTGCATTAAAGCTGACGTTACCTCAGCTGTGCTGGGCACTGCAATGGGATATATTTATGTACCGCCGGTGGCTTCCTGGGAGCCACCCATGCTGTCAGTCCACACAGAGTTGTAACTGCATGTGTCCACTTTTAAAGAACCCCAGTCTGACTGGGGCATGCAGTGTGGACCGAAGCCCACCTGCATTAAACCTGACGTTACCTCAGCTGTGATGGGCAATGCAATGGGATTTATTTATATACAGCCGGTGGGTTCCAGGGAGCCACCCATGTTGTGGGTGCACACGGAATTCAAATTGCGGAGTTGTACCTGCCTGTGATTATTTATAAAAAACCCCGGTCTGACTGGGGCATGCAGACACCTTGACAGAATGAATAGTGTGTGGCACATGGGTTCTCCAGCTCCTGATGGAGGTGGCACAGGATTGGATTTCTCATTGCTTCTGTACAGCATTATGGGCTATCGCTCCGTCCCTTTTAAAGAGGGTCGCTGCCTGGGCGTGCCAACCCTCTGCAGTGTGTGCCTGCGGTTCCTCCTCGTGGCAGACACACTTATAAATAGACATGAGGATGGTGTGGCTATGAGGCCAGCGTGTGGCATGAGGGCAGCTGAAGTCTGCACAGGGACACGTTGGTGTGCGCTGTGGACACTGGGTCGTGGGGGGGGGGGGGGGGGGTTGAGCAGCATGTTACCCAGGAGAAGTGGCAGCGGAGTGTCATGCAGGCAGTAATTGTACTTTGTTGGAGGTCATGTGGTGCTTAGCTAAGGTGTGCCTTGCTAATGAGGGTTTGCCAGAAGTAAAAATTGTTGGGAAGGGGGGGGGGGGTGCTATTGTGGCTTAATAGTGGGACCTGGGAACTTGACATGCAGCCCAACATGTAGCCCCTCGCCTGCCCTATCCGTTGCTGTGGCGTTCCCATCACTTTCTTGAATTGCCCAGATTTTCACAAATGAAAACCTTAGCGAGCATCAGCGATATACAAAAATGCTTGGGTCGCCCATTGACTTCAATGGGGTTCGTTACTCGAGACGAACCCTCGAGCATTGCAAAAAATTTGTCTCGAGTAACGAGCACCCGAGCATTTTGGTGCTCGCTCATCTCTAGTGGCAACGTATTTCCGCTTTCATTCCAACGATTGGGTTAGCGACAGCTAACGCTACACTGGTGCGCTGGGACACATTGGTGGAGGACCGTGAAGGTGAGGGTGTGGGTGCAGGCCGGGAAAAGCTTGTGTCTGCGTCCTGGGAGGGGGGTTGCATCTCAGTGCCAGGATGTGACACTGGGGAAGAGGCAGTGGTGTGACCCGCAGGCGGTGAATGGCTTACGTTCCACCTTGTGGGGGTGCTTAGCCATCATATGCCTGTGCATGCTGGTGGTGGTCAGGATGGTAGCGGTGGCTCCCCGGCTGATCTTGGTGCGACACAGGTTTGCACCACTGTCTGTTGGTTGTCTGTGCTCTCAATAAAAAACCTCCAGACCTTCGAACACCTTTGCCTCTGCATGGAGGCTTGCCGTGAGGGGGTGCTGTGGGGGACAGTTGGTGGATTATTTGCTATGGCCCTGGTTCTCCCCCTGGCCACCACACTACCTCTTCCAACCTGCTCTGCTGCTTCCTCTCCCCCCCCCCCCCCCGAAGCCCTGTCTTCAGTAGGGTTTGCAAGCCAGGTGGGGTCAGTCACCTCATCGTCCACCAGCTCTTCCTCTTACTCCTCAGTCAGCTCCTCCCTCCGACTAATTGCCCTAACAACCACCTCGCTGACAGACAACTGTCTCATCCTCATCATCCACAAATAGCTCTTGAGACAGTTATTTAAAGTCCCCACCCTCGTCACCCTGAGTCTGTGAAAGTTCCCCATTTTCGGCATCGGTCACGACAAACTCCTCACGTTGCTGTGGAACCAATTTTTTTTAGACTCAGGGCAGGGACGCAGGAAAAGTTCTTGGGTGTATGCCTGTTCAACGCAAATTCCCCTTTTCCTGGAGTGACCAGGCTGGGAGGTAGGAAGAGCAGCCTGAGGATACAGAGGTGCAGTCCCTTGGGTGGCGTGAGTGGGCTGTGTGGAAGACTGGGTACTGGATAAAGTACTGGAGGTGTTATCCACTATCCACGTCAGCACCTGATCGCACTGCTGTGCTTTTAATAATGGTCTACCATGCGGACCTGCAAAATATGACATGAAGCTGGGGAGTGGAGATAAGCGGCGCTCTACCAATCCCTCAGCAGCAGGCACTGTTTCACCCTGCCCAGGACCTCGGCCTGTGCCCACACCCTCATTCTAATGCCCGCGTCCACGACCTCGTCCTCGACCCTTACCCCTAGTCCTCGTCGTGTAGGGTAAATGACAGAGCAGGGCCAGAAAAAAAAAATAATTAATGTATACCTCTGATACCTAGGGCTAATTCACCACCCACAGAGACTGGTAGATTTAAGAGACTCTGAGCAAGGCCAGAAAAAAATTTAACCAGTGTAAAGTGCTGAGACCTAGCCCTCATTAACGGCACACAGAGACTGATGTATATCAGAGGCTTTGTGCAGTGCAGAAAAAAATAGAACCTGTGTAAATTGCTGACATCTAGGCCTAATTCACCGCCCACAGAGACTGGCAAATATGAGAGGCTCAATGCAGTGCTAGAAAAAAATTAAGAAGTGTAAAGCACTGAAAACTATCCCTAATACACCACACACAGAGACTTGTAGATTTAAGAGGCTTTGAGCTGGGCCAGAAAAAAAAAAAATACTGCATAGCGCTGAGAAGCAGGGCTAATTCACCGTCCACAGAGACTTGTAGACTTGAGAGGCTTTGAGCAAGGCCAAAAAAAATTGAACCAGTGTAAAGTGCTGATACCTAGTAGTAATTTACCGTACACAGAGACTTGACGATTTGAGAGACTCTGTTCAGGGCCAGAAAATCAGTTACGGTTCATTGCATCACACCAAAGACTGGATGAACCACAAATAAATTCCACAGGCCAAACTTGGCACAGTTGCCATCACCCAGGACCTTAGCCTCTCCACCCACCCTCAACAAACGTGGGCATAAAGTGGACTTGAATGCTAGTACTTCTGTGAAAGTCTCAATAAATCAGTTACAGTTCCTTTCATCGCTCCAAAGACAACATGAAACATGAAGAAATTTTAATGAGCAAAGCAGGACAATTCAATCTGTGTATGTGTCAGATAGCTGAACACCACGCTGGGAAAATGTTGTGTAACAAGAGTTTAGACGAACCACTGGAAAATTGGTGGACCAAGAGTGCAGGTGAACACCTGGAAACATTTGTTTAGCAAGAGTATAGGCGACGCCCAAAAAAGTAAAATAGTTTGCTAAGAGTAAAAGCGAAGGCCTGAAAAAATAGTGTACCAAGAGTACAGGTGTACCCCTGAAAAATGTGTTTACCCAGAGTGCAAGTGAAATCCAGGAACATTTTTTTTTTAAGATAGAGCTTGTTGTTGCGTAATTTGCTAACAGAGCCTGGAGGCAGCCCTCCAAAAAAAAAAAGATAGTTTTTACGAAGCCTTTTGGCCTGCAGAAGAATTGGCTGCTCAGCGTGATGTCATGCTGGTTTAGGAGAAGGTGGAAGATGAGGAAGATCAGAGAAGCAAAAACCAAGCTGCTTCCCTCTATTTTTTGGGGTGATATAGGATGCATGGGTCTTTAGTTCCAGCTTAAATAATCTTTATGCTCCGCTGCTCTCCATTGGTGGAGAAGAGAAGTCAGGGGAAATCCAGCCTTTTTGTTCATCTTAATGAGTGTAAGCCTGTTGGCGCTCTCAGTCGACAGGTGGGTACGCTTCTCCGTGATTATCCCTCCAACAACACTAAACACCCTCTCTGATAATATGCTAGCGGCAGGGCAGGCCAGCACCTCCAAGGCATACAGCGCCAGTTTGTGCCACGTGTCTATTGAACCAGTGTAAAGTGCTGACATCTAGGCCTAATTCACCGCCCACAGAGACTGGTAGATATGAGAGGCTCAATGCAGTGCTAGAAAAAAATTAAAGCAGTGTAAAGCACTGAAATCTATTCCTAATCCACCACCCACAGAGACTTGTAAATTTGAGAGGCCTTGAGCTGGGCCAGAAAAAAATAACCCACTGTATAGCGTGATAACTACTGCTATGTTTGCTGGATTGTTTGTGGGTCCATTCATTACGGATCGGGTTTGGTCCTTGTATGCTGGGGACGGGGATGTTCCATTTTTTTAGGAGGTTTAAGCCTTCTTCCTGATTAAGAATGGTGGTTGTAGCGCCATCTTTGTTTACGTATAATTTAGTCGGGAATCCCCATCTGTAAGCAATGTTGTTGCTTCTCAGTGCCGACGTTATTTGTGCAAATTTTTTCCTTGCGGACATAGTGGCTTGAGAAAAGTCGGCAAATAATTTTATGTTCCCGTAGGGGGGAGGGAGGTCTCTGATATTTCTAGCGGCATGCATTATTTTTTCTTTTATGTGAAAGAAATGCACTCTGGTAATAACGTCTCGAGGTGCATTGTCTGGGACTCCTTTAGGCTTTGGGAGCCTGTGTGTTCTGTCTAAAAGCCTTTCTTCTTTTTTAGAGTCTGGTAGGAGAATTTTAATCATGTCCTGAATGTACGTGTTTAGGTCTTCTGGTTTGACAGATTCCGCAATGCCTCTAAGTTTAATATTATTACGGCGGTTGCGGTCTTCTATGTCCGCCATTTTGTTTTTTAGAAATTGGACCTCTTCTTCTAGTTTATAATGGGTGTCAATCAAATCGTTGTGTGAATTAGTTATTTCGCCCGTTTTATTTTCGAGATGGTTCACCCTGTCTCCCAGCTCTTCTATGTTAGTGTTGAGCTTGGTATTAAGCTTAGACAGGTCTTTTTTGATGGATCCCTTTAACGCAAGCACCATGTCGCGGATGAAGCATTCTGATGCTGCTTGATTAGAGCATGCTATGCTAAGTATTGGGTCATCTGATTCTTCCTCCTCTGAGCCTGAATTCAAAGCTGTGTCAAGGGATTGTGAGTGTGTGTCTCTTCTTGGGCGCCTCTTTTCAGGGCTTTCTCTAGGGGAGGTTATGTTTCTTTTTTCTGCTCCCACTATAGTATGCTTGTGGGGAGAGACTGTCAGATCTCCTCCAGCGTCCCCCTCCCCCCCCCCCCCTGCCGCTTGCTGGCTTCCTATGGGTGAGTTCTCCCTTCCTTGCTCTCTTGTGGGAGTTTGGGACCGTGAGGGAGGTTGGGTATGCATTTGTCCTAGTGTGGGTTGCAGAGTGTGGGGTTCTGTTTGCTTACCGCTTCTCTTTTTCTCTGCGGTCCCCGTAGCTGCAGCCGCTGCTTCTCCTTTTCTTCCCGTGCTGAGCGTGGTCGGCGCCATCTTGTTACTCTCCTCCCGGCCGCGCGCTGCATAAAACTCTGTGAGCCTCCTCGGAGTGGCTTTCCCTGTCTTTCTGCGGGTCGACATCGGGTGGAGGAAGGTGTCTCCCGTCTTTTAGATGCTATTTCCGCGATCCTCGCTTGCTGTGGGTAGCTGTAAGGCTGTCAGTGCTGGGAGAGCCGCTCAACACACGTCCTCCATCGGCTGCTCCAGGCCACGCCCCCAGGCAGCAACCCTTTTTGAAGGGAGGGGGTGGTGCATTGTTGAGAATTGATGATAAATTGACGTACGATCATCATTCCAATTTCGTGCCACCTCTATCACAAAATTGTCAAGAGCTGCAAACGTGGGCATAAAGGGGACTCAGGTGCCAGCCCAGCACTTCTACACATTTCCACAATGCAGCAATACCCTGTGTGGGAAGTATGTGAGCAGGCCCTGGGTCAGGCTTGGTCCCAGCCTCCATTTTGTGTGACCCAAGGTACCGCCAATGACATAGCAGTGGGGACTCCATGTGTCCACACACTACTCATTGTGTTTGGGTGTTGGGTACCTCATCGACAACGCAAGGGGAAAGCCATCTGCACTCTGCACCCTACCCAAGTCAGTCAGTGTCTTTGTGCCAGACAGGTAAATCACCGCTATGGGAAGTCTGTGTGCACCCAAAGCATAGGTGAGTCCAAAGAATCCCAAGACATGAACCATGAAGAAATCAGAGTGCCCAAACATGGCAGACTTTCACTGCACCGAGGACATAGGCCTCTGCACAAACCCTCATCAATCGCAGGCATAGAGCGGACTCCGATGCTAGTACAGCAGTGAACGTCTCATTTAATTTGTTGCGGTTGCTTTCACCGTTCCAAAGACTGGATTAACCAGGGCCAAGTTCCACGGGCCCAACCTGGCGCAGTTGCATTTCCATCATGACATAGGCCTCTGCACAAACCCTCAACAATGGCGGGCATAGAGCGGACTTCAATGCTAGTGCAGCTGTGAACGTCTTATTTGTGCAGTATCGCTCCTCTTGTTTGGCCCAAACCAGTGCCGCGGATAACTGTGGTAACGCAAGAGAAAATACATGTTGGCCTCAGCCCACAATTCATGCCCTAGTCAGTCAGTGTTTTGGGGCCAGATAGGTAAAACACTGTGATGGGAAGACTTTGTGCACCAATAGTATAGACAGATCCCTGTAACATTCCAGTAGCAAAGTTATAGGCAGACCCCTGTAACATTCCAGTAGCAAAGGTATAGGCAGACCCCTGTAACATTTCTGTAGCAGCAGTATAGGCAGACCCCTGTAACATTTCTGTAGCAGAAGTATAGGCGGACCCCTGAAACATTTCTGTAGCAGCAGTATAGGCAGACCACAGTACCATTTCTGTAGCAGAAGTATAGGCAGACCTCAGTAACATTTCTGTAGCAGAAGTATAGGCGGACCCCTGAAACATTTCTGTAGTAACAGTATAGGCAGACCACAGTACCATTTCTGTAGTAATAGTATAGGCAGACCACAGTACCATTTCTGTAGTAATAGTATAGGCAGACCTCAGTAACATTTCTGTAGCAGATATATAGGCGGACCCCTGAAACATTGGTGTACCATTAGTGTAGGCGAAGTCCGGGAAAAAAAAAGTTAGATAACAGTATAGGCGAAGGCTAGAAAAATTAGTGTAACACGAGTACAAGTGAAGCACTGAAAATGTATCAACCAAGAGGGCAGGTGAAACCCAGAAATATATATATTTTTTTCCATTTGTTCTTTATTGCATTTTTGAAAAAACACTTACAGGACATACATTAAATATACGTGTGAGTGCACATGAATTTAGTAGGTCATACTTGATTACAATGGAGCAAATTGTTGTTTAATAGCTTCACTTTTGTAATAGCCTTGTAGAGTCCATGTCTATATCCTGTGTAAAAAAAGCGAATTTTAGACATAAAACGACGAACAAAACTGATCATGTGTATTTTTACTTAGTATTAGATGCTTATATATATATATATATATATATATATATATATATATATATACACACATACATACATATACACACACATATACACATACATGCATATACACATATACACATACATACATACATACATATATACACATATACACATGCATACATATATACACACATATGCACATACATACATATACACACATATACACATACATACATATATACACACATATACACATACATATATACACATACATACATATATACATACATATACACATACATATATACACACATATACACACATATACACATACATATATACACATAGATATATACACACATATATACATACATACATATATACACACATATACACATAAATACATATATACACACATATGCACATACATACATATATACACACATATACACATACATACATACATATATACACACATATGCACATACATACATATATACACACAAATGCACATATATATATATATATATATATATATATATACACACACATACATACATATATGCACACATATGCACATACATACATATATACACACATATACACATACATACATATATACACACATATGCACATACATACATATATACACACATATACACATACATACATATATACACACATATACACATACATACATACATATATACACACATTTTTATTTTTTCCTTCGTTCCTAACTTATAACAAGAGAGTAAAAAAAAAAAGTTAGTGGTACAGTAGGGTGGGGGTTAAAGGGAATATGGTGTCAGCTTTTAGTCATTAAGTAGGGTAGTTTTGTAACCATGGGTTCCATTTATTTCGGTATTTAGCATAGCTTCCATTTTTTAGGGCATATCATTTTTCATATGTAATATGGTCCGCGATTGTCTGTTTTAGTTCCAAAATGTTCGGAGCTTTGGCGGATTTCCACTTCCTTGACACCAATAATTTGGCGGTTAGGAGTATGTGGCCTGTCAGACTTTTCATTGAATTGGGGATATGTTTATTGTCTAGCAAAAGGATGGCTAACTCAGGAGATTTGGGAATATATATTTTTGTGATCTTTCTCAGTATGGAAAAAACTTCGTCCCAAAAGCCTATGAGTTTTGGGCAACTCCAAAATATGTGACATAGGTTGCCTATGTGGCCACAATGTCTCCAACAATGATTGTCTGAGTCTGTAAAGGCCCTAGCCATCGCCACTGGAGTGAAGTACCATCTAGTTAAGACCTTGATATGCACCTCAATCGTATTGGAGTTGATAGTTGCTTTATTGGCCCATGTGAAAGCCGAGAGCCACCTGTCTGGTGTGAATCTCTTTCCTATGTCCCTCTCCCAGTTGAGAATGTGAGCACGTTTTATGTTTCTCATGTCTCCAGAGAGCATGTCGTAGCAGACTCTCACCAGGGAGCGGGAGGTCGGAGAAGGATTGTTAAAGACTCTCAGCATGTCGTCTGTGAACTTCACTTTCCAGAGTTGGGCGGACTGTAATAAGGACCGCACTTCAAGGTATTTAAATGCATCTCTTGAAGAGAGATTGAATTTTCTATCAGGATTTGGAAAGGCAGTATGTCATCATCTAGCAGCACATCCCCCAGATTTAGTATTCCCCTCTCCATCCGCGACCCCAAGTGTAGGTTGGGGATAAGAAACTCGAGAGTAGAAATTGGGATACATTCCATAGTTTTCACCGTGTGAGGGCTGGTGTTCCAAGCCAGCCAATTCCAGGATTCTAATGAAGCTTGTATAGGTGGGGAAATAGACTGTAGATTATGGATCGGCGGCACAGACGAGGAGAGAGAGGATAAGAGGGAGGCCAAGAGAAGAGAGCTGATGGGCCTGTCATTGATTAATTGGGTCTCAACTTGAAGCCAGCTTGGACCCGGCCTTGGTTTCAGCCAATGTCTGGTTTGATTAACATTAGTCGCGTGGAGGTAAGACCATAAATTCGGCACTCCCAGGCCTCCCTGCTTCCTGTTAAGGTAGAGTATAGGAGCGGCGACTCTTGGTCTTTTCCCCTTCCATATGAAGTTAGATAATTGTTTTTGAAATTTTGAGATTTCAGATCTAGGGATCGGAAGGGTAATTGTTTGAAAAAGATATAGGATTTTAGGGAGAATCAGCATCTTGTAGAGCGTAACTCTGCCCATCCACGACGGCTCTTTGGTCGCCAGGGACTCTAGCTCCGTTTGAAGGTTAACTAACAAGGGTATCAAGTTCGCTGGGATACTATTAGCCAGCGGGGTGCATAATTTTATTCCCAGGTATGGGATGGTATTTTTTCCCCATTGGAAAGGGAACTCCTTTTGGATAGTGATTTTTAGGGGGTTGTCTATGTTAATGGGGAGTATCTGGGTTTTGTCTATGTTTAATTTGTAGTATGAATTTTTGCTAAATTCTTGGATTGTATTGCTTACTTCTCTTAGAGATGTTATGGGATCTGTAAGGAGGAGCAGGACATCATCCGCAAACAGACTTATTTTGTGCTGTCTAGCGCCAGCAGGGATCCCCCTGATGTTTGTATTGAGCCTAATATTCTCCGCCAGAGGTTCCATAACTAGCGTGAATAGCAATGGAGATAGCGGGCACCCTTGTCGGGTGCCGTTAGTGATTTGGAAGGGTTTTGAGAGGACCCCATCCACTAGAACCCTGGAGGAGGGGGAGCCATAGAGAGCTCAAATGGCCCTGAGAATATTTCCCTGGAAACCAAATTTCTCCAAGGTAGCCTATCAAAGGCTTTTTCGGCGTCTAAAGCCAAAAGGATTGTTGGGGTATGATTCGCCTTTGCCATTGCCATAAGATTCAGTACTCTTCTGGTGCCGTCCGACGCCTGCCTACCTCTCGTAAACCCGACCTGGTCGCTATGAATAATCTGTGGAAGGATTTTTAGTAGGCGTTGGGCTAATACTTTTGAATATATTTTTGTATCGCAATTTAACAATGAAATTGGCCTAAAGTTTGCTGGAGAATTCAGGGTTTTTCCCTGTTTAGGAATTGTGACCAAAGTGGCTCTCAACATTTCCTCCGGTAGGCTACCACTGAGCATTGCTTTGTTGAATGTTTCGGCTAGACAAGGGGCCAGGTCCAGAGCGAAGTCTCTATAATATTCATTTGAAAAACCGTCCGGGCCTGGAGCCTTGTGTGCTTTCAGTGTCTTAATTGTTTCCAAGATCTCCGCAGCAGAGATAGGGGTGTTTAATGACTTTAGTTGGTCCTCCGCGACAGTAGGGAGAGTTATTTTCCCCAGGAAATTATTGATTTGCTGGATATCTGGTTGAGGGGTGGAGCCATCTTTATTCAAATTGTACAGATTGGAATAGAACAGACTGAATTCATCCGCTATTTTTTGTGGATGTATTATTTTCGTTCCCGATCCATCCTGCCTTACCAGATAGGGAATTTTGGATGGTGACTGGCGTTGTTTTATTATAACATAACATAGTAACATAGTATGTAAGGCCGAATGAAGACATTGTCCATCTAATCCAGCCTGTCTATCCTACTGTGTTGATCCAGAGGAAGGCAAACAACCCCAAGGCCAGAAGCCAATTAGCCCTTTTGGGGGAAAAATTCCTTCCCGACTCCCTAATGGCAATCAGACTGTTCCCTGGATCAACCCCTAATAGTTCCTACCTGCCTATATACCAGGATTGACCCTTAACCTAATATTTATATCCTGTAATATACTTCTTCTCCAGAAAGACATCAAGTCCCCTTTTAAACTCCTCTATGGATTTTGCCATCACCACTTCCTCCGGTAAAGAGTTCCACAGTCTAACTGCTCTTACAGTAAAGAACCCCTTTCTATGTTGGTGATGAAACCTACTTTCCTCTAATCGTAGCGGATGTCCTCTTGTTACCTTTGTGGTCCTGGGTGTAAACAGATCACGGGAGAGATCCATGTGTTGTCCCCTCATGTACTTATACATGGTTATTTGGTCGCCTCTTAACCTTCTTTTTTCTAGAGTAAATAATCCCAATTTGGATAGCCTCTCTGGGTATTCCAGTCCCGTCATTCCATGTATTAGTTTAGTTGCCCTTCTTTGAACCCCTTCAAGCACTGTGACATCTTTCCTGAGCACCGGTGTCCAGAATTGTACGCAGTATTCCATGTGAGGCCTGACAAGTGCCTTATATAGTGGAAGGATTATGTTCTTGTCCTTCGCCCCTATACCTCTTTTAATGCACCCCAAGACTTTATTTGCCTTTGCAGCAGCTGACTGGCATTGGTTACTCCAGTTTAGTCTATTATCCACTAATACCCCTAGATCCTTTTCCATATCACTTTTCCCCAGCGGTACCCCATTAAGTGAATATTTGTGACATCCGTTCCTCCTGCCCATGTGCATAACCTTACATTTTTCAACATTGAACTTCATTTGCCATTTTCCTGCCCAAGCCCCCAGCTTATCCAGGTCCGTTTGTAGCCGTACATTGTCCTCCGTTGCATTAATTATATTGTATAATTTTGTGTCATCTGCAAATATTGATATTTTGCTGTGCAGCCCCTCTATCAGGTCATTAATAAATATGTTGAACAGAGTGGGGCCTAATACTGAACCCTGTGGCACCCCGCTAGCGACTGTGGTCCAATCAGAGTACGCACCATTTATTACCACCCTCTGCTTTCTATCGTTGAGCCAATTTTTTACCCACTTACACACGTTTTCGCCCAGTCCGAGCTGCCTCATTTTGTATATTAGCCTATTATGTGGCACGGTGTCAAAGGCTTTAGAGAAGTCCAGATATACAAGATCAATAGATTCTCCCTGGTCCAGCTTAGAGCTTACTTCATCGTAGAAACTGATCAGATTTGTCTGACATGAGCGACCCTTCATGAATCCATGCTGGTGATGAGTTATTCCCTTAATCTCCTTGAGGTACTCATCGATGGCGTCTCTCAGAATCCCCTCGAAAATTTTTCCCGTTACTGAAGTGAGACTTACTGGCCTGTAGTTACCAGGCTCACTTTTGCTCCCTTTTTTGTAAATTGGAACCACGTTGGCAATGCGCCAGTCCAATGGTACTACTCCGGTCTTGATAGTGTCTAGAAATATTAGGTTTAGCGGCCTAGCTATCTCGTCACTTAGTTCCATTAGTATCCTTGGGTGTAATCCATCTGGGCCCGGTGATTTATCAATTTTAGTTTTCTTTAGACGCTTCCGCACCTCCTCCTGCGTTAGGTATGAGATATTTTGTGAGGGGTTCGTTTTATTCCCCTGCATCTCGTGTGGCATTTCCTTTTCTTTGGTGAACACACTTGAGAAGAAGCTGTTTAGTAGATTTGCTTTCCCTTCGTCATCATCAATGATTTCTCCTGCATTGTTTTTTAAAGGGCCAGCGCTCTCCCTGCAAATCCTTTTGCTGTTTATGTAGTTGAAAAATAGCTTCGGGTTGTTTCTGCTCTCTTTTGCGATCCGTCTTTCTGCTTCCTCCTTGGCAGTTTTGATCGTATCTTTGCATATTTTGTTTTTTTTTCCCTGTATGATTTTAGCGCTTCTTCGCTGCCTTGTTGCTTTAGTAGTTTGAACGCTTTCTTCTTTTCATTTATTGCCCCTCGTATCGTCTTGTCGAGCCACATTGGTTTCCTTTTAGCTGAGTTTCTTTTATTTTTAAAGGGAATGAACTGCTCACATGAGGTGATTAGGATCCTTTTGAACTTTTCCCATTTTTCCTCCGTACTGATATTTTTGAGGATGTTGTCCCAATTAATGTTACCGATAGTAGTTCTAAGCTCATCTAATTTTGCTTTACTAAAGTTTAGTTTCTTTGCCACTCCCTGATAAGGCTTCCTATTGATTGACAGCTGGAAGTTGATTATATTGTGGTCGCTGATCCCCAAGTGCCCCTCAACCTGCACCCCCCTTATACGTTCCGGTTTGTTAGTTAGTACTAGGTCCAGAATGGCCCTCCCTCTTGTTGGTTCCTGCACAAGTTGGTTCAGGTAATTGTCTTTAATTACTCTCAAGAACTTATCACCCCTGTGAGATTTGCAGGTTTCGTTCTCCCATGTTATATCTGGGTAATTAAAGTCCCCCATGATAATTACTTTGTTTCGTTTTGACACCTCTTCTATCTGCCTTAGTAGTAAGTCTTCAGTTTCTTCTGTTGTTTTTGGTGGTCTATAGAAGACCCCTATCAGGATTTTTTTATTTTTTCCTCCCTGTATTTCTACCCACAGAGATTCCACCTGTTCGTCTCCTACCCCTATATCCTCCCGTAGCCTCGGCTTCAAGTTCGATTTGACGTACAGACATACCCCTCCCCCTTTCTGGTTCCTTCGGTCTCTTCTGAAGAGATTGTACCCCTGCAAATTCACCGCCCAATCGCTCTTATCATCAAGCCATGTTTCAGTAATTCCGACTATGTCATAACTTTCATCAGTCATTCTTGCTTCAAGCTCGCCCACTTTACCGATCAGACTTCGTGCATTCGTGATCATACAATTTATATCATTTTTTTTGTTTTTTAAATTTGTTTTGTTGCTATTCGTACTTATGGCTGATCTATCAGTTCTAACTGTACTAACCCCACCCCCTGCTCGTCCCCCATTCCCTTTGCTTGGACTCAGATCGCTAATTACACTGGCTACCCCACTATTTCTCATTTTGCCCTCCCCCCCAGTCCCTAGTTTAAACACTCCTCCAGCCTTCTAGCCATCTTTTCCCCCAGCACAGCTGCACCCTCCCCATTTAGATGCAGCCCGTCCCTACGGTAGAGCCTGTAGCCGACCGCAAAGTCAGCCCAGTTCTCCAGGAACCCAAATCCCTCCTTCTTACACCAACTCCGGAGCCACTTGTTTACCTCCCTAAGGTCCTGCTGCCTTTCTAGTGTGGCTTTGGGTACAGGTAGTATTTCCGAGAAAACTACCCTGGAGGTCCTCGCCCTGAGCTTGGACCCTAAGTCCCTGAAATCATTTTTGAGGGCCCTCCATTGACCTCTAACTTGTTCATTGGTGCCTACGTGCACCATGACTGCTGGATCCTCACCAGCCCCTCCCAGTAATCTGTCAATCCGATCCGCGATGTGTCGAACTCGAGCGCCAGAAGACAACACACTGTTCGACGATCCCGGTCTTTATGGCAGATTGCCCTCTCTGTCCCCCTAATAATTGAGTCCCCCACCACTAGAACCTGTCTAGCCTGCCCTGCGCTCCCCGTCCCCGTCTCACTGGAGCAGTCATCCCCCTGGCGTTCAGAGGGCGTGTCGTGCTGCAGCGGTGCTGGCTCTGTAATGGCATCCCCCTCATCTGCCAATCGTGCAAACTTGTTGGGTTGTGCCAGTTCAGGACTAGCCTCCCTGGTTCTCTTCCCTCTATCCCTCCTTCTTTCTGTCACCCAGCTGACTGCCTGCTCCCCCTGCACTTCCGTACTACCATCCGCCCCCGCCTCTACCCCAGCGAGTGCCTGCTCAGTGAGCACCAAACTCCTTTCCATGATGTCAATGGCTCTCAGTGTTGCCAGTTGCCCATTTAGATCCAGAATTTGGGCTTCTAAATGTTCGACGTGCACGCATCTTGCGCAACAGTATGCACCCTCGATCGGCTGATCAAGGACCGCATACATTGCACAAGTAGCACACTGGATGACATTGCCAGGCATGGAGCTCATCCTAATGGGGATCTACAATTTACTTGTGGAAGTAGTGAAGATAGACTTGTTCACACTCCGCTCACACGCTGCCGCAACCGCTCAACCGCTGACCCGCTGCTGCAACCGCTGACCCGCTGCTGCAACCTCTCACACCCTGCTGCAACCGCTGACCCGCTGCTGCAACCGCTGCTGCAACCGCTGCTGCAACTGCTGACCCGCTGCTGCAACCGCTCACACCCTGCTATAACCGCTCGCCCGCTGCTTCAACCGCTGCCGCAACCGCTGACCCGCTGCCACAACCGCTGACCCGCTGCCGCAACCGCTGACCCGCTGCCGCAACCGCTGACCCGCTGCCGCAACCGCTGACCCGCTGCCGCAACCGCTGACCCGCTGCTGCAACCGCTGACCCGCTGCTGCGACCCCTCGCCCGCTGCTGCGACCCCTCGCCCGCTGCTGCGACCCCTCACCCGCTGCTGCGACCCCTCACCCGCTGCTGCGACCGCTCACCCGCTGCTGCGACCGCTCACTCGCTGCCGCTCTCGCGCAAACGCTTACCCGCTGACACGCGCTCACAAATTTTTTTTTTTTTTTTTTTTTATTCCCCCCCCCTCACAAACACTTAGACCCCCAGACACACACACACACACACACACACACACAAGACACAACTAACCAGATACACAGAAGACACACAGCTCACAAACACACACAGAGGTAGAGGTAGATACTTATCAGCACACTCTGCCCTCCTGTCTCAGCTGCTTCGTTCTGGTCCCCTCCACTACTGCCGGTCTCTGATTGCTGCCCCCGCACCTGCACCTGCTTCTGCTCCGGCGGCCGCTCACTCCACCTGTCACTCTGCCCTCCTGCTGCTGCTCCGAGACCCGCTCCGCTTCTTCACTCCTCCTGCCGGCTCCTCTCACCTTCGGGCGCCGGTATCGGCTCCTCCGCTGGTCCGTTGTCTCCCCCTGATGTTTGTATTGAGCCTAATATTCTCCGCCAGAGGTTCCATAACTAGCGTGAATAGCAATGGAGATAGCGGGCACCCTTGTCGGGTGCCGTTAGTGATTTGGAAGGGTTTTGAGAGGACCCCATCCACTAGAACCCTGGCGGAGGGGGAGCCATAGAGAGCTCAAATGGCCCTGAGAATATTTCCCTGGAAACCAAATTTCTCCAAGGTGGCGAAGGCGAACCCTCAATGTAGCCTATCAAAGGCTTTTTCGGCGTCTAAAGCCAAAAGGATTGTTGGGGTATGATTCGCCTTTGCCATTGCCATAAGATTCAGTACTCTTCTGGTGCCGTCCGACGCCTGCCTACCTCTCGTAAACCCGACCTGGTCGCTATGAATAATCTGTGGAAGGATTTTTAGTAGGCGTTGGGCTAATACTTTTGAATATATTTTTGTATCGCAATTTAACAATGAAATTGGCCTAAAGTTTGCTGGAGAATTCAGGGTTTTTCCCTGTTTAGGAATTGTGACCAAAGTGGCTCTCAACATTTCCTCCGGTAGGCTACCACTGAGCATTGCTTTGTTGAATGTTTCGGCTAGACAAGGGGCCAGGTCCGGAGCGAAGTCTCTATAATATTCATTTGAAAAACCGTCCGGGCCTGGAGCCTTGTGTGCTTTCAGTGTCTTAATTGTTTCCAAGATCTCCGCAGCAGAGATAGGGGTGTTTAATGACTTTAGTTGGTCCTCCGCGACAGTAGGGAGAGTTATTTTCCCCAGGAAATTATTGATTTGCTGGATATCTGGTTGAGGGGTGGAGCCATCTTTATTCAAATTGTACAGATTGGAATAGAACAGACTGAATTCATCCGCTATTTTTTGTGGATGTATTATTTCCGTTCCCGATCCATCCTGCCTTACCAGATAAGGAATTTTGGATGGTGACTGGCGTTGTTTTATTATCCTAGTCATTAATCTAGAAGGCTTATTATACGCTGTGTAATAATTCATTTTTGAGAAATTTAGAGTTTTGACGTAGTCTTCTATTAATTCTTGGCGAAGTTTATGGCGTAGATACATTAGTTCCCTGTGGAGCCCAATTGAGGGGGAGATTTGAATTTTTTGCTCAGTATTAGCAATTTGTGCTAGGATATTGTTTGTTTGGAGTTGTTTTTTTTTTTTTATATTGAGAGCTAATCTTAATCATTATGCCCCTCATGTATGCCTTGTGGGCACACCATGTGGAGAGGACATCTGTGTCTGGGTTCCTGTTAAACAAGAAGTATTCTGTCAGGGATTCTTTGATCAGCTTATTAAATTCAGGGATCCTCATGGGGGAGATATTGTTTCTCCAGTTCCCAGGTGGGCGGAGAGGATTGGATGTCTCAAACGTAAGATATATAGGGGAGTGGTCTGACCATGTAGTCTTACCAATGTCTGCACTTCTAACTCCCGCTAATGTCCATTTGTCCACCAAGCATAGGTCGATCCTTGAGAAGGATCTATGGCGAGGGGAGTAAAAGGTATACTCCCTAGATGTGGAGTTGAGACATCTATAAGAGTCGAACAGTGCTCGTTTGTGAAGCCATGGGGCGAGGGTGGGTGATAGTCTATTGGCGGTGCTGGTTGAGTCAAGTTGTTTGTCAGGGATGATATTGAAGTCGCCGCATATGATAAGTTTGCCTTTTTGGACTTTACGTACTTTTTTTAAGGATCTTGCTTAAAAACGAGATCTGCGAGGAATTAGTGGCATATATGTTTACTAGAGTCATTTGTACCTCGTTAAATAGACCTACTAAGATAACATATCTACCCTGGGGGTCTATGATCTTTTCGGTGAGATCTATATCTATGGTTTCTTTAATTGCAATTATAACCCCCGCTCTCTTCTTCTCAGCGCAGGATAAAAAGATATTGGGACATGTCTTGTGGAGAAAGGGAGGATGTGCTGCCGCGACGAAATGTGATTCCTGGAGACATATGATGTCGACCTTTTCATGCATCGCATCTCTCCAGACTGCTGACCTCTTATAGGGAGAGTTAAGCCCTTTTGCATTGAGTGAAGATATTTTTAACACCATTTTTTAGGAAGCTGCTGAGTGTTGTACTTATGGAACCTTGGATTTTTGCTGACTGTTGTTGGATTGGGGAAGGGAAAGACAACATGAACAATCATAACAGAGATAGCTGGTCACAAACGCCAACTAGTATGGCCAGATATACAACTGTTTCTGGATGCGGTGTTTAATAGCCAGAAAATTGTTGGGAACAGCTGCCCATATTGAGCTGTTCTCGCAGGTTTGTGATCCTGCGTGGTTATAAATCAGCGGGGTGAGCGAGGTTGCGTATTCTCTCCTGAACGCTCTAGGGGACGATGAGCGGCAGATTTATTTTGGGGTTCTTCGGTGAGCTGAAAGCCCCACGAGATGAGGGTTTTTTCGCCTTCTTCTGGCTTGTTAAATACATATGTAGTGCCTTCTTTGTGGAGTATAAGTTTGGTGGGGTGGCCCCATTTGTAAGGAATTTTTTCTTTCCTGAGGGATGAGGTTATACGGAAGAAGGATTTCCTAGCTTGTATGGTAGCGGCGGATAGGTCCACAAATAATTTAATATTTGAGAACTGTGGAGGTAGATCAGTCATTTTGCGGGAGGCAAACATGAGTGCCTCTTTGATGTGATAGAAATGGATCTGCGCTATGACATCACGTGGGACATTGTCGTGAAGGAATTTCGGTTTCTGCAGACGGTGTGCCCTATCAATTATGAGTTCCTGATCTGGAGTAGAAGGCAGGAGTTTTTTCATTAATTGCGCCAGAAAGTCCTTCAAATCTGCTGGGCTGACTTTTTCTGGGATGCCCCTAAATTTTACATTATTGCGTCTGTTGCGATCTTCCAGATCCGCCATCTTAACTATAATTTGGTCTACCTCCTCCTCCAGAGAGTAGTGTGCATCAATCAGGGAGTTGTGAGATTTAGTTAATTCCTCCATTTAATTTTCTATATGGGAGGTTCTTTCCTCAATCTCATTTATGGTGGAGCTGAATGATGACGAGAATGTGTGGAGATCTTCTCTTATAGTGCTCCTTAGAGCGAGCATCATCTCCTTTATAAAGGCCTCCGACGCAGGTTGGTCTGATGTTGGGACCATTTCTAAAAATTCTGCGGTATTGGATGGGGGCAAAGATATGTTTATTGCCTCCGCTAGCCTCTGTCTCCCCTTTTCAGGGCTAGCTGAGGGTGAAAGACTGTCCTCTGTGTGTGACATGTGGCTGGGCGCCATCTTGGCTGGGAGAGTGGGGCTGCGTGTGATGGCTGCCGATGTCTCACTTACCTCTCCCAGGATTAGAAGTCGGCATGCATCCCTCCGGTCGGTGTTGGGACTCTCTGCTGATGAAGCTTGCCTCTGGGGAGAGCTGATAGCAGCATTGCTAGGTTCGTCCGAGGAGGGGGGGGGGGGGGGGCGCTGTCGCCGGAGCTCTTCTGCCTCTGCGGGCAGAGAAGAAGTCGGGAAGAGGCTGCGGGGGCGCCTTTGAAGGCTTGCGCCGGGTCATATCGGGACGACAGGAGGTTCAGGTACGTCTTTGTGGCGGAGGGAAGTCCCGCTGGTGCTTTTCTAATTGCTGTGGAGGTTTATATCAGAGTGGTGCTCAAAGGATGGCGTCCGTCTTTGTCCACAGTCAGGCCACGCCCCCCAAATATTTTTTTTTTTTAAAGATACAGCTCGCTATTGCTTAATTTTCAACAGAGCCTGGAGGCAGCCCAGTGGGGAAAAACATGGTTTCTGGTAAAGTATCAATACTTTTGAAACTTTGAACAATTGTAAAAAAAAAAAAAAAAGTAAGCAGAGCCTTTTGGGCCACAGAAAAATTGGCAGTTCAGCATGATGGCATGTTGTTTCAGGGGGTGGGGTAGGAGGAGGAGGACTAATATCCAAGAGTGATTGACAAAGCTAATCCCCCCCTTTTTTTTTCTGGTGATAATGAATGCTTATTTATCCGGCTGCAGCGAAAAAAATCTTTAGGTACTGCTGCTTTCCGCCGGTGGAGAAGAGAAGTCTGGGGGAATCAAGGCTTTGTTCATCTTTATGAGTGTAAGCATGTTGGCACTGGCAGTTGACAGGCGGGTACGCTTGTCCGTGATGATTCCCCTAGCTGCACGAAACACCCTCTCTGACAAGATGCTAGCGGCAGGGCAAGCCAGCACCTCCAGGGCGGACAGCGCAAGTTCGTGCCACGTGTTCAGCGTTGCCACCTAATAGTTGCATGAAGCAAATGCATCACATAGAGCGGTGGTACGATCGGCTACGTACTCCCTCACCATCTTTTTACAGTGCTCCCTCCGACTTAGCCTTGACTGGGGAGTGGTGACACAGTCTTGCAGGGGAGCCATAAAGCTGGAAAAGGCCTTGGAGAGTGTTCCCCTGCCGGTGCTGTACATGCTGCCTGATCTCTGCGCCTCCCCTGCTACTTGGCCCTCGGAACTGCGCCTTCTGCCGCTAGCGGTCTGAGATGGGAAGTTTACCATCAGTTTGTCCACCAGGGCCCTGTGGTATAGCATCACTCTTGAACCCCTTTCCTCTTCGGGAATGAGAGTGGAAAGGTTCTCCTTATACCTTGGGTCGAGCAGTGTGTACACCCAGTAATCCGTAGTGGCCAGAATGCGTCTAACACGAGGGTCACGAGAAAGGCATCCTAACATGAAGTCAGCCATGTGTGCCAGGGTACCTGTATGTAACACATCGCTGTCCTCACTAGGAAGATCACTTTCTGGATCATCCTTCTCCTCCTCGTCCACAGGCCATACACGCTGAACAGATGAGAGGCAAGCAGGATGGGTACCCTCTGCAGTGTGCCCAGCTGTCTCTTCCCCCTCCTCCTCCTGAGGCTCCTCCCCCTCCCCCCTCCTCCGCCTCCAAAACGCACTGAGATATAGACATGAGGGTGCTCTCAAAGTCATCCAGCGGCATACTGTTTCCCCCTGTTTCCTGTTCCGACCACAAAGCGTCAGCCTTTATGTTTTGCAGGGCACTTCTCAACAGGCATAGCAGAGGAATGGTGACACTAATGATTGCAGCATCGCCGCTCACCATCTGGGTAGACTCCTCAAAGTTTCCAAGGACCCGGCAGATATCTGCCATCCAGGCCCACTCCTCGGTAAATAATTTGGGAGGCTGACTACCATTCAGCCGCCCATGTTGGAGTTGGTATTCCACTATTGCTCTACACTGCTCATAGAGCCTGGCCAACATGTGCAACAACGTGTGGGCACGTCGCACAGCAGTCAGTGCTGTGGCAGATTAAATCGTGTTGCAGGGTCCTCTGGGTGGCAGCGTCCGTAGTGGACTTGCGAAAAGGTGCGCATATGCGGCACACCTTGCCGAGCAGGTCAGGCAAGTGAGGCTAGTTTTTAAGAAACTGCTGAATCACCAGATTGAAGATGTTGGCCAGGCATGGCACGTGCGTGAGGCAACCGAGCTGCAGAGCCGCCACCAGGTTATGGCCATTGTCATACACGACCATGCCCGGTTGGAGGCTCAGTGGCGAAAGCCAGAGGTTGGTCTGCTCTGTCAGACCCTGCAACAGTTTGGGGGCCGTGTGCCTCTTGTCACCTAGGCAGAGTAGTTTCAGTACAGCATGCTGACGCTTGCCCACCGCTGTGCTGCCCCGCCGCGCACACCGACTGCTGGCAACGTGCTGCTCACACTTCTTAATTGAGAGGTAGATGTTGCGTAGAAGGAGGGGGTGGGGGCTTAGAGGAGGTGGCATAGACCGCCACAGATACCAGCACTGAGGTAGGATCCGCTATTCTGGGTGTGGGTAGGACGTGACTCGGTCCCAGCCTCCACCAAATTCACCCAATGTGCCGTCAGTGAGATATAGTGGTCCTGCCCCCCAGTACTTGTCCACGTGTCCGTGGTTAAGTGGACCTTCCCAGTAACTGTGATGGTGGGGACACGATTTATGTTGCGGGAGACGTGCTGGTGTAGGGTTGGGACGGCACACCAGGAAAAATAGTGGCGACTGGGGGGCGAGAAGCGCGGGACCGCCGCCGCCATCATGTTTTTGAAAATCTCCGTTTCCACAAGCCTGTACGGCAGCATCTCTAGGCTGATTAATTTTGAAATGTGCACGTTTACAGCTTGTGCGTGCGGGTGCGTGGTGGCGTTTTTGCGCTTTTTCTCCAACGCTTGTGCTAGCGACAGCTGAACGCTGCGCTGAGAGACATTGCTGGATGGGGCCAAGGACAGCGGTGGGGAGGGTGTGGGTGCAGGCCAGGAGACGGTAGTGCCTTTGTCCTGAGCGGGGGGTTGGATCTGAGTGGCAGGTTGGGGCACAGGGGACGAGGCAGTGGTGTGACCCGGAGGCGGTGAACGGCCTTCGTCCCACCTTGTGGGGTGCTTGGCCATTATATGCCTGTGTATGCTAGTGGTGGTGAGGCTGGTAGTGGTGGGTCCCCGGCTGATCTTGGTGCGACACAGGTTGCACACCACTGTTCAGCGGTCGTCCACGTTCTCACTGAAAAACATCCACACCTTTGAACACCTAGCCCTCTGCACAGAGGCTTGGCACGAGGGGTGCTTTGGTAAACGGTTGGGGGATTCTTGGCTCTGGCCCTGCCTCTACCCCTGGCCACTCCACTGCCTCTTCCAAGCTGTCCTGCTGCTGCACTTGCCTCCCCCTCTGAAGCCCTGTCCTCAGTAGGCTTAGCAAACCAGGTAGTGTCAGTCACCTCATCGTCCAGCTGCTCTTCCTCCGAATCCTCTGTGCGCTCCTCCCTCGGACTTACTGCCCTTACTACTACCTCACTGATAGACAACTGTGTCTCATCGTCATCGTCCTCCTCACCCACTGAAAGCTCTTGAGGCAGTTGTCGGAAGTCCCCAGCCTCATCACCCAGGCCCCTAGGGACTTCCAAAGGTTGGGCATCGGTCAGGAGAAACTCCTCAGGTGAGAGAGGAACCATTTTTTCCCACTCATGGCAGGGGCCCGAGAACAGTGCCTGGGAGTCTTCTTGCTCAGTATATGTAATTTTCATGGAGTGAGGAGCCTGGGAGGAAGGAGGAGTTGCAGCCAGATGAATCAGAGTTGCAGTCCCTATCTGGGAGTAGTGGACTGTGTAGAAGACTGTGTGGTCGAAACATTGCTGGATGCATTTTCTGCCATCCACGACAGGACCTGCTCACACTGCTCTGTTTGTAATAAAGATCTACCACGCAGACCCATGAATTGGGATATGAAGCTGGGGACCCCAGAAACTTGCCTCTCTCCTAATCCCGCAGCAGCCGGCTGTGATTCACCTGGACCAGGAACTCGGCCTGTGCCCACACCCTCACTTGCACGTCCACGTTCACGTCCTCGACCCTTACACCTACTCCTCATCATGGCGGATTAAGAATAGAGCAGGGGCTAAATAAAGTACCCCACTGTACACCACTGACCAACCTGGCCTTAATTCACCGCACACAGAGACTTGTAGATAGCGGAGGCTCTATGCTGTGGCTTGAAAAAAGTAACCCGCTGTCTTGCGCTGGTACCTAGGGGTAATTTACTGCTCGCAGAGAATTGTAGATAATAGAGGCTGTGTGAAGTGGGAGAACACTGTAAAGCCAGTGGAGAGTGCTGGTAACTGTGGCGATCTCAACCCCACCAAGCTGCATAATACTAAAACGGAATCACTGCAACTCCCATTAGCCACCCAGTAAAATCCACACGGTCAGATGTAACCCTAAGAAGGACCGTTGGGGTTCTTGAAGACAGGATCCTACACTACCACTGTCCCTATCTCAGCTGCACTTTAACTATACTCTGCATAATCGACTGCAGCCCGAGATTTTAAAAAAAGGGGGACAAAAGTGCAAAACTGCTCCCAGCAGCCACAACAGTAATGCACACGGTCAGATGTGGCCCTAAGAAGGACTGTTGGGTTCTTGAAGACAGGATCCAACACTCTCCCTATAGTAGCATCAGCACTTTCCCTATACACTCCCAGGGTGTGCCTGAGGCGAGCCGCGGGCGGGGCCGCTTTAAATATTCATCAGTCACTTGATCTCGCCAGCCACTCACTGCATGGGGTGGGGTAGGGCTGGCACGTCACAGGAGGAAGTGGTAATGCCTTCCCTGCATGTCTATTGGCTAGAAAATGGTGATAAACATGTAGGGAAGAAAATGGAATTGACTTGAGTACCGCATGGTGCTCGTCTCGAGTAACGAGCATCTCGAGTACCCTAATGCTCGGACGAGCATCAAGCTCGGACTAGTGTGCTCGCTCATCTCTATTAGTTAGTTCTGTTTTTTAAATTAATTTATATTTTTTTTTAAGGGAGGAGGAAAAACGGAAATGGGAAAAAATAAAACAAAAACGGGTGGCCACTGAGGGGTTAACTTTAGAGATGAGCGAGCGTACTCGTCCAAGCTTGATACTCGTTCGAGTATTAGGGTGTTTGAGATGCTCATTACTCGAGACGAGCACCGCACGTTACTCCAGTCAATTCCATTTCCTTCCCTGCATTTTTAGCGCCATTTTCTGGCCAATAGACACGCAGGGAAGGCATTACCACTTCCTCCTGTGACGTTCCAGCCCTACCCCACCCCCCTGCAGTGAGTGGCGGGCAAGATCAAGTGACCCCCGAGTATTTAAAGTGGGGCCGCTCGCGGCTCGCCACAGACACACACTGGGAGAGATCAGGGGTAGAGATGAGCGAGTACCAAAATGCTCGGGTGCTCGTTACTCGAGACAAACTTTTTGTGATGCTCGAGGGTTCGTTTCGAATAACGAACCCCATTGAAGTCAATGGGCGACCCGAGCATTTTTGTATATCGCCGATGCTCGCTAAGGTTTTCGTTTGTGAAAATCTGGGCAATTCAAGAAAGTGATGGGAGGGGGGCGTGGCCTGACCGAGCACTAAGATGGCCGCATAACTAAGGTGCTCCGAGCGCAGAGGCTTCTAAAAGCTACTTCAAAGCAAGAAAAGGTCATTTCTCACCCGGCAGCAAGCCACCCTTACATTCCCAGCGGTAGCGGTGAGCGGATGAGCAGCTGTCGGCACTTCCAGCTACGGCACAGACACCCAGAGAGCCAGCTCTCTGCACGTGGCGGCTTCCCAGTAACGGCCCCTGCATCCTTCCACAGCACGAAATCTCCCTGGTGAAGAGGGACAGCCGACAGGGTGTCAAGGCGCCGGCGGTCTGCATCAGCTGCTGCTGACCACGAAGAGAGAGAGGGTGATTCCCTCCCGGCGGAGAGAGACCCTGCACCGCTGGCATTGACGGTGAGCGGAGGAGCCGCTATCGGCAGCAACACCCCCCCTGCACAGACACCCGGAGAGCCCGCTCTCTACACGTGGCGGCTTCCCCGTAAAGGCTCCTGCGCCTTGCACAACAAGTAATCTCCCTGCTAGAGAGGGACAGCCGTCGGTTTCGTTAAGGAGCCGGCGGTCTGCATCGGCTGCTGCTGACTGCGGAGAGAGAGGAGGTGGTTCCCTCCCGGCGGAGAGAAACCCTGCACCGCTGGCATTAACGGTGAGCGGAGGAGCCGCTATCGGCAGCAATACCCCCTGCACAGACACCCGGAGAGCTCGTTTTTTTTTGTCTGCACATGGCAGCCTCCCCATTGCATGCAATCTCCCTGGCGCTGAGAGACAGCCGGTGGATCGTTCCCTTTGAAACTAGTGGTCCCCCACTGTTTTCATTCATAGAAGAGAGAGAACAGATGAGCCGCCGTAAGTCCTCTTAGCCCCTGCATAGACGGCTAGAAGACTTCTTCACCCTGCGTGGCAGCCCATACACAGCGGATCCTGATCCTGGGACACAGCCTGCAATTCAGACAGAGGATTCCAGCCTGCAGCCTCCTAGAGCCGACGAGAGCCTCCAGCCAAGGACCACAGCAGAACGAAGGGGAGACATAGCGGTGAGTGACACCTCAGCCCCACTTAACAGCCCCCTGCCCCACGCCACTAACTCCATGTCGGCCATTAAGGGGAAAGCTACCCAAAAAAGCAAGTCACATCCCAACAAAATGGCTGCTAACACAGCTCAAAACAAGAAAACACACGCATCCCCGACCGCTAGCCCATTAAAACAGCGAGCTAAAATAGCGGAAGAGCAGATAGAAGACCCACAAAGCCCTCAGATGGAAGATCCTATCACTTCTATGCCCTCTTCAGATAAACCAGCCACAGAGGCATTTATGAAAGAAATGTTACTGGCCCTAAAAGATTCCTTACAGGTGAATTTTGACTCATTAAGCTCTACTCTAAAATCCTCTATGGAGGAAATGGAAGAAAGAGTAGCCCATACTGAAAACAAAAAAATTACTCAATCTCTCAATAATCTAATTGATGAACACTACTCACTGTCAGAAGAGGTTGACGCTCTCAAAATAAAGCTTGCAGATATAGAAGATAGAAACCAACGTAATAACGTCAAGTTCAGAGGTATCCCAGAGGCGATCCAGACAGCTGAAATCACCAACTATATCCAGCAAATGATTAAAACAATCCTCCCAGATGTTACAGCCATGGATTTAACCATAGACAGGGCGCACAGATTGCCCAAACCAAAATTTGTTCCCGACTCTATGCCTAGAGATATTATCGCTAGATTTCACTTCTTTCATATCAAAGAGGCCATGATGCAAGCTACGCGTAAATTAAATCAGCTTCCGGCCCCATATAATGCTATCCGCCTCTACACGGATCTCTCACAGACGACCTTACAAACAAGAAGAAAATTTTCAGTAGTTACCAACGCCCTTCGCCAAGCTAAAATTCCTTATAAATGGGGTTTCCCTCCGAAACTCCTAATCCACAAAGACGGGACCACTCACCTCCTCTCAAACCCAGAAGAAGCCACAGAAAAAATTAAATCCTGGGGCGTTCCCATCCTACCTCCGGAGGAAACCCCAGGGGTCCAACAAGAAGACCAAGACCAGAAAAAACCTTCATGACCTCCGAACACGGCCGTTGAAAATCCACATACATCTCGACTTTCGAGAACCCTCTCATCACAGCCTGCCTCTGGCTCCTGCTTACTCAGGTGAACTTTACCCCCCAATTTACAAGTCCACAATTTAACTGGACTTGAAGTTCCACCCATTTCGTCAACTGTTTTGATGATACACCTTTTGTCACTATTCGCTGCAATGTTACCCCTTGTTATGTTTAGACATCACTACTGTCCATGCTGCTTTATGTCCTACTCTACTTCTAAAAATGTCGGTTAAACTTCTCTCCATAAACGCAAAGGGGTTAAACTCACCATTTAAACGCTAATCACTATGGAGAGAAGCGTTGACCCAAAAATCTGACATTCTTTGTGTGCAGGAGACACATTTCGATGCTTCCGCATGTCCAAAAATTCACCATACTAAATTTCCTAAGATCCTCCTGGCCTGCGCCCCAAACAAAAAGGCAGGAGTATTGATTGCTTTTAGAGATACGATTAACGTACAAACCAACTCAATTATACAAGACCCTAGGGGGAGATTCCTCTTGGTAACAGGAACTTTAAACTCTCTCCCCTTCTCCTTACTGAACATCTATGCACCAAATAAAGCCCAGATAAGTTTTTTGAATAAAACCATCAAGAAATTGCGGAGGCATGGAAATGGAAAGCTGATGATTTGTGGGGACTTTAATCTCGTCCCAGATGATTCCATAGACTCAACTTCTCAAACCCGCAGAATCAGCCCAAACTTAAACCCATGGATCCAAAAGGAAGCTCTCTATGACAGCTTCCGCTGCCTAAACACGGCAGCAAGAGAGTATACCTTTTACTCCCCACCGCATAGAACATTTTTGAGAATAGACCTGATATTGGTGGATAGATGGTCCCTACCTTTAATCTCAAGCGCCTCGATTGAAAAGGCCACGTGGTCAGATCATGCGCCTATCTCAGCCACTTTCACATGGGGAGAGGGAGGAAATGCGATACGCACATGGAAATATAACACCTTCCTAATGGGGATCCCTAAACATACAAAAACAATAAAAGACGCCCTCACTGAATATTTCCAACTCAATGTCACTCCGGAGGTTTCCCCAACAACAATCTGGAACGCCCACAAAGCGTTCATTAGGGGAATCCTCATTAAAATCAGCGCAAAACACAAAAGAGACAAAGAAAAACAACTCAATGACATTCTAACCCAAATAACAACTACCGAAACTCACCTGCAAACGGTTCAATCAGAAGAACTACACAAAAAACTATTTGAACTAAGACACAAGCTACGCTCCCTTCTTATAGATGATTTTGACAAATCTATCAAAAATTCAAAAATAGCCTACTACTCCTCAATGAATAAACCTTCCAAACTAATGGCAAACTTAGTCAAAAAAACTAGAACAAAAACAAAAATCCCGTACATATCGGACCCAGAAAACAAGAAGCTAAAAATATCACATCCATAACTAATTTTCACCCTATATCGTTGCTCAATTGCGACACTAAACTATACTCAAAAATCATTGCCCAGAGATTACAGACAGTCCTACTCTCCATAGTGCATTCGGATCAAGTGGGCTTTATCAAGGGACGACAAGCGTCCGGCGCCACAAGAAGAGTCATTGATCTACTCTCTATACTAGAAGCATCCCACACCCCGGCCATACTCCTTGCCTTAGATGCAGAAAAGGCTTTCGATCGCCTACATTGGGAATACACTTTTGCTGTTCTAGAAAAAATTGGACTCACGGGAAATATCATTAACGCAATAAAAGCACTTTACTCCAGCCCCTCAGCTAAAATCTTGGTAGATGGCACACTGTCTGACACTTTTTCTATCACTAATGGGACCCGTCAGGGATGCCCACTTTCCCCTTTAATATTTATTTTAGCCATGGAACCCTTAGCTGAATTCATAAGAATGATACAGGGAATACCTACAAAAACTAGACAACACAAAATAAGCTTATTTGCAGATGATACGTTAATTATGATAACTAACCCTATATCCTCCCTTAGACATGTATACTCTAGTTTATCCTTATTCTCAAAAATTTCATACTATAAATTAAATGTGTCCAAGTCACAAATATTGGGAGTCCTCATTCCAAATGATTTAAAAAGAGATATAAAATCGGAATTCCCATTCCAGTGGCAGTCGCAAAACATTCCCTATCTTGGAATCCAAATATGCTTTCCCCTGTCCGCCACCACTTCAACTAACTATTTCCCTCTGCTTAAAGCTATACAGGAAGATTTAAACGACTTTAAAAAACATAATTCTACATGGTTGGGAAAAATTACACTGTATAAAATGATAATTCTTCCAAAAATCCTCTATTATTTCAGAACACTGCCTATTCCGATCCCCCCCAAAATACTACAAAAATTCCAGAGTCAGATGTCAAATTATGTGTGGAATGGTAAACCACCAAGAGTGGCACGCTCTATCTTGTCTCTACACAAAACCCAAGGAGGAGTGGATCTTCCCAACTTAGAGACTTATTTTACAGCGACTCTAGTTAATCAGTCAAGAGACTGGCTAACCCACTCGACAAAGACAGGATGGGTAAACCTAGAACGAGAAATTATTAACTCTAAAACCCTAAAGTCGTTAATTTATGCAAATATTATGGCAACTCAACATCCACAACTGAGGTCAAAAATTGTGATCCCAAACACCTCACCAACAATCACAGCAACAGCGGAAGCGTGGATTAAACTTACTCAAAGCATAGAACATACAAAAACCCACAACCAAAACTCAATACCATTAGACACCTTAGAACACTTCATTCCGGGAATGAGACTAAGCAAATGGGTAGAGATGGGGATAAAACAAATAGCTGACCTCTATGAGCAAAACTCACTGAAACCCTTTTCAGTATTGGTCCATCAATTCAACTTACCAACAACAGAAATATATAGATATTTCCAATTAAGATCATTACTGAAATCCATCCACCCTCAAAGTACTGTGATCTCACACATAATGATCTCAAACATAACAAACCTACAAAAGAGAAACACAAGTTCAACCAGACTCCTCTACGACCAGATGACTGGCAATCTAAGATCGGGTAAGAGGTGCCACCTTTTAAATTGGGAAAAAGACCTAAAAACAAAGGTCTCCATTGAGAGCTTGTTAGAGTCTTTTAAAAGAACCAGACAAGCAACAAAAAGTGCCACTTTAATGGAGACCCATCTAAAAACTCTCACAAGGTGGTACCTCACCCCGGACCAATTAAAGAAAAGGCGGTTGGTCGCCAGGGCGGAATGTTGGAGGGGCTGCGGTCAGGAGGGATCCCTAGTCCGCATCCTCTGGGTATGCCCCCTGGTCACCGTATTCTGGTCTAACGTATATTCACTAATTAACAAAATTTCCAATACTAACGTCCCAAAACTCCCTGCTACAGCACTTCTGCTTCTCGACCTTGGAGAAGTCAAACCTGAAAAAAGACAGTTAATAAGCCACTTACTCATGGGAGCAAAAATCTTAATTACTAGGAAATGGCGAACCACGGAAATCCCGCATATAGACGAGTTAATCCAACTTATAACTGAACATGGAACGTTTGAAAAAAGCTCTTGCGCTTAGAAATAACTCATATCTAAAATACGCGGCAGTATGGAAACAATGGTTTGACAAATTTCAGCTGGATGTCTAAAACTGTTATTTTCTTGGTTTTTCCTACCCCCGCTTTCCCATAATCCCTTTGTTCCCCCCCCCCCCCCCCCCCCCTTACCTACCAACTCTCCCCCCCCCCCATCTCCGGACTTACCTAACAAACTCTACAATATGTTTCTTAAATGACAAAACATGATTTCACACTGAAAAATTTAAATGCCTCTGATTTTCTGTTGTAACTTTCCTAGGAAAAAACTGTTTTATTAATAATGAATACTTGTATATCTGATTGTGAAATTCAATAAAAAATTTAATGAGAAAAAAAAAAAAAAAGAAAGTGATGGGAACGACACAGCAACGGATAGGGCAGGCGAGGGGCTACATGTTGGGCTGCATCTCAAGTTCCCAGGTCCCACTATTAAGCCACAATACCGGCAAGAGTGCCCCCCCCTCTTAACAACTTTTACTTCTGAAAAGCCCTCATTAGCAATGCATACCTTAGCTAAGCACCACACTACCTCCAACAAAGCACAATCACAGCCTGCATGACACTCCGCTGCCACTTCTCCTGGGTTACATGCTGCCCACCCCCCCCCCCCCCACCCCTGCACGACGCAGTGTCCACAGCGCACACCAAACTGTCCCTGCCCAGCCTTCAGCTGCCCTCATGCCACGCCGCCCTCATGTCTATTTATAAGTGCGTCTGCCAAAGGAACTGCAGGCACACACTGCAGAGGGTTGGCACGGCTAGGCAGCGACCCTCTTTAAAAGGGGTGGTGCAATAGTCCACAATGCTGTACATAAGCAATGAGAAATTTAATCCTGCGCCACCTCCATCTGGAGCTGCACACGTGGGCATAGCAATGGGGAACCTATGTGCCACACACTATTCATTCTGTCAAGGTGTCTGCATGCCCCAGTCAGACCGCGGTTTTTTATAAATAGTCACAGGCAGGTACAACTCTGCAATGGGAATTCCGTGTGCACCCACAGCATGGGTGGCTCCCTGGAACCCACCGGCTGTACATAAATGTATCCCATTGCAGTGCCCTGGACAGCTGATGTAACGTCAGCTGTAATGCAGGTGGGCAAAAAATTAATTGGATTACACTGTAGGCGAGGGCCCCCAAAAATTGGTGTACCAACAGTACTAATGTACCTGAGAAAAATTGCCCATGCCCAACCAAGAGGGCAGGTGAAACCCATTAATCGCTTTGGTTAATGTGGCTTAATTGGTAACTAGGCCTGGAGGCAGCCCAGTAAAAATAAAAATTGGTTGAGGTGAAAGTTTCAACACTTTAATGAGCATTGAAACGCATAAAAATTGTTTAGAAAAATTATATGACTGAGCCTTGTGGGCCTAAGAAAAATTGCCCGTTCGGCGTGATTATGTGAGGTTTCAGGAGGAGGAGCAGGAGGAGGAGGAGGAATATTATACACAGATTGATGAAGCAAAAAGGTCCCCGATTTGGATGGTGATAGAGAACGATGCTTACATCCGCGGGTGCAGCCTACGTATTGTTTAGGTATTGCCGCTGTCCGCTGGTGGAGAAGAGAAGTCTGGGGAAATCCAGGCTTTGTTCATCTTGATGAGTGTAAGCCTGTCGGCACTGTCGGTTGACAGGTGGGTACACTTATCCGTGATGATTCCCCCAGCCACACTAAACACAGTCTCTGACAAGACGCTAGCCGCAGGACAAGCAAGCACCTCCAGGGCATACAGCGCGAGTTCAGGCCACGTGTCCAGCTTCAACACCCAGTAGTTGTAGGGGGCAGAGGCGTCACCGAGGACGTTCGTGCGATCGGCTACGTACTCCCTCACCATGCTTTTACAGTGCTCCCACCAACTCAGCCTTGACTGGGGACCGGTGACACAGTCTTGCTGGGGAGCCATAAAGCTGGCAAAGGCCTTGGAAAATGTTCCCCTGCCTGCGCTGTACATGCTGCCTGATCTCTGCGCCTCCCCTGCTACCTGGGCCGCGGAAATGCGCCTTCGGCCACTAGCGCTGTCAGATGGGAAGTTTACCATCAGTTTGTCCACCAGCGCCCTGTGGTATAGCATCATTCTCGAACCCCTTTCCTCTTCGGGAATGAGAGTGGAAAGGCTCTCCTTATACCGTGGGTCGAGCAGTGTGTACACCCAGTAATCCGTAGTGGCCAGAATGCGTGTAACGCGGGGGTCACGAGAAAGGCATCCTAACATGAAGTCAGCCATGTGTGCCAGGGTACCTGTATGCAACACATGGCTGTCCTCACTCGGAAGATCACTTTCAGGATCATCCTCCTCCTCCTCCTCCTCTGGCCATACACGCTGAAAGGATGACAGGCAAGCAGCATCTGTACCCTCAGCAGTGGGCCAAGCTGTCTCTTCCCCCTCCTCCTCATGCTCCTCCCCCTCCTCCTCAACACGCTGAGATATAGACATGAGGGTGCTCCGTCTATCCAGCGACATACTGTCTTCCCCTGCCTCCGTTTCCGATTGCAAAGCGTCTGCCTTTATGCTTTGCAGGGAACTTCTCAAGAGGCATAGCAGAGGAATGGTGACGGTAATGATTGCAGCATCCCCGCTCCGCATCTGGGTAGACTCCTCAAAGTTTCCAAGGACCTGGCAGATGGCTACCAACCAGGCCCACTCTTCTGTAAATAATTGAGGAGGCTGACTCCCACTACGCCGCCCATGTTGGAGTTGGTATTCCACAATAGCTCTACGCTGCTCATAGAGCCTGGCCAACATGTGGAGCGTAGAGTTCCACTGTGTGGGCACGTCGCACAGCAATCGGTGCACTGGCAGATGAAACCGATGTTGCAGGGTCCGCAGGGTGGCAGCGTCCGTCTTGGAGTTGCGGAAATGTGCGCAGAGCTGGCGCACCTTTCCGAGCAGGTATGACAAGTGTGGGTAGCTTTTCAGAAAGCGCTGAACCACCAAATTAAAGACATGGGCCAGGCATGGCACGTGCGTGAGGCTGCCAAGCTGCAGAGCCGCCACCAGGTTACGGCCGTTGTGACACATGGAGGCTCAGCGGCGCAAGCTCTGTCGGTCGGTCTGCTCTGTCAGACCCTGCAGCAGTTTGTGGGCCGTGTGCCTCTTCTCTCCTAAGCTGAGTAGTTTCAGCACAACCTGCTGACGCTTGCCCACCGCTGTGCTGCCACGCCGCGCGACACCGACTGCTGGCGACGTGCTGCTGCTGACACATCTTGATTGCGAGACAGAGGTTGCGTAGGAGGAGGAGGGTGGTTTAGTGGAGGAAGCATACACCACCGCAGATACCACCATCGAGCTGTGGCACACAATTCGGGGGGTGGGTAGGACGTGAGCGGTCCCAGGCACTGACTCTGTCCCAGCCTGCACTAAATTCACCCAATGTGCCGTCAGGGAGATATAGTGGCCCTGCCCGCCTGTGCTTGTCCACGTGTCTGTTGTTAAGTGGACCTTGGCAGTAACCGCGTTGGTGAGGGCGCGTACAATGTTGCAGGAGACGTGGTCGTGCAGGCCTGGGACAGCACATCGGGAAAAGTAGTGGCGACTGGGAACCGAGTAGCGCGGGGCCGCCACCGCCATCATACTTTTGAAAGCCTCCGTTTCCACAAGCCTATACGGCAGCATCTCCAGGCTGATCAATTTGGCAATGTAAACGTTTAACGCTTCAGCGTGCGGGTGCGTGGCGGCGTACTTGCGCTCGCGCTCAAACAGTGGCGCTAGCGACGTCTGGACGCTGCGCTGAGAGACATTGCTGGATGGGGCCGAGGACAGCGGAGGTGAGGGTGTGGGTGCAGGCCAGGAGACGGTAGTGCCTGTGTCCTCAGAGGGGGGGTTGGATCTCAGTGGCAGGTTGGGGCACAGGGGGAGAGGCAGCGGTGCAAACCGGAGGCGGTGAACGGCCTTCGTCCCACCTTGTGGGGTGCTTGGCCATCATATGCCTGCGCATGCTGGTGGTGGTGCCTCCCCAGCTGATCTTGGCGCAACAAAGGTTGCATACCACTGTTCGTCGGTCGTCAGGCGTCTCTGTGAAAAACTGCCACACCATAGAGCACCTTGACCTCTGCAGGGTGGCATGGCACGAGCGGGCGCTTAGGGAAACAGTTGGTGGATTATTCGGTCTGGCCCTGCCTCTACCCCTGGCCACCGCACTGGCTCGGCCTGTGCCCACACCCTGACTTGGGCCTCTGCGTCCTCGCCCGCGTCCACGTCCTCTAGGCCTACCCATACCCCTCAGCATGCTGTATTACCAGTAGTGCAGAAACAGAACGCTGTAATTAAATGTGCTGCTTATTGGCCTGTGGTTGGAGGCTGACTTCGCTTACGGAACGCCAGGAAATAATTTTGCGCATGCCTGCTGTAACACTTAGCTGGCTGCGTATGAATTTGGAGAACTACTACACCCAGCACAGACCCAGAACACTGAGGACAGTCACAGGCAGCCCAGATAGATTTTTTTCCCCAAATTTTTTTGCAAAGGCCCACTGCCTATATTCAATCAATATGTCTTCTGTTCCTGCCTAAGCGCTTCTGGCCCTGGAGTATTACTGCAGGGCGCAATGCTCTGCACGGCCGATATACCAAAAAAAAAAAAAAAAAAGTGCAACACTGCAAAAAGCAGCCTCCACAGTACTGCACACGGTTAGATGTGGCCCTAAGAAGGACCGTTGGGGTTCTTTAAGCCTAAAATACTCCTAACACTCTCCCTATAGCAGCTCCAACAAGATAGCACTTTCCCTCCTTTATGTCAGAACGCATCTGTGGCGAGCCGCGGGAGGGGCCGATTTATATACTCGGGTGACACCTGATCTCGCCAGCCACTCACTGCAGGGGGGTGGTATAGGGCTTGAACGTCGCAGGGGGAAGTTGTAATGCCTTCCCTGTCTTTCAATTGGCCAGAAAAGCGCGCGAACGTCTCAGAGAGGAAAGTGAAAGTAACTCGAACATCGCGTGGTACTCGTCACGAGTAACGAGCATCTCAAACACGCTAATACTCGAACGAGTATCAAGCTCGGACGAGTACGTTCGCTCATCTCTAATCAGGGGCAGTGCTGCTGCTGCTGTAGGGAAAGTGTTAGTGTAGGAACCTGTGTACAGGAACCCCAACGGTCCTTCTTAGGGCCGCATAGGACCGTCTGCATTACTGTTGTGGCTGTTGGTAGCAGTTTTGCAATTTTTTTTTTTTATATATATATATATATGGGGCGTTAGCCCCATTACAGCTATAGCGTTCTCAGGCTGCAGTCTGTACTACATAGTATAGGGACAGCGTTGCTGAGATAGGGAGAGTGGTAGTGTAGCATCCTGTGTACAAAACCCCAACGGTCCTTCTTACGGCTACCTGTGACCGTGTGCATTTTACAGGTTGTCTGATGGGAGTTGTAGTCCATCACTATTGCACTTAGGCCTGTTTGCGGCCTTCCTAACTATTTTTTTTTTTTTTTTCTGCCTGGAGTTTGCCTTACTATACCGCTCTCAGCGACAAAGTCTACACACATAATTCCAAGATTAC
Source organism: Eleutherodactylus coqui (assembly GCF_035609145.1). Lineage (NCBI taxonomy): Eukaryota > Metazoa > Chordata > Amphibia > Anura > Eleutherodactylidae > Eleutherodactylus > Eleutherodactylus coqui. The sequence goes on from NC_089844.1 coordinate 208,447,574, forward strand.
TTACACTGGCCTGTGTCTGCAGTGAATTAGAGACGCACAGCGTACGGCCACAACGACTGATAGAGGGAACGTGATATACACACTATATAGCCTGTATTCTTTGACCCAAGGAAAACAAAAAGCTCCTACTTAGGGTTACCGCTGAGCGTTTGCATTTTACTGGGTGCCTGGCGGTAGTTCTGGTGCATCACTATTGCATTGCTTCCATTTTTTTCTGCCTGGAGTTAGCGTTACGATTCCGCTCTCTGCGTGAAAGTGTACGCATATAATTCCATAATTATTTACAGCGGTCGGTGTCTGCTCTATTCGTAATCCACCATGCTGAGGGGTAGGGGTAGAGGATGTGGACGTGAGCGAGGATGCAGAGTTCCAAGTGAGGGTGTGGGCACAGGCCAAGTTCCTGGTCCAGGTGTATCCCAGCCGGCTGCTGCGGTATTAGGAGAGAGGCAAGTTTCTGGGGTCCCCAGCTACATATCATAATTTGTGGGTCCACGTGGTAGACCTTTATTGCAAACAGAGCAGTGTGAGCAGATCCTGCGTGGAAGGCAGAAAATGCATCCAGCAATGTATCAACCACCCAGTCTTCTACGCCGTCCACTGCTGAAACTCTGAATCCTCTGGCTGCTGCTCCTCCTTCCTCACAGCCTATACTGATGCTACAAAAATGGTACTGGGGTCTGCATAAGCTTCTGCTACATAAATGTTACAGGGGTCTGCGTATACTGCTGCTAGAGAAATGTTACTGGGGTCTGCCTATACTATGGGTGCACTAAGTCTTCCCATCGCGGTGTTTTACCTATGTGGCACAAATAGTACAGTGGCTGACTAGGCCCGAATTGCTGGCCGAGGCCAAGTTGCTTGGCGGGGCGAAACTCTCCCATGGTTGGGCACTCCGAGTACTTCCTGTGTAATACCATCTTTGTGCACTTACAGCATAGGCTAGGCCAAGGAACTCAAAGACTGCCCCTTCCAGTGTTGAGCTATCTATGTTGCGACACATGGATTTCTTGTTGCTATGTAACTCAGGGCACCTTGGGTCACAATGGTGGAGGCTTGGAACCGAGCCTGACCCTGGGCCCACTAAAGTGCTTCCCACACAGACTATAGCGGGTCCTGGTCATGGTGTATTGGCCTTGTAATGCCACCTCCTCCTCCCGCTTGGGGTCAGGGGATCAGCACTGGGCATCATGTATTTTCTCCTGTGTTACAACAGTTATCAGAGAAACTTGTTTGGGCCAAAGGAGAGGAGCGTAACTGCATTAACGTTACAGGAGCCTGCCTATACTTCAGCTGCAGAAATGTTACAGGGGTCTGCCAATACTGCTGCTACATAAATGTTTCTGGGGTCTGTGTATACTTCTGCAACTAATATGTTAGTGGGGTCTGTCTATACTGTTACTACTAAAATGTTATAATGGAAACAAAGATCTGGTACCGTGTTAGCCAGTAGAGCAAAATGTGATTGTTCTCAGCAAGAGAAACGACGTAATCTTGTAGATATGATACCTTTTAATGGCTAACAAAAATACATGATGTAATAATAGCGAGCTTTCGTACCAACGCAGGGTACTTCTTCCGGCTTAAATGGATTGGATCTGAAGAGGCATGCATATTTATACACACTTATAACATACATACTTATGGCAAGGCACAGATATGGATGTGATTGGTTCGCACTTAAAAGGAATTCTGCAAACCAGAAAACAAACTTTTTTTGTCTAGGCACTGATAGCGGAGTGAAAGTTTTATGGTCTCTAAATTACTGTTGGAGGGGGGGGGGAGGTCAACAGGCTTGAATTGTTATAAGAGATACACAAACATTTTTAGCTAAATACTGATAAGGGAGTGAAAGTTTATGGTCCCTGAATTACTGTTGATGGGGGTCTTATCTGTGCAATCAAGTCTCACACTTCCCATTCACGCATAAATCCTGGGGAATAGTTTAACCCAGTATTCAGCGTGTCAAAGGTTGTTATCAATTTATACTCCCAAATTCTTCTGTGGTTTTGTGACTTGAAACCACCCTTCAATATCAAAACTCTCATATCTCCTATGTCATGTCCATGGCTAGAGAAGTGTTCGGCCACAGGTAATTCTCTTCTTCTGTGTTCAATCGTGTGGCGATGCGATCTCATCCTGGCTTTCAGTTTCTGTCCTGTTTCTCCAACATAAAGACCCCCAACAGGACATTTACTGCACATGATCAGGTACACAGCATTGGACGAGGAACATGTGAATGTCCCCTGGATCTTATAGTCCTGCTGTGTGTTGGGGATCCGTATCCTGTCCGCAGTCAGTACATGTGAGCAGGTCTTACAGCTCCTTACATTACAGGGATAAGTTCCTTTTTGTGTGTCAGAGGGTAATGCACTCCTGATCATAAAGTTCCTCAAGTTAGGAGGTTGCCTGTAACACAGAAGCGGAGGGTCCGGGAATATGGTTTTCAGACGGTCATCCTTGTGCAGGGTATGGTGGAGTTTTCTTGCGGTTTTCCTTAGTACCTCTAGTTGCGGATTGTAGGTCACTACTAGAGGCACACGATTGTTTCTTTCCTTCTCCTTGTATTGGAGTAGTTGACTTCTGGGTATCCTGGTGGCTCTGGTGATTTGGTCATCAATTGAGGTGGGATGGTAGCCCTGATTTATAAATGTTCTTTTAAGATATAAATGTTCTTTTACTAAAATGTTACTAACACTGGGCTCTGCATATATTGTCGTTACGAAAATGTTACTAGGGTCTGCCTATACTGCTGCTACTGAAATTTTACTAATACTGGACTCTGCCTATACTGCTGAAACTGAAATGTTACTGGGGCCTGACTATACTGTAACTCAGGAGAAGAGGCAGCGGTGTGTCCCGCAGGCAGCGCTTGTGCTTGGTTGGAGGTAGTGTGGTGCTTATCTAAAGTGTGCCTTGCTAATGAGGGTTTGTCCGGAGTTTGTCCGGAGCTACACAATGCTACAACATCAGCATGGAGGGGCATTTTCTGCTCAGCCATCGTGGTAACTTCACGGAAAACCATGGCGCCCTCAGCCATGAGCAAGGTGAAGGTCATGGAGGCAGGGTATCAGGGTAGACGAGGTGCATATATCAGGGTCGGCTATTATTGGAGCATCAAACTGGATTGCCAAAGATTGAACAACACTCCGTGACAAGATATCAGCCTAAAGGTTGCCCTTTACCGCTACTACTTGCACACAATGTGACACAAGAACACTAGACCCTTTGTACGGACACGGTGACCTTTACATAAACATTACATTCAGAACTCATTTATTGTATTGTTCTCCATTGTATGTCCATGTTGGTCATTGTGAGCAGATTATTGACCCGCCGGCCGCACTGTGTACTGCGGCTACTGCCTTTACATGTATGACTGCAGGTAGATACAGTGACCGGATACTAGTGGGTTAAGGGTTAAATGTACATAGCTAGGCCGGTGTCCCGTGGGAAGTCACGCATGGGGCAGCCCGGACAGGGAGCTCTTCCGTGAAGCTTCTTGATGGCACCCGATGGTATTTATTATCCCCTCCTCCCCACGGAGGCATCACATAGACATAGAACAAGAGCAGCGTCCGAGGCAGCTAGGAGAGCCCGTCCTAGAGAGCGCTGCCCCCTCCCCTCACACCTGCCCGGAGGAGGATTCATGGGAGGGCATGAGATGCAGCAAAGCCGGAGTGACCCTACTGCACTGAGAAGGAAGCTGGAGGCCGGCCGGGAGACGGAGCTCAGCTACAGTTGTACTGATGCCGTACCATCTGCGTTGCTCCTATTCACTTACAGCTGAGCGGCCCTGGTGCATTATGTCTCCAGCGGATGTAAGGGTGGAAACATGGGTTGGGAGCCCCGAGTTAGATGGTACGTCTAGGCGAGGGGCACGACGGTGGACCGGCTGCCGCACACACACCTCCCCACATGTACCGCCCATTCCCATGGCAAGCTCACATATCTCCCAGGCGGATTCCCATCTCTGGTCCTGTCTCACACATCTCCCCGCCGGATTGACATCTACTCTCGTTTCCCCCCGGGCGCTCGCTGGACAGCTTTGTCTGCTCCCAGCTCCTGTCCCCGTCGGCCGCAGCAGCCGTCGCCGCTGTCACCCTACGCGCTGGCCTCCGCTCCCGTATACCGATGGCACTGGCGCCGCTGCCACGGCGAACCCCGCTCTCGCTGCCCATGGCGCCGCTGGTGGCCAGCTCTGCCGATGACTGTGAGCTGCTGTTCGGCCGGAGCAGCGGCTTGCCAACAAGAGCTCCACTAGCCGCCCCTGCACTGCTCTCTTTCTGGGTCGCCTCCTTGGGCGCTAAATAGAAGAGCTGATTAGCGATCTGGAAGGGTATAGAGGACCGGGTTGTGGGGGAAGCGGGGGTCTCACAGTACCGATGGTCCTTCAGCTTTCTGGACCAACACGCTCTCCCGTAGGAATCCCAGCGGACACTGTACAACATCTGCTGCCCCGGGGATCTACAGTAGAACCCTCCGCGCGGGTTCTGTGAGATGTCACCGACTGTGGCACTGGATCTGGCGCTGAGAGTCCCGCTGTATCACTGCTCCGCTCGGACATCAGTGACTGACAGGCCATCGCCGGCTGCAGGAGACCCGCGGGTAGAAGGCTTTGTTCAGGCGTCATTTCTTGGCGATCTACATCCCGATTAGAGCGTTGTTAGATGCCACCGCTCTTCAGCAGAATCCCAAGTTCCATCTTCACCGTCAACGATTGATGGGAACTACAGAGCCGATGCAATGGCCGTCACGTCCAGCACATGATATCCCTGGGATGATATAGAACGGACAGCAGCCCGCGGGAGGAGATGGACCTGCAGAGAAGAAGAATCGCTTCTTCTTGTGGACAACCACACCCATCATGTCCGGGGTATTAAAGGGACGATAACGTGTGGCATTCCCGATCGTCTGAGTGTACAGGGGGGTACTGGGTTTCCTCATCTTACATTGCGCCGCAGTATAGAGCAGTCTGCAGTATATACAGTATACATTCAGCACCCGGGAGCTGGCAGTGAGCGGAGGCGCCGCCTGTGCTACACCTCTGGGCTCTCGGCAGCTCCAGGTCGTCCTCACATTGTGCAATCAGCTTCTGCACGATGGGGATTGTGGAGTAGATCCCGGGGATGGTGACAAGGGCCGGGAATAGAGGGAAGGCGCTCCCGCAGCGGTTTTATCTCCGCAGATAGGCGGTGATGTGCAGATCGGGAGATCTCGTGGCCTCCTCTCCGCTCCTCCCCGGAACCTCCGCCAGCAGCGGCTATAAACGGTTGCATGAGATGTCAGAGAGTGAGGAGTCACGTTGAACGCGAGCTCTCCTGTCCGGTTCTGATTGGTAACGGACTCTTATCCCGGGCAGGGAAGCACAAGAGGAGAACGGAGCGTAGAGGAGGCCCGGATGCATATTAGTAGTTTACACTGCGGTTATTCCTGCTGCCGATTCCAGCCAATGAGGTGGCTGGAATCGGCACCATGTGACCTCCCATTGTGCACGAGCAGTACAGTTCAGCTGCCGTGCACGATGAGAGCTGTGCCCGCGCCTCACGTGACCGGTGACGTCACCGGTACTTGAATTTGCCCGCGAATTCCGAGCCTACAGAGGAAGCTGATGGTTGGAGCCTTTTATACTACTTTCAACGTGGGAGAGGAAGATTTCTGCGCTGTGTGGTGAGTACCTACCTGAGATTAATGTGCTGTGCTGCTACGTGTGGTGAGTACCTACCTGAGATTAATGTGCTGTGCTGCTACGTGTGGTGAGTACCTACCTGAGATTAATGTGCTGTGCTGCTACGTGTGGTGAGTACCTACCTGAGATTAATGCGCTGTGCGCTACGTGTGGTGAGTACCTACCTGAGATTAATGTGCTGTGCTGCTATGTGTGGTGAGTACCTACCTGAGATTAATGCGCTGTGTGGTGAGTACCTACCTGAGATTAATGCGCTGTGCTGCTATGTGTGGTGAGTACCTACCTGAGATTAATGCGCTACGTGTGGTGAGTACCTACCTGAGATTAATGTGCTGTGTGCTGCTACGTGTGGTGAGTACCTACCTGAGATTAATGCGCTGTGCTGCTATGTGTGGTGAGTACCTACCTGAGATTAATGCGCTGTGTGGTGAGTACCTACCTGAGATTAATGCGCTGTGCTGCTACGTGTGGTGAGTACCTACCTGAGATTAATGCGCTGTGTGGTGAGTACCTACCTGAGATTAATGCGCTGTGCGCTACGTGTGGTGAGTACCTACCTGAGATTAATGTGCTGTGTGGTGAGTACCTACCTGAGATTAATGCGCTGTGTGGTGAGTACCTACCTGAGATTAATGCGCTGTGTGGTGAGTACCTACCTGAGATTAATGCGCTGTGTGGTGAGTACCTACCTGAGATTAATGCGCTGTGTGGTGAGTACCTACCTGAGATTAATGCGCTGTGTGGTGAGTACCTACCTGAGATTAATGCGCTGTGTGGTGAGTACCTACCTGAGATTTATGCGCTGTGTGGTGAGTACCTACCTGAGATTAATGTGCTGTGCTGCTACATGTGGTGAGTACCTACCTGAGATTAATGCGCTGTGTGATGAGTACCTACCTGAGATTAATGTGCTGTGCTACTACGTGTGGTGAGTACCTACCTGAGATTAATGCGCTGTGTGATGAGTACCTACCTGAGATTAATGTGCTGTGCTGCTACGTGTGGTGAGTACCTACCTGAGATTAATGCGCTGTGTGGTGAGTACCTACCTGAGATTAATGCGCTGTGTGGTGAGTACCTACCTGAGATTAATGCGCTGTGTGGTGAGTACCTACCTGAGATTAATGCGCTGTGTGGTGAGTACCTACCTGAGATTAATGCGCTGTGTGGTGAGTACCTACCTGAGATTAATGCGCTGTGTGGTGAGTACCTACCTGAGATTAATGCGCTGTGTGGTGAGTACCTACCTGAGATTTATGCGCTGTGTGGTGAGTACCTACCTGAGATTAATGTGCTGTGCTGCTACGTGTGGTGAGTACCTACCTGAGATTAATGCGCTGTGTGATGAGTACCTACCTGAGATTAATGTGCTGTGCTACTACGTGTGGTGAGTACCTACCTGAGATTAATGCGCTGTGTGGTGAGTACCTACCTGAGATTAATGTGCTGTGCTGCTACATGTGGTGAGTACCTACCTGAGATTAATGCGCTGTGTGATGAGTACCTACCTGAGATTAATGTGCTGTGCTACTACGTGTGGTGAGTACCTACCTGAGATTAATGCGCTGTGTGGTGAGTACCTACCTGAGATTAATGCGCCGTGTGCTGAGTACCTACCTGAGATTTATGCGCTGTGTGGTGAGTACCTACCTGAGATTAATGCGCTGTGCGCTACGTGTGGTGAGTACCTACCTGAGATTAATGCGCTGTGTGGTGAGTACCTACCTGAGATTAATGCGCTGTGTGGTGAGTACCTACCTGAGATTAATGCGCTGTGTGCTGAGTACCTACCTGAGATTTATGCGCTGTGTGGTGAGTACCTACCTGAGATTAATGCGCTGTGCGCTACGTGTGGTGAGTACCTACCTGAGATTAATGCGCTGTGTGGTGAGTACCTACCTGAGATTAATGTGCTGTGCGCTACGTGTGGTGAGTACCTACCTGAGATTAATGCGCTGTGTGGTGAGTACCTACCTGAGATTAATGCGCTGTGTGCTGAGTACCTACCTGAGATTAATGCGCTGTGTGCTGAGTACCTACCTGAGATTAATGCGCTGTGTGCTGAGTACCTACCTGAGATTAATGCGCTGTGTGCTGAGTACCTACCTGAGATTAATGCGCTGTGTGCTGAGTACCTACCTGAGATTAATGCGCTGTGTGCTGAGTACCTACCTGAGATTAATGCGCTGTGTGCTGAGTACCTACCTGAGATTAATGCGCTGTGTGCTGAGTACCTACCTGAGATTTATGCGCTGTGTGGTGAGTACCTACCTGAGATTAATGCGCTGTGCGCTACGTGTGGTGAGTACCTACCTGAGATTAATGCGCTGTGTGGTGAGTACCTACCTGAGATTAATGCGCTGTGTGTGGTGAGTACCTACCTGAGATTAATGCGCTGTGTGCTGCTGTGTGGTGAGTACCTACCTGAGATTAATGCGCTGTGCGCTACGTGTGGTGAGTACCTACCTGAGATTATTGCGCTGTGTGGTGAGTACCTACCTGAGATTAATGCGCTGTGTGGTGAGTACCTACCTGAGATTAATGCGCTGTGCTGCTACGTGTGGTGAGTACCTACCTGAGATTAATGCGCTGTGTGTGGTGAGTACCTACCTGAGATTAATGCGCTGTGCACTACGTGTGGCGAGTACCTACCTGAGATTAATTCGCTGTGCGCTACGTCTGGTGAGTACGTCACCTGAGATTTGCGCGACGCCACCTGACGCAACCTGTCTTTTTTTGCAGATTTGTGCGCTACGTGGGGAGACGCGGCCACCCGAGATTTGTGCGCTTTTTTTTGCAAACTTACGTGTGGAGATGATCCTGACGTTTGGACGCGTTTTGAGAAGAATTTCGCTTCGCTTGCACACAAGCTGACATAACTCGTCGAGGTAAGCTGCTGCATCTGCTAAAATTTTCATTGCGTGCATCTGCTCATACGTGCTTATTTTGCGCATATTTGCAGGTTTTCGTGTGTACGTGTATATATAATATATGATTCTTCTGACCAGGTTGGGGGAGTAGTGGTCAATGTAAGTGGGCGGAGCGGATCTAGGGATCAGTAATACTGGTGTGATGTGACTGTTAACCTGCTGATTTTTCGTTATTTCCTGCAGATCTGACGTCCTTGAGAATGGGAAGGCTGTCCGACAGTGAAGAGACCCTCGACGTTCAGCAATCTTGAAACCCTTCGTTTTATGGACTGCTTTTTGCCGGTGACTCACCTTTTTTTTTTTTTTTTTTTTTTTTTTTATAAGCTTTTTGGAGTATCCTGAAAAACTGCGCAATATTTTACACCGATTGAGTAAACAGAAAAGATCCCCACACACAGCGGCCTTTGGTTTATCAGGGAATGACACTTGGTGTAAAATCCAAATTTTTAATAAATAATAAAACGTGATTTGAATTTGTTTTTCTGTTTTACCTTATTTATGTTTTCAGGCTCCTGATTACCCACGCTGTAAAGCCGGCTGCACATGGCTGTGACGGGCTCTGCCATGGAATTCCGGGGCGGAGCCCATCACGGCAGCCCCAAGAGACCCCAATACTTACCTCTGGTTCCGGAGTCCCGCATGACGCCTCAGTGCGCATGGGTAATAGAGCGTGAGACGCACCGCAGCGGCATGTGACGCGGTAGGCGTAGAGGCGGTTTCACGCTATTTTCCGCTGTGCTACAGCGGAAAATAGCGTGAATGGACGGCTTCCACAGACTGCAATGGAAGCCGTCCGCGCGTATACCCGCGGCATTTTACGGTGCGGAATTCCGCTGTGAAATTACGCACCGTAAGCATTGAGCTATTAGGTTGAATACCGTGTTTCCCCGATAGTAAGACACCCCCCGATTGTAAGACGTATCGGGGGTTTCAGGGGGGTCGGCCAATGTAAGCCGTACCCCGAAAGTAAGACATATGTCTTACTTTCGGGGAAACACGGGGGTATTGCCGCCTCCCTCTCATCTACGGTAGCTGCGCGCCGCCCCCCCCTCCATATGTCACCGCGTCTGCCGCCTTTGGCCTCATGTCCACGGGGAAAATCAGGCCCGCTACGGATTCTCCATGGAGAATCTGCAGCGGGTCCCTCCTGCCCCGCGGACATGAGCGCTGAAAATAGGAATAAATCAGAATTAACTTGCCTCTCACACGCTCCGGATACTTCCTTCGCTGCGGCGTCATCTTCTCTCGTCGCGGCCGGATCTTCTTTCTTCGGCTCGGCGGATGTGCATGATGACGTCGGTGACGTGCCCCGCACATGCGCCGGGCCGAAGCAAAATGATCCGGCCGCGACTGAGAGATGGCGCCGCGGCGAAGAGAAGAACCAGAGCGTGTGAGTACAATTTGATTTTTGTGTCCCGGGAGACCCGCATGAAAATGGAGCATGGTCCAGATTTTTTTCATGCTCCATTTTCCAATATAAGACATACCCCGAAAGTAAGACATAGTGGGGCTTTTGGGGATAAAAAGAAAGTAAGACACTGTCTTACTTTCGGGGAAACACAGTAGATCCGTCTGTGGGAAGGAGCCTTAAGGCCTCATGTCCACTAGCAAAATGGAATTGCGGTTTCCGCAGCGGATTTGCCCCTAGGGAATCATTGGCCATCCCGTCCATTAAACTGATTTTTGCACCCGCGGATGGAATTTTAATAGAATTGCGTTTTTCATGCGTGGGAGAAAAAACCGCGGCATGCTCCATTTTACCGCGGATCGGCCACATTGCTATCACATTGACAGCAATGTGTGCGGATATCTGCATGAAAATTATACAATTGAAAGCTGATTCTACGCGGATTGTATTTTTCCAGTGGACATGAGGCCTAAGGGCTCATGTCCACGGGCAAAATGTGATTTAAAATCCGCAGCGGATCTCCCGCGCGCGGATCCGCACCCCATAGGGATGCATTGACCACCCGCGGGTAGATAAATACCCGCGGATCGTCAATAAAAGGCATTTAAAAAAAAATGGAGCATGGAAAAATCCGGACCATGCTCCATTTTCGTGCGGGTCTCCCGCGGGGACGGCTCCCGCGGGCTTCTATTGAAGCCTATGGAAGCCGTCCGGATCCGCGGGAGACCTAAAATAGGAATTAAAAGCATTTACTCACCCGCAGCGGGCCGCGAAGCTCTGCTCTTCCTCACGGCCGCATCTCCCTTGCTTCGGCTCGGCGGATGTGCCCGGCGCATGCGCGCGGCACGTCGGCGACGTGCCGCCGGCGTCAGGAATTCATCCGCCGGCCGAAAATGAAGATCCGGCCGTGAGGAACAGCTGACCTTCGCCGCCCGCTACGGATAGGTAAATGCTTTTAAATTTCTATTTTCAGCGCTCATGTCTGCGGGGCAGGAGGGACCCGCTGCAGATTCTCCATGTAGAATCTGCAGCGGATCTGATTTTCCCCGTGGACATGAGGCCTAAGGCCGCCTGCAGACGGCCGTGTCGCATCCAGCTGCTCGCAACGGGACCCGACCTGAGCGCCTGCAGAGAGCAGTGCGGAACTCGCCCGCTCCCGCAGCTCTGTCTCATGTGCCAGCAGACGACACATGCGCAGAGCCGGCAGCCAGCGAGTGGCGTTTCTGTACGGGGCTCTGCGAACCCCGCACAGAATTAGAGCATGGCGCGGTTTGTTTTCTGCGCGTGATTTCGCGTAGACAAACCACGGCCTTCTGCATAGGATTGCGTATTGAAATGCAATCCTATGCAGGCGTGTACAGCCGGAAATGTATGGTGCTGCGTCTGGCATAGACTGAAGTGGCAGCGGTGCGCACTCGTCATCAGCTGATTGGCAGGGATTCTGGGAGGCAGATCACCACTTCACTGCGCATAGATCATCAGTACTGGAGTCCCAGGGAACCCTTTTAACCCCTTGCCACCGCAGCACGTGAATGTATGTATATGTTAGGAAGCAGCTTTCTGGAATGGACTTGCATCTACATCCTACAGATCTGAGCCCACACCATCTACTGCTGAAGACTGTTGCTAATGACAGTTGGCCTCCCGCAGCCACAGAGGGGATGGGTGAGACAGATTCCCGCTGTTAACCCTTTCCAGTCCAATGTCGGGCCTGCCCCGACATCATAATTTCCCTCCAATGTCGGGGCAGGCCCGACACTGCAGTGCAGGAGTGGATCTGCAACCGATCGTCAGGCACATCGGGTGCAGATGCACTCCTGCACTGGTCCTCATCGAAGACCCCCGAGGAGAAGGCAGAAAGGGATTTTAATCCTTTCTGCCTTCTCCTTTACACATTACTTAGCGCTATGTAATGCATAGATTCTGGCCGGCGATCATGTGACCGCCGGTGTTACCTGACCCCAGCAGTCACATGATCGCCGAACCGGGAGGCAGAAGGAGAGTACTGAAGACGCCGGACAGGTAAGCAGGTCCCTCCCTGCACCCTCCTGAACTCTGTCAGCTCAGGAGGGTGCAGGGAAAGTGTATTTTTTCTCACCCATTCTCCCCAGAACCAATTTATTTGGAGCTGGGGAGAATGGGTGAGAAAAAATAAGTGGATTGGAAAGGGTTAATGCTTTGCATGCAACGATTGCTCTTATTTCATTAGGTTTTTGTATGTAATCAGATATACTTCAGTCTAAGCCGACCTGAGTATAAGCCAAGGTACCAACTTTTACCCCAAAAACCTGGGGTCAATTATTGACTTGAGTATAAGGCAAGGGGTAATATTAGGTACCTCGGCTAACACTGGGATCGGCTATACTCGAGTATGCATTGTGGCTGCTGCTACAGGCCAAGTGGGCAGTATTGTCCGGGTCTCCTGGACTCATGGTTAGTGTAGGGAATAGCGGTATAACCAGGAGCTTAGAAGTTCGCCCGCTAGCTTCACGTTTTGTCTACAATGTCAAGTAATACCTGTTCTTTATAATCAGCCTGTTAGTAGTGGTTGCATTTTTGGCTTCTGTATGCAGTGTTTTCTATCTCTGTGTATTCTGTTCCGTCTGTTATATGCCATGCGTGTGTCCTGTCCTGTGGCTCCTAAGATCAGCTATGGCCCAGTTCCGAAGACCGCTGGGCCGCCCTCTTATTTGGGGATGTATATGCTTAGGTTGGGCCACTGTCGACACCCCCCCCCCCCCCCCCCTCTTTAGCACAGGGTTAGTTGCATGGATTCCATGTGAATCTCCTGTGTTTCCTGTGTGCATGTATACTACTAGACTACTAGTCCTTTGGTCACGATGGTGTTGGCAGTCTGCTAAATCTGCCCACACGATCATAACAGTCTGTTCAGAAAGCCACATAGTACTGATTACATTTTGGGTCCCATTTGTGCATACTAACATAACATTAGGGCCACAATGGGTACATTTCTGAAAACAATACAAACAGGGGTATCCATTTTGGGGTGTCAGTGCACATGAAAATGATGATTTTTGGTGGAAAAAAAATTTAGAATAGCACATTAGCCGAAATAAAGCCTTATTATAATTTTTTTTTATCATAATTCCATTAATTCCTGAAAATGTGGGATCTAAATACTCCTCACACCCCTCAGTGAACACAAAGGGGTGTACTTTGTAAAATAGGGCCATTTTAGGGGGTATGTATTCTGACACCCACGAGCCTTTGCAATCTTGGCTCGGTGGAGAAAAAAGGGTTTATCAAAATGAGGAAAAGTAAGATTCAACTTGAATGTCTCCTAAATGGTTCCAAACAAAGGATGTTTTTGCAAATGTGCGTCCAGAATAAAGTGAACAGATGGAAATATATGTTGGCAAAGATTTGTAGAGTATGCTTGCACATATGAGATATAACATTTGCAAATGTTAAAAAATGACAATGTCTTCAAAACTGTCAATATTCTTAATTTTAATTAATATACACAACTTCTAACTGCCCATTTTTACCACTTAAACGAAGTACAACAAGGCACAGAAAAAACAATGTAAGAATCACTTCGATTTGCAAACATGCCCATCTTGAAAGCGTCCTACTGAGCCAACATCTAGGACCGTCAGTCTCTGCTGCTTCAACAATGATTGTGAGCAAACGCAGTGTGGTAATCCTGAAATAACTTATCCGCTCACCTGTAAAGAAGAAGGAAAAAAGTTTGCAAGAAAATAAATAAAAGCTTAGTCCATCCAAAAATACAAAAAAAAAAAAAAAGTGAGTCACCGGCAAAAAGCAGTCCATAAAACGAAGGGTTTCAAGATTGCTGAACGTCGAGGGTCTCTTCACTGTCCGCCAGCCTTCCCATTCTCAAGGACGTCAGATCTGCAGGAAATAACGAAAAATCAGCAGGTTAACAGTCACATCACACCAGTATTACTGATCCCTAGATCCGCTCTACCCACTTACATTGACCACTACTCCCCCAACCTGGTCAGAAGAATCATATATTATATATACACGTACACACGAAAACCTGCAAATATGCGCAAAATAAGCACATATGAGCAGATGCACGCAATGAAAATTTTAGCAGATGCAGCAGCTTACCTCGACGAGTTATGTCAGCTTGTGTGCAAGCGAAGCGAAATTCTTCTCAAAACGCGTCCAAACGTCAGGATCATCTCCACACGTAAGTTTGCAAAAAAAGGCGCACAAATCTCGGGTGGCCGCGTCTCCCCACGTAGCGCACAAATCTGCAAAAAAACATAGGTTGCGTCAGGTGGCGTCGCGCAAATCTCAGGTGACGTACTCACCAGACGTAGCGCACAGCGAATTAATCTCAGGTAGGTACTCACCACACGTAGCGCACAGCGCATTAATCTCAGGTAGGTACTCACCACACGTAGCACACAGCACATTAATCTCAGGTAGGTACTCACCACACAGCGCATTAATCTCAGGTAGGTACTCAGCACACAGCGCATAAATCTCAGGTAGGTACTCACCGCACGTAGCGCATTAATCTCAGGTAGGTAATCACCACACAGCGCATTAATCTCAGGTAGGCACTCACCACACAGCGCATTAATCTCAGGTAGGTACTCACCACACAGCGCATTAATCTCAGGTAGGTACTCACCACACAGCGCATTAATCTCAGGTAGGTACTCACCACACAGCGCATTAATCTCAGGTAGGTACTCACCACACAGCGCATTAATCTCAGGTAGGTACTCACCACACAGCGCATTAATCTCAGGTAGGTACTCACCACACGTAGCAGCACAGCACATTAATCTCAGGTAGGTACTCATCACACAGCGCATTAATCTCAGGTAGGTACTCACCACACGTAGCGCACAGCGCATAAATCTCAGGTAGGTACTCACCACACGTAGCGCATTAATCTCAGGTAGGTACTCACCACACAGCGCATTAATCTCAGGTAGGTACTCACCACACGTAGCGCACAGCGCATAAATCTCAGGTAGGTACTCACCACACGTAGCGCATTAATCTCAGGTAGGTACTCACCACACAGCGCATTAATCTCAGGTAGGTACTCACCACACAGCGCATAAATCTCAGGTAGGTACTCACCACACGTAGCGCATTAATCTCAGGTAGGTACTCACCACACGTAGCGCACAGCACATAAATCTCAGGTAGGTACTCACCACACGTAGCGCATTAATCTCAGGTAGGTACTCACCACACAGCGCATTAATCTCAGGTAGGTACTCATCACACAGCGCATTAATCTCAGGTAGGTACTCAGCACACAGCGCATAAATCTCAGGTAGGTACTCAGCACACAGCGCATAAATCTCAGGTAGGTACTCACCACACGTAGCGCATTAATCTCAGGTAGGTACTCACCACACGTAGCGCACAGCGCATTAATCTCAGGTAGGTACTCACCACACAGCGCATTAATCTCAGGTAGGTACTCACCACACATAGCAGCACAGCGCATTAATCTCAGGTAGGTACTCACCACACATAGCAGCACAGCACATTAATCTCAGGTAGGTACTCACCACACGTAGCGCACAGCGCATTAATCTCAGGTAGGTACTCACCACACGTAGCAGCACAGCACATTAATCTCAGGTAGGTACTCACCACACGTAGCAGCACAGCACATTAATCTCAGGTAGGTACTCACCACACAGCGCAGAAATCTTCCTCTCCCACGTTGAAAGTAGTATAAAAGGCTCCAACCATCAGCTTCCTCTGTAGGCTCGGAATTCGCGGGCAAATTCAAGTACCGGTGACGTCACCGGTCACGTGAGGCGCGGGCACAGCTCTCATCGTGCACGGCAGCTGAACTGTACTGCTCGTGCACAATGGGAGGTCACATGGTGCCGATTCCAGCCACCTCATTGGCTGGAATCGGCAGCAGGAATAACCGCATGGTAAACTACTAATATGCGGCCCGGATGGGATAAGGCATTAGCTGTGCTCAGATTCAGCCAATAGCAGCTCAGGACGGGTCTGCTCACGAGCCAATCAGAGCGCGGCCGCTGTACATATAAGAGGAGCCACCAGCGCGGCTCTCAGAGTTTCTCTTCCAGGAGAGTTTTAGTATTTGATTACCGCAGCACACAATGGCAGAAACCGCGCCAGCCGCCGCTCCTCCTGCCGCCGAGCCGGCTGCCAAATCCAAGAAGCAGCCGAAGAAATCCGCCGCAGGGGGCGCCAAGAAAAGCAAGAAGGCCTCCGGTCCCGGCGTGTCGGAGCTGATCGTCAGAGCCGTGTCCGCCTCTAAAGAGCGCAGCGGGGTGTCTCTAGCCGCCCTGAAGAAGGCTCTGGCTGCCGGAGGGTACGATGTAGAGAATAACAGCCGCCTGAAGCTGGCCGTCAAGTCTCTGGTCACCAAGGGCAGCCTGCTCCAGGTGAAAGGCAGCGGCGCCTCCGGCTCCTTCAAGCTGAACAAGAAGCAGGAGACTAAGGACAAGCCGGCCAAAAAGAAGCCAGCGTCTGCGGCCAAGCCCAAGAAGCCCGCTGGAGCCAAGAAAGCGGCGAAATCTCCTAAGAAGCCCAAGAAGGCTCCGGCCAAAAGCCCGAAAAAAGCAAAGAAACCTGCAGCGGCCGCCGCCAAGAAAGTGGCCAAGAGCCCGAAGAAAGCCTCAAAGCCGAAGGCCGCCCCAAAGCCCAAGAAGGTGACGAAGAGTCCGGCTAAGAAGGCGGCCAAACCCAAAGCTGCCAAGAGTCCGGCTAAGAAGGCTGTTAAAGCCAAGAAGAGTGCGGCTAAGAAATAAGCTGAAGCCGCCCGTGCATTTACCCCACAAAGGCTCTTTTCAGAGCCGCCACCTTCTCACCGCAGAGCTGTATTATCACTGCCTCGAATTCTGTTCTAGATAGCAGCGGCTACAGGGTACTTCATATCAGTTGGGAGTCTAGGGAGCGAGGGGGAGGCTGTAGAGGGGGAGTAATACGAGACATTGTCGCCGCATCATCCCCGTTCCTGTTGGGCACTGTGACCTATACAACGCGTGTATGGATGCCGGGCTGAGTGTGAAGGGGGAGGGGACTCGCCGACCTAATGCATTTCCCATAAAATCAGCGCAGCTTCTAATGGGGGAGACTGCCGTGCAGCGTGGAGTGTGTGTTTCTGCGGACATATCAATGCAGGGAAGCAGCTGAGAACATGATTTCACAGACACCCGTACGTATCATGCAATGGCCTGATAGGGTGAGGTGGGGCCAGCCTCTGCTGAACGCTGATTGGTCGCGGGCATCAAGCGTTTTGGCGGGCTAGTGGTTTGTTTGAAAAAGCCAATGAGATGTAGGGGGCGTTGTTTCTAAGAGCCAATAGGGAAGAGCAAGTAGGGTATAAAGACTCTGCTCTTTCTACGGCTCCCATCATATCACATCTGTGTGCATCTCTACAGCAGCGCTATGGCCAGAACCAAGCAGACCGCTCGTAAATCCACCGGAGGGAAAGCTCCCCGCAAGCAGCTGGCTACGAAGGCCGCCAGGAAGAGCGCTCCTGCCACCGGCGGAGTGAAGAAGCCTCACCGCTACCGTCCAGGTACAGTGGCTCTCCGTGAAATCCGTCGCTACCAGAAGTCCACCGAGCTGCTGATCCGTAAGCTTCCCTTTCAGCGCCTGGTGAGAGAGATCGCCCAGGACTTCAAGACTGACCTGCGCTTCCAGAGCTCAGCGGTCATGGCCCTGCAGGAGGCCAGCGAGGCTTACCTGGTAGGGTTGTTCGAGGACACCAATCTGTGCGCCATCCACGCCAAGCGGGTCACCATCATGCCCAAAGACATCCAGCTGGCCCGCAGGATTCGCGGAGAGAGGGCTTAGATCTGCTCTGGGCACCACATGGAACATAAAGGCTCTTTTCAGAGCCACCAAATCCTCCTCAAACGAGCTGCATCCTGTCCTCCGCTGTCATTTCCCCAACTCGGGTTCACAGCCAGCCTGTGCGCGGTGTACCCTGGTGCCGCCTCTCCCCGATAATGTTCTGTCGTCAGCAGGAGGTGGTCTGTTAACCCCTTCAGTGACCTAGTCAGTTCCTCAATTAATGCCATTCTCTCATCTTTCAAATGTAGTAGAAAGAGATTTGAATCCCCGGCAGACTGTTATCAACGTGGTTGATCGGGAGACGCGATCAACTGAGCGGGAAGTTCAAAATCTCCGGGGATCAGCCAATGAGCGGGAAGAATCTGACTATAGCCCCGCCCATAGGCGGCACTAAAACCACCCGACCTCCAACGGCAGGTCTGTTAACCCTTCACCGCACTCATTAATTCAGGCCCAGCTCCTCGCGTATTATAAACATAACCTGCCTGCCCTAAATAGGTTAAGGGGTTTAAAAGCGTGCCGTGACCGCAGCCTGAAGCGCACCCTGACGGGGAGGCTGCTACACCCCCGCTGTATCATGTCAGAGTGCATAGACCATCACCGCTGCTGACGACCCCACAAGGAGTTGTATTACAGCCTTTCCTTGGAAGAGGTGGGCGGCTCTGAGAAGAGCCTTTGTGTTCTGGAGAAAGAGCAGAATTATTAACCTCCGAAGCCGTAGAGAGTGCGGCCCTGGCGCTTGAGCGCGTACACCACGTCCATAGCGGTGACGGTCTTCCGCTTGGCGTGCTCGGTGTAGGTGACGGCGTCGCGGATCACATTCTCCAGGAAGACTTTCAGGACGCCGCGAGTCTCTTCATAGATGAGGCCGGAGATACGCTTGACGCCTCCCCTGCGAGCTAGACGGCGGATGGCAGGCTTGGTGATGCCCTGGATGTTATCACGGAGCACCTTCCTGTGCCGCTTGGCGCCGCCCTTCCCAAGACCTTTCCCTCCTTTACCGCGACCAGACATCTTCTACGTTGTAAGCAGAAAGCGATAGCTGCTCAGCGCAGAGCCCTACTCTATATAGACAGTGAGCGGACCAGAGAGGGAACTACTGATCAGGGCCGTCATTGCGGGGCGTTTCTTTTAGTTGTCTAGCGTGAAGGCCCATCCCCTCTCCCTGCTGATTGGCTGAATACAAGAGCCCTTGCCATCTTGTGCAGCCGATTGGCCTGTCAGCTCCTGAAGCAGTGGGAGAGAAGACGGAGGAGGGGTGACGGAGACAAGGGCCATGCAGCAGAGAGTCGCTGGAGCGTGAATCCCTCCTGTAAAGCGAGCAGTGCAGCTGCTGCCACAAACACGTGGGGGTGAGGAGAGAGCGCGCAGGGAGGCTTCGGTGAAGGGGAGTACTAGAGCTCTGCTGCATCAGCGCTCCCCTGCCGGAGCAGAGAGACACTCAGGAGCCACAACAGACAGCTGTGGGCGGCAGGAACATCAGGGCACCGTGTATAACAAGGAGGCCCCATAACCTGTGACAGTCCCCGGCACAGGGCATACAGTGGCACTTCTACTGCCACCCCAAGAAGCGCCAGGATTACTCCTCCTCTGCTGTGGCCACCATGCTGTGCAACACTCTGCAGATTCTCAAGACCCGGAGTCCCTCATTCACATAAAATACATGGCATGCATGACTACACGGGCACTATTCTCCCTCTCCTCGCCTCCCCTACCCTCAATAAGAAAGGGTCTTATTAAAATGATTGTCCTTCCCTAGTAGCTATACTGGCTACAACAAGCAGACATGTTTCAATAAAGGCCCATTTAGCTAGCTGAAAGACACCGATGAGCCTTATCCATGCTGCATTCTCAGCGGGATACCGCTGATACTATTCTTTTAGCTGGTATCCCGCTTGGGAAACACAGCCGGAATATGAAGAAGACAAGCGCTCCAGCTGTGTTCTGCATACCCCGCTAGGAGTGCTTAGCAGGATATCAGCTGAGCGCTCCGAGAAGACAACAGCTGTATGGAGAAGATAGCGGTCCCGCTTGTATTCTGCATACAGCGTGAGCCTTCATTTACACGCTTATGCAAAGCGGACGCTCAAAACTGTCCCATGAACTGCCGTGTGCGTGGATTTTGGGTGATAATCGTTGTGTCTAAATGGGCCTTTAGAATTTTCTTCATTAAACACTGGGAGATACTTAAAAGTGATATTTGCCTAATAGATACCATAACCCCCAGGCCCAATATAGTATTCTGTAAGGACACATCAAAAACATAGGGGCAATTTATCTACCCAACCGACAGGATCCTATAAGTGCCAGCATGGAAGATGCACACGCTGCAACAATATAGCACACAGCATGCAGCAAGCGGAGATATGACCGGGCACATTTACGACAATACAATACTGTTTAATCGGTAACCCGTCCGAAGTGGAGACTGACTTCAGATGGCCACCAAGCTCTAGTATTCATCATTCTGTACTGCCCGTGTCACACCAGATTGATGACATCACAATGCACAGTCAACTGCCAGACAGGCGGGCTCATTAGCATAAAATGTGTTTGTATGTCTGTCTGTCTATCTTTAGATATACTATGTAATCAATATAAATGATAGAATCCACATTGATATAATTAAGGTAATAACTAGAGATGAGCGAGCACACTCGTCCGAGCATTAGGGGACTGGAGACGAACACCACGGGGTACTCGAGTCAATTCCATTTCCTTCCTCGCATGTTTAGCGCCATTTTCTAGCCAAGAGACATGCAAGGAAGGCATTACCACTTCCTGCTGTGACGTGCCAGCCCTCTCACACCCTCCAGCAGTGAGTGGATGGCGAGATCAGGGGACCGCCGAGTACCTAAAGCGGCCCCACCCGCGGCTCGCCTCAGACACACGCTGGCAGGGGTTAGGGAAAGTGCTGCTGCTTCTATAGGGTTAGCGTAGGATCCTGTCTTCAAGATCCCCAACTGTCCTTTTTAGGGTCACACCTGACCTTGTGCATTAGTTGTGGCCTGCTGGGAGTTGTAGTGCATCCATTTTTGTATTACGCATCTAGGCCTGTCCCCAGCCTTTCAGTAAT
Source organism: Eleutherodactylus coqui (assembly GCF_035609145.1). Classification (NCBI taxonomy): domain Eukaryota; kingdom Metazoa; phylum Chordata; class Amphibia; order Anura; family Eleutherodactylidae; genus Eleutherodactylus; species Eleutherodactylus coqui. The sequence goes on from NC_089844.1 coordinate 208,468,483, forward strand.
AGGCGTTCTCAGCCTGCAGTGCCGTACAACCAGCTCTCACCGTGAAACTGCACTCAAATATTTCCTAGCCTACAGCAAACGACTTCAGTTATACCGTTCTGTGTCTGCAGTGCATTAGACAGAGGTCTCACCGCTAAACAGTACTGTAATATTACCTGGGCCACTGCATGGTATTTCAGCTCAGCCGCTGTGCAGAGCCTCTCACAATACCCTTTCCTTGGTGGGGTTGAGATCGCTGCAGTTACCAGCACTCTCCCCTGGCTTTAGAGTCTTCTCCCACTCCACACAGCCTCTATTATCTACAAGTCTCTGCGAGCAGTAAATTACCCCTAGGTATCAGCGCAAGCCAGCGGGTTACTTTTTTCAAGTTACAGCATAGAGCCTCCGCTATCTACAAGTCTCTGTGTACAGTGAATTAAGCCACAGTTGTCAGTGCTGTACAGTGGGGTAATTTATTTGGCCCTGCTCTATTCTTAATCCACCATGATGAGGAGTAGGGGTAAGGGTCGAGGGTGCGGAGGTCCAAGTGAGGGTGTGGGCACAGGCCGAGTTCCTGGTCCAGGTGAATCGCAGCCGGCTGCTGCAGCATTAGGAGAGAGGAAAGTTTCTGGGGTCCCCAGGTTCATATCACAATTTTTGGGTCTACATAGTAGACATTTATTACAAACTGAGCAGTGTCAGCAGGTCCTGTCGTCGATGGTAGAAAATGCATCCAGCAATGTATCGACCACCCAGTCTTCTACGCCGTCCACTGCTGCAACTCTGAATCCTCTCGCTGCTGCTCCTTCTTCCTCCCAGCCTCCTAACTCCATGAACATGACACATTCTGATGAGCAGGCGGACTCCCAGGAACTGTTCTGGGGCCCCTGTCTTGATTGGGAAATAATGGTTCCTCTCTCACCTGAGGAGTTTGTTGTGACCGATGGAAAGTTCCCGGGGTCCGGGTGATGAGGCTGGGGACTTCTGGCAACTGTCTCAAGAGCTTTCAGTGGGTGAGGAGGTCGATGATGATGAGACACAGTTGTCTATCTGTGAGGTAGTAGTAAGGGCAGTAAGTCCGAGGGAGGAGAGCACAGAGGATTCAGAGGAAGAACCGCTGGACGATGAGGTGACTGACCCCACCTGGTTCGCTAGGTCAACTGAGGAGAGTTCTTCAGAGGGGGAGGCAAGTGCAGCAGCAGGACAGGTTGGAAGAGGCAGTAGGGTGGCCAGGGGTAGAGGCAGGTGCTAGAGTGAAGATGCCCCCAACTGTTTCCCAAAGCACCCCGCACCCCCCCCGCGCGCGCGCGCCAAGCTACCCTGCAGAGGCCTAGGTCTTCAAAGGTGTGGATATTTTTCAGTGAGAGTGCAGACGACCGACGAACAGTGGTGTCCAACCTGTGTCGCGCCAAGATCAGCCGGGGAGCCACCACTACCAGCCTCCCCACCACCAGCATGCGCAGGCATATGATGGCCAAGCACCCCACAAGGTGGGGCGAAGGCCGTTCACCACCTCCGGGTCACCGCCTCCCCCTGTGCCCCAACCTGCCACTCAGATCCAAACCCCCGCTCAGGACACAGGCACGTGCGCCTCCCGGCCTGCAATCACACCCTCACCTTCACTGTCCTCCACCCCATCCAGCAATGTCTCTCAGCGCAGCATTCAGCTGTCGCTAGCACAAGCGTTGGAGCAAAAGCGCAAATACGCCACCACGCACCCGCACGCACAAGCTGTAAACGTGCACATTGCAAAATTAGTCAGCCTGGAGATGCTGCCATACAGGTTTGTGGAAACGGAAGCTGTCAAAAACATCATGGCGGCAGCAGTCCCGCACTACTCGGTCCCAGTCGCCACTATTTTTCCCGGTGCGCCGTCCAAGTCCTACACCAGCACGTCTCCCACAACATAAATCGTGTCCTCACCAACGAAGGTCCACTTAACAACGGACATGTGGACAAGTACTGGCGGGCAGGGCCACTATATCTCCCTGACGGCACATTGGGTGAATTTGGTGGAGGCTGGCACCGAGTCACAGCCTGGGACCGCTAACGTCCTACCCACACCCAGAATAGCGGGTCCTACCTCGGTGCTGGTATCTGCGACGGTCTATGCCACCTCCTCTACCCCCCTCCCCTTACGCAACCGTCGGTGTGGCGCGGTAGCACAGCGGTGGGCAAGCGTCAGCAGACCGTGCTGAATCTACTCAGCCTAGGTGACAAGAGGCACACGGGCCCCGAACTGTTGCAGGGTCTGACAGAGAAGACCAACCTCTGGCTTTCGCCGCTGAGCCTCCAACCGGGCATGGTCGTGTATGACAACGGCCGTAACCTGGTGGCGGCTCTGCAGCTCGACAGCCTCACACACGTGCCATGCCTGGCCAACGTCTTCAATCTGGTGGTTCAGCGGTTTCTTAAAAACTAGCTTCACTTGCCTGACCTGCTCGGCAAGGTGTGCCGCGTCTGCGCACATTTCCGCAAGTCCACCATGGACGCTGCCACCCTGACAACCCTGCAACATCGGTTTAATCTGCCAGAGCACTGACTGCTGTGCGACGTGCCCACACGGTGGAACTCTACGCTGCACATGCTGGGCAGGCTCTATGAGCAGCGTAGAGCAATAGTGGAATACCAACTCCAACATGGGCGGCGGAGTGGTAGTCAGCCTCCCCAATTCTTTACCGAGGAGTGGGCCTGGATGGCAGACATCTGCCAGGTCCTCGCAAACTTTGAGGAGTCTACCCAGATGGTGAGCGGCGATGCTGCAATCATTAGCGTCACCATTCCTCTGCTATGCCTGTTGAGAAGTTCGCTGCAAAGCACAAAGGCTGATGTTTTGCGGTCGGAACAGGAGACGAGGAAAGAGAGTATGTCGCTTGATAGTCACAGCACCCTCATGTCTATTTCTCGGCGCCTTTTGGAGGAGGAGGAGCAGGAGGAGGAGGGGGAAGAGACAGCTGGGCACACTGCAGAGGGTACCCATGCAGCTTGCCTTTCATCTGCTCAGCATACATGGGCTGTGCAGGAGGAGGATCCTGAAAGTCATCTTGCCAGCGAGGACAGCCATGTCTTGCGTACTGGCACCCTGGCACACATGGATGACTTCATGTTAGGCTGCCTTTCTCGTGACCCTCGCGTTAGACGCATTCTGGCCACTACGGATTACTGGGTGTACATCCTTCTCGACCCACGATATAAGGGGAACCTTTCCACTCTCATTCCCGAATAGGAAAGGGGTTCGAGAAAGATGCTATACCACAGGGCCCTGGTGGACAAACTGATGGTAAACTTCCCATCTGACAGCGCTTGCGGCAGAAGGCGCAGTTCCGAGGGCCAAGTAGCAGGGGAGGCGCAGAGATCAGGCAGCATGTTTAGCGCAGGCAGGGGAACACTCTCCAAGGCCTTTGCCAGCTTTATGGCTCCCCAGCAAGACTGTGTCACCACTCCCCAGCCAAGGCTGAGTCGGAAAGAGCACTGTAAAAAGATTGCGAGGGAGTACGTAGCCGATCATATCACCGTTCTATGTGATGCCTCTGCTCCATACAACTATTGGGTGTCAAAGCTGGACACGTGGCACGAACGTGCGCTGTACGCCCTGGAGGTGCTGGCTTGCCCTGCCGCTAGCATCTTGTCAGAGAGGGTGTTTAATGCAGCTGGTGGGATCATAACGGACAAGCGTACCCGCCTGTCAACTGCCAGTGCCGACATGCTTACACTCATAAAGATGAACAAAGCCTGGATTTACCCAGACTTATCTTCTCCACCAGCGGAGAGCAGCAGTACCTAAACAATCTTTTCGCTACAACTGCAGATAAAAGCACTCTTCTCTATCACCGTAAAAAAAAGGGACATTTACCTTCGTCAATCTGTCTATAATATTAGTACTCCTCCTCCTGAAACATCCTCTCAGCACGCGGAACTGCCCATTTTTCTGCGGCCCAAAGGGCTCATATAACTTTTATCTAACAATAATTTTGACTTTTCTAACTGCAGCATTGAAACTTCAACATGAACCATTTTTTTATTTTTTATTTTTTTTAACAGGGCTGCCTTCAGACACAGTAAGCTAAAATATTAATGGGTTTCACCTGCCCTCTCGGTTGAGCAATTTTTCTGGGGTACATTTGTACTGTCGGTACAGCAATTTTTTTGGCCCTCGCCTACACTGTAATCCAAGTAATTTTTCTGGCCTTCGCCTACACTGATGGTACACCAATGTGTCCGGGGTTGGCCTACACTCTTGCTACAGAAATGTCACCCGAGTCTGCCTGCCTATACTTCTGCCACAGTAATGCTACATGGGGTCTGCCTATACTTCTGTGACATAAATGTTACTTCGGTCTGCCTATACTTCTGTTCCTGAAATGTTACAGGGGTCTGCCTACACTGCTGCAAATGAAATGTTACTGGGGTCTGTCTATACTGTTGCTACTGAAATGTTGCTGCGGTCTGTGTATGCTGCTGCAAATGAAATGTTACTAATGCTGGGCTATGCCAATACTGCTGCTACGGAAATGTTACAGCCGTCTGTCAATACTGTTACTAATACTACTCAAATGTTACTGGGGTCTGTATACGGCTGCAAATGAAATGTTACAGGGCTCTGTCTATACTGTTACTACTGAAATGTTACTGGGCTCTGCCTACGCTGCTGCTACTAAAATGCTACAAGGGTCTGTCTATACTGTTACTAGTGAAATGTTACTGGGGTCTGTCTATACTGCTGCCAATGAAATGTTACTGGGGTCTGTCTATACTGCTGTAAATAAAATGTTACTCGGGTCTGTTTAAACTGCTGCAAATGAAATGTTTCTGGGGTCTGTCTATACTGCTGCAAATAAAATGTTACTGGGGTCTGCTTATGCTGTTACTACTCAAATGTTATGGGCTCTGCCTATACTGCTGCTACGGAAATGTTACTGGGGTCTGTCTATACTGTTAGTACTGAAATGTTACTAATTCTGGGCTCTGCCTATACTGCTGCTACTGCAATGTTACAGGTTTGTGGAAACGGAGGCTTTCCTAAGACGTGATGGCGGCGAGGACACGCTACTATGTCCAAAGTCGCAACAATTTTTTTATACCGATGCGGTTACTGGGAAGGTGCATATAACCATGGACACGTGGACTGGACACGTACTGCCTCAAAAACATTCCCCTCCTCTTCCTTCAACAATGAAAACATTCTTGGTAAATGCTTTTGCAGTGGTCCGTCTGGCTGCGGTCCAAGACTTTCACCTAAAACGACAGAATAAAAAAAGCCCCCCCCCCCCCCCCCCGGCACACTTCATCCTGGCCACATTCTGAAAACCAACTAAATAAAACAGTGCTACTATGTCCACACTCCGCAACTTCATCCTGGCATTCCGAAAACCAACTAAATAAAACTGTGGTACTAGTCCGTTATCCCTAGCTGGAGCTTTCAGCCGACTCGTAGAGCAATGGTGGCTTCCAACTTCTTGGTACTGCTAAGTCCAAAGATAAGCATACAGCTGAGGTTGGAATACAGGTGACTATAGAACACAGCATCCCTGCAGGGCAAGGGACAGAGTAGCAGCAGGCGTCGATCCTTGGTGGAAGCAGGCCAGCTGAGAACCACATACTCCCTGAATGATTTTGGACTGACTGATGTTGAGGCCTTTACCTGTGATCATTTTTGGTAATTCCTAAGAAAGATGCGTGGTAGTAGCCGGAAACTTGGATTGATGTTTGCTAACACTTTATTGTTACTACTGAAATGTAACTGATAATGGGCTCTGCCTATACTGCAGCTACTGAAATGTTACTGGGGTCCATTTATACTGTTACTACAGAAGCGTTAACCCTTTGCAATCCAATTTTGTATTCAGGGTTTTCCTAGGGGGTTTTCTCTTTATTCCATTTCACAATGGCGCCATCTGCTGGCTAGAGCCAGAACTGCATTATAAGACATGCTGGAGAGGCCCTCGACAACAGAGCGGCCAGTAATATACAGCAAGAATACCCTGACAGACATCTTCCGACATCAGAGCTGTACAGCCTTCAATCAGAATGTCTTCAGACGTCAGACAGTGGATTGGAAAGGGTTAATAGGGTCTCCCTGGACTTCTGCAACATAACTGTTAGTAGGGTAAGCTTATACCTTTGCTTCAGGAGTATTACAGGGGTATGTGCATACTATCGGTGCACTAAGTGTTCCCATTGTGGTGTTCAACGTACATGCCCCCCCAAAAATTATCCAGACTGACTAGGGCATGCAGTATGGGCCGAAGCCTACCTGCATTTTATCTCTCGTTACCTTAGCTATTCGGGGCACTGCTATGTTATGAATAATTCACAGAAAAAGCCAAAAATCCAATACCCCTTACTTTTCCAAGCGGACACGGTCGCCATAGGCAGTATCGTCACAAGGCAGGCACAATCGCCATCGGCAAAATCGCAGTAGGACAGGCGCAATCGCTATAAGCACTACAAGACAATGCTGTGGAGGACAAACCTGTCCATGGCATGCGAATATGCTGTCACTCACTCAACCCACCCCGTTGGTGGGTTCCAGGGAGCCATCCATACTGTGGGTGCACACAGACTTTCCATAGCGGAGTTCTACGTACCTGTGACAATGTAAATTACACATACTGACTGGAGCATGCAGTGTGGACCGAAGCCAACCTGCATTTCTTCTTGCATTACCTCAGCTTTAAGGGAGGCACTGCAATGGGATTAATTTATGTACTGCCGGTAGGTTCCAGGGAACCACCCATGCTGCGGGTGCACACAGAATTCCCATTGCGGAGCTGTACCTGCCTGTGTCTATTATAAAAAAAAACAAAAAAAAAAACAGTCTGACTGGGGCATGCAGTGTGCGCTGAAGCCCACCTGTATTTTATCTGACGTTAGCTCAGCTGTGCAAGGCACTGCAATGGGATTTATTTGTGTACCGCCGCTGGCTTCCAGGGAGCCACCCGTGCTGTTGGTGCACACAGAATTCCCATGGCGGAGTTGTACCTGCCTGTGATTTTTCTAAAAAAAAAAAAAAAAAAAACAGTCTGACTGGGGCATGCAGTGTGGGCCAAAGCCCACCTGTATTTTATCTGACGTTAGCTCAGCTATCCGGGGCACTGCAATGGGATTTATTTATGTATCATTGGTGGGTTCCAGGGAGCCACTCATGCTGTGGGTCCACTCCACACAGACTTCCCATAGGGCAGTTGTACCTGCCTGTGACTATTAATTAAAAAAAAAAAACAGTCTGACTCGGGCATGCAGTGTGGGCCGAAGCCCACCTGTATTTTATCTGACGTTAGCTCAGCTATCCAGGGCACTGCAATAAATTCATGAATGGGTGAGAGACGGCTGCCTCTCATCTGATTGGTCCCGCTGAGCCAATGAGAGGCAGCAGTCACTCACCCATTCATAAATTCATAAATGGGTGTGTCAGTGAGATCTGCCTCTGATTGGTCAGGCTGTGACCAATTAGAGGCAGCTCATTCAGCAGGCGGGGATTTTAAATCCTCAGCTGCTGAATACTACTCACAGCTGTTCAGAGCAGTTCAGGAGGACTGCCGCTGGCCGCGCTGAACTCTGTCTGCCGGGACCAGGTGAGTATATATGTGTGTATATATATATATATATATATATATATATATATATATATATATATATATATATATATATATTTTTTTATACATTGCTGGATGAATTGCAGGGAAGGGCTTATATATTTAACCCCTTCCCGACAATTCATCCCGCGATCGCCGGCAGCCAATTGCTTTCAATGGAGCCGGCTGTATTGCCGTCTCCATTGAATTCAATGGGCTAACATCGTTCTGCCGGGACAAGGTGAGTATACATATATATTTTTTTATTTTTACACATTTCTGGATGAATTGCAGGGAAGGGCTTATATATTTAAGCCCTTCCCGACAATTCATCCTGCGATCGCCGGCAGCCCATTGCTTTCAATGGAGCCAGCTGTATTGCCGGTTCCATTGAATTCAATGGGCTAACATCGTTCTTCTCTGCCACAGCTGTTACAGCTGTGGCAGAGGAGAACAATCTTTATACTGACAGTGGGGGGGGGGGTGTCTCACTCTTGCCACTATAGTGCTTAATAGTGGGACCTGGGAACTTGAGATGCAGCCCAACAGTTAGCCCCTTGCCTGCCCTATCCGTTTCTGTGTCGTTCCCATCACTTTCTTGAATTTCCCAGGTTTTCGCAAATGAAAACCTTAGCGAGCATCGGCGATATACAAAAATGCTCGAGTCGCCCATTGACTTCAGTGGTGTTCGTTACTGGAAACGAACTCTCGAGCATCACTGAAAGTTCGACTCGAGTAACGAGCACCCAAGCATTTTGGTGCTCGCTCATCTCTATTGCCAACTCTTATACAGGAAGAAGAGGGCGTATCCAAATGTTGCTTGGTACAAAGATTAGTGTTACGTAGCTTACTGTTACAAAGGTGAAAATACTTATTGATCTTAAGACTTATTGACATCTACCAAATATTCTCAAAGCTCTTAAGGCCCGTCTCAGACATAGAAATTACTTAAGTCAGGATATTGCTGTTGCAATTTTGGGAGATATCCAATATGTTCACCATTTTGTATGTATTTTCTGTTGTCAACTGTGAATATACAGTATTTTGTGTATGGTCTAATCCTTTGGGGGAAGGGAACATCGCCCCCCCCCCCCCCCCCTCCACAAGAATTGGAGAAGCAGTGCTGTGTGTCCAAGAACTGGTCAAACCAGTTCTAACTGGCAGAAACCTATCTAGGAATATCTTTGTCTTTGTCTTGGTCAAGCAGAGAGGAGAAACAGGATGTTCTTCTCATGAGACCAAATTCAAGAATGAACTGAGCGTGTTCACCGAAGTTCCTCCCAGATGGATGACATCACAAGCTACCTCACAAATACCTCCCTGTATGAACGACCAATCAGCACACTAAATGATGTAACCGTATACTTCCTGTGTTGAAACTTATTTAAGTTTTACCCGCGCTTAATAAAGCTAGAGACTCTTTTGGGGACACATGATGTAGACTCGTGGTCTTTGAAAGGCTCTCCAGGCCTGCACATATTATCTAATTTGAAACACACAGTATATCTGATATAGCGAATTTTGCGCTAACACATTAGACAACATTTCTGCAATAGTTGTGTGTCTTCTCTGTTAACATAGCTTAGCCTTATTTAATTTGTCTTTTGACTTATCTTAAAATCCTAGTTTCCGGCACTACAAAGCATAGGTTTCAGTCTTCTCATCACGGGCTTCCGTATCTACCAATTTGGGACCTGGCAACGAGGTCATCAGATCGGTAGCAGTGTGGTCTGATAACACAGAGGATGGGTGCTGCTCTGGTGAAGTCCTGAAAGCGAGCATGTGAGGTTCGTATTATAGGGATGTTTAGTCTGAGTGTGTTAATGGATGGGAGTGAGAGGGCTGTGTGGTGTACGGAAAGGAGGGAGGTGATGCATGGTGGTGCGGCACCATGCACAGCTTTGTGGGTGCGGTTGAGGAGTTTAAATTTTGTTCTGCAGCGGATGGGCAGCCAATGCAGCGACTGGCATAGTGCAGAGGTGCCAGAATAATGGAGGGATAGAAAAAAAATGAGCCTAGCTGCCATGGTTAGTATGGATTGGAGCGAGTCTGGTGTGGGGGAAGCTGATGAGAAGCAAGTTGCAGCAGTCGAGTCAGGAGTGGTTGAATGCAACCACCAGTGTTTTTAGCATGTCCGTGGTGAGGAACAGACAAAATTTGGCAATATGTCTGAGGTGTAGGTTGAATATGTGGGCAAAAGATTGGATGCGCGGGTGTCTATCAGACCCACACCAAACCGGCTGTTTACCACTCAGGGTATTTAAAGCAAACGCGGATGCTAGTACTTCTGTAAAAGTCTCATTAAATCAGTTACAGTTCCTTTCATCGCTCCAAAGACAGCATGAAACATGAAGAAATTTTAATGGGCAAAGCAGGACAAGTCATTCTGTGTATGTGTCAGATAGCTGAACACCGCGCTGGGAAACCTTTGTGTACCAAGAGTATAGACAAACCCCTGAAGCATTTCTGTACCTGGAGTACAGGCGAACACCTGAAAAAAATGTCTTTACCAAAAGTATAGGCGAACCCCTGAAAAATTGGTGTACCAAGAGTGAGGGTGAAACCCAGAAACTTTTTTTTTTTTTTAAAGATAGAGCTCGTAGTTGCTTAATTTGTAACAGAGCCTGGATGCAGCCCTCCCAAAAATTTACTTTTAACAGAGCCTTTTGGCCCTCTGAAAACTTGACTGTTCAGCGTGAGGAAAGATGAGGGGGGAGGAAGATCAGAGAGGCATAGACCAAGCTGCTTTCCCCCTTTTTGGGGGTGATAGAGGGTGCATGGTCCCCGAGTTCAGCGTAAGTTTGTGCCACGTGTCCAGTTTTAATCCAAGTAGTTGTTTTTATTGAGTTTACATATGATAGGATGTTACATTCACATCATCACAGTAAATAGACTGATATATAAGAATATCACAAATAACAGGATTAGAAGATTACTGCTTACTTAACAGTCATTAATCATTGAAGGTGATTTTGATTGTCGCTGATAAAAAGCGATGAACAGAAATATATTTGGTATACATAAAGAAAACAAATATTTTTCAATAACCAAACTAAACTTCAGTGTGGTCTGCGATTATATCTCAGGAACTATGCACGACGCGTCTATATTAAAGAGTCCGAACAGGCTTATCGTAGGATATGATTTAGCCAGGGGTTCCACATGCGAGAGAAGTTAGGCATGGTGTCAGTTGATAATGCTAAAAATTTTTCGTAGGAGCAACAGTCAGACATAACATCAGAGACCTCGGATAGTGTTGGGAGGACTGTGGATCTCCACTTCCTGAAAACAACTAACTTGGCAACCATCATTAAGTGGCATATCAGTTTTCGCCTTGGAAATGGGATGTTGTTGCATTTTAGCAGCAGTAGGGCTAGTTCTGGTGTCTTAGAAATAGAGCAGTTAGAGATTTCTCGAGAAATAAGAAATATTTCTCTCCAAAACGATTGTATGGATGGACAGGACCAGAGTAAGTGTATGAGCGAGCCTTCTTGACCGCATCCTCTCCAGCAATGTGGGTCCGTACCGGGAAAACATCTAGCCAATTTAGCAGGAGTGTAGTACCATCTAGTTAAGGTTTTATATTGTATCTGGAGGAGATTGGCCGACAAGGTAGATTTATTTGCCCACTCAAAGGCTAATAGCCATTGATCTACAGAGAAGGATCTCCCCAAATCCGTTTCCCAATTTAGCAAATGAATTTTCTTCCTTGTGCCCATATCTCCTGAAAGAATGTTGTAAAATTTTCTTGTTAAGGAGGTATTTGATGAATTTGCTTTGGAAAAGAAGCTGAGTAATTTATTAGGTAAATAGTACTTTTCCAAATGGGTCTTTGATAGAAAGGAGCATAGTTGGCAGTAAGAGTGGAACTCTTTATCAGAGATTCCATGTTTGATTTTTAAGGATTGAAAAGAAGCAATCCTTCCCTCCAGAAAAAGGTCCGCTATTTGGGTTATTCCTGCCTTGGTCCAATTCAGTATTGATAAGTTCGGAATGAAATAAGTGAGGATTTCTAGGGGGAGTTTAATCTCTCTTTTATTTGTATATCCTTTTAATTTGAGCTTGCATATATTCCAGGCTTGTAAGGTTGCTAACATGGGCGGAGAGAAACCTTGAAGCTCCAAATCTAAGGTGGGGTGTAGAGGGGCTCCGGCTACTGTCGTAGCTAAGAGTAGGGACTCTAATTCTCTATTTTTGTTGAAGTGTTTTTCTATATGTTGCCATGGAGGGGGCTGGTCTGTACCTACCCAAGGGGCAGGCAAATTTAGATTGATAGCTTGGCAATATGCCCACAAGTCCAGAACCCCCAAACCTCCTTGTCTACGGTTAAGAAACAATATTTTGGATGCAACTCTGGGTCTTTTATTGTTCCAGATGAAGGACGATAGTTGTCTCTGAAAAGCTACTATTTTGCTATAGGGGATTGGGAGAGCCATGGTGCGAAACAGGTATAAAAGTTTAGGTAGGACTAACATTTTGTACAACATAATTCTACCTATCCAGGATTGTTCATGTCTCCCCAGATAGATCAATTCCTCCTGAATTGAAGTGAAAAGAGGGTCTAGATTAAGCGCCAGCATTTCCGACAATGGAAGAGATAGGTTTATTCCCAAATATGGGATCGCTGTTTTCCATGAAAATTTAAACTCGGTTTGAATGGCCTCCTTTAGGGAGGAAGGAACGTTTATGCCTAGGATTAGGGACTTATTTATATTTAATTTGTAGTAAGATGCATTACGGAATTCTCCGATAATGTCCTGCAATGCCCTCAACGACGTTAGTGGGTTTGATAACGTTAGTAGGACATCATCGGCATAGAGTCCAATCTTGTGTTGTCTACCATTCATTGGGTAGCCGATGATATGGGGGGAACATCTAATCAGTTCGGCCAAGGGTTCCATAACCATTATAAAAAGCAGGGGGGAGAGGGGGCAGCCCTGTCTAGAGCCGTTGGTGATTTGAAAGGGAACAGATAGGGCTCCATCAATCAAGACATTCGCCGACGGGCAAGAGTAAAGTGCCTTAATTGCTTTAAGTAAGTAATTACAGATGCCAAACTTTTACAGGACCGCAAATGCAAAGTCCCAATGTAGTCTGTCGAACGCCTTCTCTGCATCCAGGGCAAGGAGTAGAGAAGGTGCTCGACTAGACCCCATGCGTGACAACAGGTTGACAACCCTTCTTGTTCCATCCGATGTCTGCCTACCTTTGGTGAAGCCCACCTGATCGCCATGAATTATATCTGGGAGTATTTGAAGAAGTCTTGCCGCTAAAATTTTGGAAAAAAGTTCTGCATCCGAACTAAGTAAGGAAATAGGCCTAAAATTTGCTGGGTTATCTGGTGTTTTTCCTGGTTTGGGGATTGCAACAATAGTGGCCCGGAGCATCTCTGTTGGCATGGTGCTCTTTGTAATGGCTTCATTAAAGATATCAACTAAGTAGGGGGAGAGGGTCTGCGAATGGATCTTATAATATTCGTTTGTGAAACCGCCTGGGCCTGGTGATTTAAAGTTTTTTAATAGTTTGATAGTTGATAAAACTTCTGTTTTAGTGATAGGGGCGTCCAGATCGTATTTAGATGGGTCTATTTTGGGAAGGGTCACTTTTTGTAGGAAGTGGTTGATTAATTCTAAGGTCGGTTGGGGAGTGGCGGGGTCATTTTTTAAATTGTATAGATTGGCGTAAAACGAGCTGAATTCGTTAGCAATATATTGGGGATGGGTGAGCCTTACATTTGGGTTGCTAGGTTTGAGTAAAAATGGAACCCTTGCCTTTATAGGTTTTGGTTTGACTTTGTTTGACATAAGTTTGGAGGGCTTATTATATGAAGAATAATAATTAGCTGTCATGTAATTGGTGTTTTTATTATGTTCTTCTATAAGTAGTGATCTCAATTTTCTCCTAAGAGTTGCTAATTCGATATGATCAGACGTCTGGGAGGTTTTTTGGATTTTGGTTTCTATGGTTTCGATTTGGCTTAACAATTCGTCCATCAGTTTTTTCTTATTTATTTTATGTTGGGCGCTTATTTTGATCAGTACCCCTCTAATGACCGCTTTGTGGGCGTTACATAGAGTGAAAGGACTGATTTCCGGGTCTGCATTTATCTCAAAATATTCCTTCAAGGCTTCAGCGATTAAAATTTTTTTTTTGGGGATGTTCATTAACGGAACATTGTAGCGCCAAATCTTGGTGTTTGTTCTAGCGGGTCCAAGGTCTAATTTAAGGAATATTGGGGAATGGTCAGACCAAGTTGCTATACCAACTTCAGATGTCTTGACTAGTGGTAGTGTCCATCTATCTGTTATGATGCCTAAGAAGAAAACTGGAGAGAACAAAACAAGTGTAACAAACATCAAGAAAGGCAGGGTTTGTTGCCTGCATACTGGTGGGGGAGAGCAAAAGTTCGCCTGAGGTTGGTCAACCTTCCCTCAAGGTTGGCATGAGCAATCTCACCCAGGAAACAAGAAGCAAAAAAGCTTAAATTTGGAGAGTCCCATTCTGGGTTTGGGAGTCTCTGAATGTAGATTCAAGTATGGGTCGTACGGGACCACGAGTTGGATAATTTGTTGGGTCTTGTTGTAGAGGTGTCCCGGCTAAACTCCGGGAGATAAATATTCCACGTCGCGAGAGTCTTACTTCCCTTTTGGGGAGTTGCGATAATATGGAGGGTGCCGTCTTTGTTGATCAGCAGTTTCGTTGGGAAACCCCATTTGTATAGGATTTTGTTTGCGTGTAGTGCCGCCGTCACAGGAGCAAAGGCTTTTCTTGCTTGGATGGTTGCTTGGGAGAGGTCAGAGAATATTTGAATTTTAGAGAAAGGATCAGGCAAAGAGTCCATTTGTTGTGCTGCCTGCATCATGGCGTCTTTTACATGGAAAAAATGGATTCTCACAATCACATCCCTTGGAGTGTCTGGTGGGAGGAAACTTGGTTTGGGGAGTCTGTGAGCTCTATCTATAATTCGTTCAGACTCTGGAGTCCCTGGCAGAATGGCGGTGATAAGTTTTGCGAGGAAGGTTTTTAAGTTTGATTGATTTACGTTTTCTGCTATTCCTCTGAGTTTTAAGTTGTTTCGCCTACTCCTATCTTCTAGGTCCGCAAGTTTATTTTTAATAGCCGAAACCTCCTCCTCTAGTGAATAGTGTGAGTCAATTAGATTGTTATGTGAGGAGGTCAGCTCCTCCATCTTGTGCTCCACATGGTCTGTGCGGTCACCTAGTTCTTGTATGGATGAATTAACGGAAGTAGAAAGTATCTTAAAGTCCTTCTGCATAGACTTTCTCAAGGCCATCACTATGTTTTTTATAAACGATTCAGAGGCCGGTTGGTCTGTGGAGGGTAGGTTTATAAACGGATCTTCTGCCGCAAGTGAGCTGGTATCAGAAAGGGAGGGGGAGTCTACTCTTGGCCGTTGCTTTTCAGGGCTAGAGGTGGGGGGAAAAGCACTTCCCCGCTGATTTACTGTTGCAGGCGCCATCTTATCTATGTCTCTGGTGAGATTGTGTGTGATAGATTTTTCACTCACCCTCCTCTGGCGTTGTGACAGCGGCTCTTGTTGTTGCCTGGATGGGGAGGAATCACTGCTCTTCTCCCCTGCATCTACGATCGGTGCACAAGCTCCCTCTGACTCAGCAGAGGATTGCAGCGCTTCTCCGTCTATGGAACGTTCGGGGAGCGCGGGCGGGCCGTCCACAGCTGCAGACTCTCCCCGGCCGGCACCCCGGGCAGAGAAGAAGTCGGAGACTTTCTGCGGGGGCGGCTTGGAAATCCTGCGCTTTGACATCGCTGTGTTCCCTCCGGTAGGTAGCTCGTCTTTAGGGTGAAGAAAGCTCTTTTAGCAGCTTAATAGTCGCTCAGAAGGGAACCAGCCAGCGGAGCCTAGGAAAAAGCGCCCAGCTCGGTCGGCAGTCAGCCCCCCCCCCCCCCCACACACACACACACACACACGTGTCCAGTTTTGACACCAAATAGTTGTGTAGAGTTGCTACTTGGCCCACTGAAGCACGTCCTCTACCACTAGCGTTGTCAGATGGGAAATTTAGCATCAGCTTTTCCACCAGGTCCTTGTGGTATTGCATCACTCTCGTACTCCTTCCCTCTTCGGGAATGAGAGTGGAAAGCTTCTCATTATACCGTGGGTCGAGAAGGGTGAACGACCAGTGATCCTGGTTGGCCATAATACATCTAACGTGAGGGTCACGGGAAAGGCAGCTTAACATGAAGTCAGCCATGTATGCCAGAGTCCCAGTACGCAACACATCACTGTCTTCACTAGGAGTATGACTTTCATGATCCTCCTCCTTCGCTTCAGCCCATACCCGCTGAGC
Organism: Eleutherodactylus coqui; assembly: GCF_035609145.1. Classification (NCBI taxonomy): domain Eukaryota; kingdom Metazoa; phylum Chordata; class Amphibia; order Anura; family Eleutherodactylidae; genus Eleutherodactylus; species Eleutherodactylus coqui. The sequence continues at coordinate 208,484,366 of NC_089844.1, forward strand.
AGATGTGAGGGAAGTAGCATGGGTACCCTATGCAGTGTGGGCGGCAGTCTCTTCCCCCTCCTTCTCCTCCTCCTCCACCCCCTCCTCCTCCAATACGCATTGAGAAACAGGAATGAGGGTGGTCTGGCTATCAAGCGACATACTGCCAACCCCCATCTCCTGTCATAACCGCAAAGCATCGGCCTTTATGCTTAGCAGCAAACTTCTCAGCAGGCAAAATAGCGGGATGGTTACACTGATAATGGCCGCACCACCGCTCACCATTTGTGTAGACTCCTCAAAGTTTTCTAGGACCTGACAGATGTCTGCCATCCATGCCCATTCCTCTGCGAAGAACTGCGGAGGCTGACTACCACTGCGCCGGCCATGTTGCAGCTGGTATTCGACAATGGTTCTATGCTACTCGTACAGCCTGGCTACCATGTGCAACATAGAGTTGCAGCATGTAGGCATGTCGCACAGCAGTCGGTGCTCTGGCAGCTGGAACTGATGCTGCAGTGTCTTGACGGTGGCAGCATCTGTGGTGGACTTCCTTAAATGGGAGCACACGCGACACACCTTGCTGAACAGGTCAGACAAATGGGGGTAGTTTTTCAGAAAGCGCTGAACCACCAGATTAAGCATGTGGGCCAGACATGGCATTGGCATGGCTGCCAAGCTACAGAGCCGCCACCAGGTTACGCCCATTATCACACACGACCATGCCTGGTTGGAGGTTCCGAGCTAAAGCCACAGATCTATCTGCTCTGTCAAACCCTGCAACAGCTCTTGGGTGGTGTGCCTCTTGTATTCCAAGCCAGAGAAACCTTCACGGACGTAGGACCCGGAATCCTCGGTGTGGGTAGCACGTGAGCAGACCCAAGGTCAGACTCGGTCTCTGCCTCCACAAAGTTCACCCAATGTGCAGTCAGGGGGATGTAGTGTCCCTGCCCTACAGCACTTGTCCAAGTGTAGGTAGTTAAGTTGACCTTTTCAGTTACCACGTTTGTGAGGGCACGGTTTATGTTGAGTGAGACGTGCTGGTGTAGGGCGGGCACGCACACCGGGAAAAATAGTGGCCACTGGGGACCGAGTACTGAGGTAACGCCGCCGCCATCATGTTGCAGAAAGCCTCAGTTTTTACTAGCCTGCATGGCAGCATCTCCGGGCTAAGTAGCTGTGCGGTATGCACGTTTAAAGATTGTGCATGTGGGTGTGTGGCAACTAGAGATGAGCGAGCGTACTCGTCCGAGCTTGATGCTCGTTCGAGTATTAGGGTGTTCGAGATGCTCGTTACTAGAGACGAGCACCACGCGATGTTCGAGTTACTTTCACTTTCATCTCTGAGACATTAGCGCGCTTTTATGGCCAATAGAAAGACAGGGGAGGCATTGCAACTTCCTCCTGTGATGTTCCAGCCCTATACCACCCCCCTGCAGTGAGTGGCTGGGGAGATCAGGTGTCACCCCAGTATTTAAATCTGCCCCGCCCGCGGCTCGCCACAGATGCATTCTGACAGAGATCAGGGAAAGTGCTGCTGATGCTGCTGCTTCTATAGGGAGAGCATTAGGAGTTATTTTAGGCTTGAAGAATCCCAACGGTCCTTCTTAGGGCCACATCTGACCGTGTGCAGTACTGTTGAGGCTGCTTTTAGCAGTGTTGCACCTTTTTTTTTTGTATATCGGGCGTGCAGAGCATTGCGCCCTCAGTCTGCAGTCATTGTACATAGTATAGGGCCAGTACTGGTGAGGCAGGGACAGTGGGAAAGGTGAAATAGATATACTGTCTATATAGGCAGTGGGCTTTTTCAAACAAATTTGGGAAAAATACTATATTTGGGCTGCCTGTGACCGTTTTCAGTGTACTGCGTGTCTGCTGGGGGTAGTAGTCCTAATTAATACGCAGCTAAGTGTTACAGCAGGCTTGCGCAAAATTGTTTCCTGGCTCTGCGTTGCCCGTTACATCACCACCGTCATCCCGTCCAGAGGGAAACAGTCTGCAGTAATTTTACATAGTATAGGGCCAGTACTGGTGAGGCAGGGACAGTGGGAAAGGTGAAAGAGATATACTGTCTATATAGGCAGTGGGCTTTTTCAAACAAATTTGCGAAAAAATACTATATTTGGGCTGCCTGTGACCGTCTTCAGTGTACTGAGTGTCTCCTGGGGGTTGTAGTCCTAATTAATACGCAGCTAAGTGTTACAGCAGGCTTGCGCAAAAGTGTTTCCTGGCCCTGCGTTGCCCGTTACATCACCGCCGTCATCCCGTCCAGAGGGAAACAGTATACATATAAACGCTGCCTACAGTATCTGTCTGCTGTCTCAGCTCAGCCTTTCAAAAAATAGATGCAAAATACTTAAGGCCCACTATTGGCGTTTGGCCACTTGACTGCTTCAGCGCTGTGAATTTCACTAGCTGAGTCATATGCACCTACGTCTCACTACAGGCGTGCGCTAAATTGTTTCCTGGCTCTGCGTTGCCCGTTACATCACCGCCGTCATCCCGTCCAGAGGGAAACAGTATACATATATACACTGCATACAGTATCTGTCTGCTGTCTCAGCTCAGCCTTTCAAAAAATAGAAGCAAAATACTTAAGGCCTACTAGTGGCCTTTGGACACTTGACTGCTTCTGCGCTGTGAATTCCAATAGCTCAGTCATGCGCACCTACGTCTCACTACAGGCTTGCGCAAAATTCGTTCCTGGCTCTGCTGTGCGTTCCGTAAGCGAAGTCAGCCTCTAACCACAGGCCAATAAGCGGCACATTTAATTACAGCGGTCTGTTTCTGCACTACTGGTAATACACCATGCTGAGGGGTAGGGGTAGGCCTAGAGGACGTGGACGCGGGCGAGGACGCAGAGGCCCAGGTCAGGGTGTGGGCACAGGCCGAGCTCCTGATCCAGGTGTATCGCAGCCGACTGCTGCGGGTTTAGGAGAGAGGCACGTTTCTGGCGTCCCCAGATTCATCTCACAATTAATGGGTCCACGCCGTAGACCTTTATTAGAAAATGAGCAGTGTGAGCAGGTCCTGTCGTGGATGGCAGAAAGTGCATCCAGCAATCTATCGACCACCCAGAGTGCTATGCCGTCCACTGCTGCAACTCTGAATCCTCTGACTGCTGCTCCTCCTTCCTCCCAGCCTCCTCACTCCATTACAGTGACACATTCTGAGGAGCAGGCAGACTCCCAGGGACTGTTCACGGGCCCTTGCTCAGAATGGGCAGCAATGGTTCTTATCCCACCGGAGGAGTTTGTCGTGACCGATGCCCAACCTTTGGAAAGTTCCCGGGGTCCGGGGGATGAGGCTGGGGACTTCCGGCAACTGTCTCGAGCTTTCAGTGGGTGAGGAGGACGACGACGATGAGACACAGTTGTCTATCACTCAGGTAGTAGTAATTGCAGTAAGTCCGAGGGAGGAGCGTATAGAGGATTCGGAGGAAGAGCAGCAGGGCGATGAGGTGACTGACCCCACCTGGTTTGCTAAGCCTACTGAGGACAGGTCTTTAGAAGGGGAGGCAAGTGCAGCAGCAGGGCAGGTTGGAAGAGGCAGTGCGGTGGCCAGGGGTAGAGGCAGGGCCAGACCGAATAATCCACCAACTGTTTCACAAAGCGCCCCTTCGCGCCATGCCACCCTGCAGAGGCCGAGATGCTCAAAGGTCTGGCAGTTTTTCACTGAGAGTGCAGACGACCGGCGAACAGTGGTGTGCAACCTTTGTCGTGCCAAGATTAGCCGGGGAGCCACCACCACCAGCCTCACCAGCATGCGCAGGCATATGATGGCCAAGCACCCCACAAGGTGGGACGAAGGCCGTTCACCGCCTCCGGTTTGCACCACTGCCTCTCCCCCTGTGCCCCAACCTGCCACTGAGATCCAACCCCCCCCTCTCAGGACACAGGCACGACCGTCTCCCGGCCTGCACCCACACCCTCACCTCCGCTGCCCTCGGCCCCATCCACCAATGTCTCTCAGCGCACCGTCCAGTCGTCGCTGGCGCAAGTGTTTGATCGCAAGCGCAAGTACGCTGCCACGCACCCGCACGCTCAAGCGTTAAACGTGCACATAGCCAAATTGATCAGCCTGGAGATGCTGCCGTATAGGCTAGTGGAAACGGAGGCTTTCAAAAACATGATGGCGGCGGCGGCCCCGTGCTATTCGGCTCCCAGTCGCCACGACTTTTCCCGATGTGCCGTCCCAGCCCTGCACGACCACGTCTCCCGCAACATTGTACGCACCCTCACCAACGCGGTTACTGCCAAGGTCCACTTAACAACGGACATGTGGACAAGCACAGGCGGGCAGGGCCACTATATCTCCCTGACGGCACATTGGGTGAATTTAGTGGAGGCTGGGACAGAGTCAGAGCCTGGGACCGCTCACGTCCTACCCACCCACAGAATTGCGGGCCCCAGCTCGGTGCTGGTATCTGCGGCGTTGTATGCTTCCTCCACTAAACCAACCTCCTCCCCCTACGCAACCTCTGTCTCACAATCAAGATGTGTCAGCAGCAGCACGTCGCCAGCAGTCGGTGTCGCGCGGCGTGGCAGCACAGCGGTGGGCAAGCGTCAGCAGGCCGTGCTGAAACTACTCAGCTTAGGAGAGAAGAGGCACACGGCCCACGAACTGCTGCAGGGTCTGACAGAGCAGACCGACCGCTGGCTTTCGCCGCTGAGCCTCCAACCGGGCATGGTCGTGTGTGACAACGGCCGTAACCTGGTGGCGGCTCGGCAGCCTCACGCACGTGCCATGCCTGGCCCACGTCTTTAATTTGGTGGTTCAGCGCTTTCTGAAAAGCTACCTACGCTTGTCAGACCTGCTCGGAAAGGTGCGCCGGCTCAATGCACATTTCCGCAAGTCCACGACGGACGCTGGCACCCTGCAACATTGGTTTAATCTGCCAGTGCACCGACTGCTGTGCGACGTGCCCACACGGTGGAACTCTACGCTCCACATGTTGGCCAGGCTCTATGAGCAGCGTAGAGCTATAGTGGAATACCAACTCCAACATGGGCGGCGTAGTGGGAGTCAGCCTACTCAATTCTTTACAGAAGAGTGGGCCTGGTTGGCAGACATCTGCCAGGTCCTTGGAAACTTTGAGGAGTCTACCCAGATGGTGAGCGGGGATGCTGCAATCATTAGCGTCACCATTCCTCTCCTATGCCTCTTGAGAAGTTCCCTGCAAAGCATAAAGGCAGATGCTTTGCGCTCGGAAACGGAGGCGGGGGAAGACAGTATGTCACTGGATAGTCAGAGCACCCTGCCTATATCTCAGCGCGTTGAGGAGGAGGAGGAGGGGGAGGAGCATGAAGAGGAGGGGGAAGAGACAGCTTGGCCCACTGCTGAGGGTACCCATGCTGCTTGTCTGTCATCCTTTCAGCGTGTGTGGCCTGAGGAGGAGCAGGCAGAGGAGGAGGATCCTGAAAGTGATCTTCCTAGTGAGGACAGCCATGTGTTGCGTACAGGTACCCTGGCACACATGGCTGACTTCATGCCGACAGGCTTACAATCATAAAAATGAACAAAGCCTTGATTTCCCCAGACTTCTCTTCTCCACCAGCGGACAGCAGCGATACCTAAACAATACGTAGGCTGCACCCGCGGATGGAAGCATCGTTCTCTATAACCATAAAGAACGGGGACCTTTTAGCTTCATCAATCTGTGTATTATATTCATCCTCCTCCTCCTGCTCCTCCTCCTGAAACCTCACGTAATCACGCCGAACGGGCAATTTTTCTTAGGCCCACAAGGCTCAGTCATATAACTTTTGTAAACCATGTTTATACGTTTCAATTCTCAATTCAATAAAGCATTGAAACTTGCACCTGAACCAATTTTTCTTTTAACTGGGCCGCCTACAGGCCTAGTTACCAATTAAGCCACATTAACCAAAGCGATTAATGGGTTTCACCTGCCCTCTTGGTTGGGCATGGGCAATTTTTCTGAAGTACATTTGTACTGTTGGTAGACCAATTTTTTGGGGCCCTCGCCTACATTGTAATCCTAGTAATTTTTAGCCCACCTGCATTAAAGCTGACGTTACCTCAGCTGTGCTGGGCACTGCAATGGGATATATTTATGTACCGCCGGTGGCTTCCTGGGACCCACCCATGCTGTCGGTCCACACGGTGTTGTAACTGCATGTGTCCACTTTTAAAGAACCCCAGTCTGACTGGGGCATGCAGTGTGGACCGAAGCCCACCTGCATTAAACCTGACGTTACCTCAGCTGTGATGGACAATGCAATGGGATTTATTTATATACAGCCGGTGGGTTCCAGGGAGCCACCCATGCTGTGGGTGCACACGGAATTCCCATTGCGGAGTTGTACCTGCCTGTGACTATTTATAAAAAACCCCGGTCTGACTGGGGCATGCAGACACCTTGACAGAATGAATAGTGTGTGGCACATGGGTCCCCCATTGCTATGCCCACGTGTGCAGCTCCTGATGGAGGTGGCACAGGATTGGATTTCTCATTGCTTCTGTACAGCATTATGGGCTATCGCTCCGTCCCTTTTAAAGAGGGTCGCTGCCTGGGCGTGCCAACCCTCTGCAGTGTGTGCCTGCGGTTCCTCCTCGTGGCAGACACACTTATAAATAGACATGAGGGTGGTGTGGCTATGAGGCCAGCGTGTGGCATGAGGGCAGCTGAAGTCTGCACAGGGACACGTTGGTGTGCGCTGTGGACACTGGGTCGTGGGGGGGGGGGGGGTGGGCAGCATGTTACCCAGGAGAAGTGGCAGCGGAGTGTCATGCAGGCAGTAATTGTGCTTTGTTGGAGGTCGTGTGGTGCTTAGCTAAGGTGTGCCTTGCTAATGAGGGTTTGCCAGAAGTAAAAATTGTTGGGAAGGGGTGGGGGGGGGTGGGGTGCTATTGTGGCTTAATAGTGGGACCTGGGAACTTGAGATGCAGCCCAACATGTATCCCCTCGCCTGCCCTATCCGTTGCTGTGGCGTTCCCATCACTTTCTTGAATTGCCCAGATTTTCACAAATGAAAACCTTAGCGAGCATCAGCGAAATACAAAAATGCTCGGGTCGCTCATTGACTTCAATGGGGTTCGTTACTCGAGACGAACCCTCGAGCATTGCAAAAAATTTGTCTCGAGTAACGAGCACCCGAGCATTTTGGTGCTCGCTCATCTCTAGTGGCAACGTATTTCCGCTTTCATTCCAACGATTGGGTTAGCGACAGCTAACGCTACACTGGTGCGCTGGGAAACATTGGTGGAGGACCGTGAAGGTGAGGGTGTGGGTGCAGGCCGGGAAAAGCTTGTGTCTGCGTCCTGGGAGGGGGGTTGCATCTCAGTGCCAGGATGTGACACTGGGGAAGAGGCAGTGGTGTGACCCGCAGGCGGTGAATGGCTTACGTTCCACCTTGTGGGGGTGCTTAGCCATCATATGCCTGTGCATGCTGGTGGTGGTCAGGATGGTAGCGGTGGCTCCCCGGCTGATCTTGGTGTGACACAGGTTTGCACCACTGTCTGTTGGTTGTCTGTGCTCTCAATAAAAAACCTCCAGACCTTCGAACACCTTTACCTCTGCATGGAGGCTTGCCATGAGGGGGTGCTGTGGGGGACAGTTGGTGGATTATTTGCTATGGCCCTGGTTCTCCCCCTGGCCACCACACTACCTCTTCCAACCTGCTCTGCTGCTTCCTCCCCCCCCCCCCCTGAAGCCCTGTCTTCAGTAGGGTTTGCAAGCCAGGTGGGGTCAGTCATCTCATCGTCCACCAGCTCTTCCTCTTACTCCTCAGTCAGCTCCTCCCTCCGACTAATTGCCCTAACAACCACCTCGCTGACAGACAACTGTCTCATCCTCATCATCCACAAATAGCTCTTGAGACAGTTATTTAAAGTCCCCACCCTCATCACCCTGAGTCTGTGAAAGTTCCCCATTTTCGGCATCGGTCACGACAAACTCCTCACGTTGCTGTGGAACCAATTTTTTTTAGACTCAGGGCAGGGACGCAGGAAAAGTTCTTGGGTGTATGCCTGTTCAACGCAAATTCCCCTTTTCCTGGAGTGACCAGGCTGGGAGGAAGGAAGAGCAGCCTGAGGATACAGAGGTGCAGTCCCTTGGGTGGCGTGAGTGGGCTGTGTGGAAGACTGGGTACTGGATAAAGTACTGGAGGTGTTATCCGCTATCCACGTCAGCACCTGATCGCACCGCTGTGCTTTTAATAATGGTCTACCATGCGGACCTGCAAAATATGACATGAAGCTGGGGAGTGGAGATAAGCGGCGCTCTACCAATCCCTCAGCAGCAGGCACTGTTTCACCCTGCCCAGGACCTCGGCCTGTGCCCACACCCTCATGCTAACGCCCGCGTCCACAACCTCGTCCTCGACCCTTACCCCTAGTCCTCGTCGTGTAGGGTAAATGACAGAGCAGGGCCAGAAAAAAAAAAAAAATCAATGTATACCTCTGATACCTAGGGCTAATTCACCACCCACAGAGACTGGTAGATTTAAGAGACTCTGAGCAAGGCCAGAAAAAAATTTAACCAGTGTAAAGTGCTGAGACCTAGCCCTCATTAACGGCACACAGAGACTGATGTATATCAGAGGCTTTGTGCAGTGCCAGAAAAAAATAGAACCTGTGTAAAGTGCTGACATCTAGGCCTAATTCACCGGCCACAGAAAGTGGCAAATATGAGAGGCTCAATGCAGTGCTAGAAAAAATTTAACAAGTGTAAAGCACTGAAAACTATTCCTAATACACCACACACAGAGACTTGTAGATTTAAGAGGCTTTGAGCAGGGCCAGAAAAAAAAACAAAAAAAAACTGTATAGCGCTGAGAAGCAGGGCTAATTCACCGTCCACAGAGACTTGTAGACTTGAGAGGCTTTGAGCAAGGCCAGAAAATATTGAACCAGTGTAAAGCGCTGATACCTAGTAGTAATTTACCATACACAGAGACTTGAAGATTTGAGAGACTCTGTTCAGGGCCAGAAAATCAGTTACGGTTCATTGCATCACACCAAAGACTGGATGAACCACAAATAAATTCCACAGGCCAAACTTGGCACCGTTGCCATCACCCAGGACCTTAGCCTCTTTACCCACCCTCAACAAATGTGGGCATAAAGTGGACTTGAATGCTAGTACTTCTGTGAAAGTCTCAATAAATCAGTTACGGTTCCTTTCATCGCTCCAAAGACAACATGAAACATGAAGAAATTTTAATGAGCAAAGCAGGACAATTCAATCTGTGTATGTGTCAGATAGCTGAACACCACGCTGGGAAAATGTTGTGTAACAAGAGTTTAGACGAACCACTGGAAAATTGGTGGACCAAGAGTACAGGTGAACACCTGGAAACATTTGTTTAGCAAGAGTATAGGCGACGCCCAAAAAAGTAAAATAGTTTGCTAAGAGTAAAAGCGAAGGCCTGAAAAAATAGTGCAAGTGAAATCCAGGAACTTTTTTTTTAAGATAGAGCTTGTTGTTGCGTAATTTGCTAACAGAGCCTGGAGGCAGCCCTCCAAAAAAAAAAAAAAGACAGTTTTTACGAAGCCTTTTGGCCCGCAGAAGAATTGGCTGCTCAGCGTGATGTCATGCTGGTTTAGGAGAAGGTGGAAGAGGAGGAAGATCAGAGAAGCATAAACCAAGCTACTTCCCTCTATTTTGGGGGGTGATATAGGATGCATGGGTCTTTAGTTCCAGCTTAAATAATCTTTATGCTCCGCTGCTCTCCATTGGTGGAGAAGAGAAGTCAGGGGAAATCCAGCCTTTGTGTTCATCTTAATGAGTGTAAGCCTGTTGGCGCTCTCAGTCGACAGGTGGGTACGCTTCTCCGTGATTATCCCTCCAACAACACTAAACACCCTCTCTGATAATATGCTAGCGGCAGGGCAGGCCAGCACCTCCAAGGCATACAGCGCCAGTTTGTGCCACGTGTCTATTGAACCAGTGTAAAGTGCTGACATCTAGGCCTAATTCACCGCCCACAGAGACTGGTAGATATGAGAGGCTCAATGCAGTGCTAGAAAAAAATTAAAGCAGTGTAAAGCACTGAAATCTATTCCTAATCCACCACCCACAGAGACTTGTAAATTTGAGAGGCCTTGAGCTGGGCCAGAAAAAAATAACCCACTGTATAGCGTGATAACTAGGGCTAATTCAAAGCACACAGAGACTAATAGATACAGTATGCTCCAATACATCAACAACACTTAGTCCCCCCCCCCCCAAAAAAAAAAAAAAAAAACAACTAAATATAAGCCCCTAGTAGTACACAGCATAAAACCTCTAACAGTGGGCAGAATACAGCTGGGATGCACGTACACACACACACACACACACACACACACACAACAATTTTTACTTTGGTCAAACCCTTATTAGCAAGGCACATCTTAGCTAAGCACAACACTACCTGCAACCAAGGACAATCACTGCCTGCAGGTGACACTGCTGCCTATTGTGTCTATTTATAAGTGCATCTGAGATGAGAAGGAACTGGGGGCACAAACTGCAGAGGGTTGGCAGGGTCAGGCAGCAACCCTTTTTGAAGGGAGGGGGGGTGCATTGTTGAGAATTGATGATAAATTGACGTACGATCATCATTCCAATTTCGTGCCACCTCTATCGCAAAATTGTCAGGAGCTGCAAACGTGGGCATAAAGGGGACTCAGGTGCCAGACCAGCACTTCTACACATTTCCACAATGCAGCAATACCCTGTGTGGGAAGTATGTGAGCAGGCCCTGGGTCAGGCTTGGTCCCAGACTCCATTTTGTGTGACCCAAGGTACCGCCAATGACATAGCAGTGGGGACTCCATGTGTCCACACACTACTCATTGTGTTTGGGTGTCGGGTACCTCATCGACAACACAAGGGGAAAGCCATCTGCACTCTGCACCCTACCCAAGTCAGTCAGTGTCTTTGTGTCAGACAGGTAAATCACCGCTATGGGAAGTCTGTGTGCACCCAAAGCATAGGTGAGTCCAAAGAATCCCAAGACATGAACCATG